>NW_023270377.1:79215451-79374737 GCF_011800145.1 Mirounga leonina | reverse complement strand
CTGAGCCGAAGGCAGACGCTTAACCGACTGAGCCACCCAGGCGCCCCAAGAATATTTTCTGAAAAGTGCTTTGAGATCTGTTATATATGGACTAGGTCTTAAGAGTCACCATCAGAGTGAGCATGTTCTAAGAAATGCACTTGAATGTATGGATATAGACTACACAGCACATTTTACTCTGGAAGTTTTGAAAAAAATTTAAAGATTATGGTACACTCTGCTAATTCCTTGGAGAAGTTGCCTTAATAAAGGGTAAGTGCAGTCTTGGAGGGGTCTCTGGTACAAGTGATTCATGTTCTTACAATGTAATCCTTGTTTCCTCACATCCTCCCCGGATGGACTGGTGGCCCTTGGTTTCTTGCTGTACCTCAAAAATCTTTGCACCTGGCTTTTCACCTGTCAGGGAGGAAGCCTACATTTTCAGGCTTTGAAGTGAACACAGTCCAAGAACAAAGGGCTGGCTTCACTGTTCTGCTGCTCTCCTGATTTCTGTCACTTGTAGCCCTTGCTTACGTATCCGAGGGGAAGGGATGGTAGCTCCCTGATGTTAAACTCCTTGAGTCTTTCATGTTAAGTTGTTTAATATTTATATGCCAGGGAACATAAACACAAAATTGTTCCTGGTAACTGACATTCTAAGTTTATAAAGTAGAAGAGGAAATAGTCTCCTAGTTGTGCAAGTACCATTTTTTGGCAGCTTCACTCTGGTGTAATTTCCCTAATTCTCCCGCCAGAAATCGGATTTGGGGAGGAAAGTCATGAGCATTTTACTGAACCATTAAAGAACCATGGGTGTGAAAAGTTCAGGTAGAAACAGGGCTCCCCAAACAGAGAAATAAGGCCCAAAGATGTTCTACACAAGGGAAAATGAGATACAGTCCTGTAATCCTGATTTGGGGATTTTCTTGCTTCACGGAAAGCATTCACTGTGACACTGAGTCAGTCCAATGTAAATATATGCACAGACACGACCAAATAGGCTAGGGAATATCCATCCCATGGACAATCGGCCTTCTGCGACCCAGGAGAGACCCTTGAGTCCACCCCCGTAACCTCACCTCTGGAAAAGCCAAAAGGTGCGGTGGAGAATTTTTCTGGGCTGCCCTGAGAACACCTGGCGGCACAGAGAAGGACCCCAAATACTGAATCTGACTCTGCTTGGGTTTAGAGCCTAGAAGTGTTATCAAATAGGATTTTCTCCTGTTTTTAAAGGAGGGTACACGTGAAGCCAAGTTGTTCTTCGCTGGCTAGGCTTCACATTTGCATTTGAATTCATGAAAATCTTTGTAGGGAAGGCCGAGCCCCCCGTGGTGAAATGTTGTCTGCCTGCCGCTTTGCCCAGGCTGGGTGGACGGCGCGCCCGGGGGGAGGCACACGCCTTAGCACTGGCCCGGGAGGCGGGGGAGGCGGGGGAGGCGGGCGCTCTGGCTTTTGTGGCAGCAACACCTAGTGGCAGGAAATGAGAGTGAGGGAAGCAAATTGCCTTTGGGGAGATCATTTCCCACTTTAATGATAGGCCAGAAAGTAAGCATTACTTTCCCCCACTTCCTAGAGTTTTGTTTTGTTTTTTTAGACTGGCAAGAAAATTAACTTCTTTTTAATTTTTTTAAAGATTTTTTTTATTTATTCATTTGACAGAGAGAGACACAGAGAGAGAGAGAGGGAACACAAGCAGGGGGAGAGGGAGAGGGAGAAGCAGGCCTCCCGCCGAGCACGGAGCCCGATGCAGGGCTCAATCCCAGGACCCTGGGATCATGACCCGAGCCGAAGGCAGACACTTAACGACTGAGCCACCCAGGCGCCCAAGAAAATTAACTTCTAATCAAGAGGGAGATCTGCTCATGCTGAAGATTAATTCTCTAGTGAATGTTTTCCCATCTCTCTAAGTAAGAGATTTGAGGTGGAAATATGGGTCGCTCCTACTGATCTCGTGGCAGCATTCCTGGTCATTGATGTGTTTGACGAGATTTGGAATATGAATATATTATAGTGCAGATGGTAGAAATTCACTGCCTTATTTTTTGTTAGTGTCTTTGAATTGGGAGGGATAGCTCCAAAGTCCCTTTTGATTCCCAAACCCTAGATCTCTGATTTCTGGATGAACAGGAGTTGAGTTGAATGTGTAGGATATTATATATCCCAGAATACCCAGATGTTTCACCTGCTGAGAAAGATGGGCGCAGAGGTATTTTAACCAAATCAAGATCCCAGAGCCAGTCTCTCATCTATGGGGAAGCACCTCACCATTCCCTTCATCTTATTAGCAAGCTTACAGCTGAGACCCTGGTATCCGAGTGTCGTCGGAAAACCAGGATATCAAAAATGACATAACTAACCCAAAAACATTAAACATGATGTTTCGTTTCAGGATGATGAAATTAACCAGCAGAGCCAGCTGGCTGAAAAGCTAAAGCAGCAGATGTTGGATCAGGACGAGGTAAAGAATGCAATAAATTTTTTTTATGAAGTTCTCTTATTACTCTTTGTTTTTGATGTTTGTTCCAGAAATTTAATTTGCAAAGAATTTTTTCAAAAATCATTGAATCATGTGGACATTTCTTGGTAGATTTCCTCTCAGTGCCTGTTAAAGCTGATTTTGGAAAATAAATGTCTGACTTCATAGAGTTCTGAGGTTTTTGAGAGTGAGTAGCTGGTTGCTACACTTAGTCTTTGAAGAGCAGAGATAAAGGAGTTTGGTGGTTGGGCAAGGGTGATTCTAATTCCTCATACCCAGTGCCCAGCACTCCTGTTGCTTGCTGTTTTAGTTTTTTTCAGCTTTGAAATCAGCCGGCTCAGGTCTTTGATGTACACTATGTTCTCGTGTTATCTTGTAGGAAGTAAAAAACCAAAAAAAAAAACCCCACAAAAAACAAAAGTAGAGATGGAGGGGAGGGGCAAGCAAAGAGGAAAGGTGCCTAAGTGCTTAACTAGTATGTGTTTGATATAGTAAAAAGGAGGCAAATTGTTTTCAGTCTTTCCCTGGATAGCATTCAGTTCTCCAGTGAATGTTTTTATTGTGTTGTGTTTTGCTAAGTATTTTACAAACAGGAACCTAAGCAAAGGATAGATAGCCAATCTGTCAAACATAGATGATTAGTGCTTCTCTTGCTGAGGACCATCAAAGTATTTTTTCTCTTTTATGCTTTAGGGTGCTTTCTGCTTTGTTGCTAAAATGCTATGGATTGGATCACCTGATACAGTTCTAGCAGGTGGCTTGGGTTCATGACCTCAGTCCCAGCCTTCCCATAGACCTAATTCTCTCTATAGCCATGCCTTTCTTTTCTTCTTCTTTTTCTTTTTTCCCCTTCATTGCTCCAGGGCAATGATTATGCCCCCTGTCCAAACACTTTCCCTTGGCAGGGAGATCATCTATGCCTTTGCAATCAGATCAGTCATTTAAAATTGATTTTTCTCTTAGCTTTGGTTGGGTCTTCCATCTGCTTAGTGTTTCCTGCCTTCTTCCTCCCATTCTATTCCTTTGCATCTCTAACTTGGTACAACTGCCTATGATAAACTTACTTTGTGTAACATTTAAAACGCAGTATTTTTTTTCTATACTGCCAAGGCAGTATCTGTTCTATATAGGAAAATCAGAACATACAATAGGCACAAAGATAATGAAAGCATCCACAAGCCTACTCATTCACTTTTAACTAATGTTAATGTTTGGGATATATCCTTCTATACATTCACGATGAATATTAAGAAAAACTGACAGTTGTCCTTTTATGCTGTTTTGGTTGACTCTGAAATTGGCCTGTTTACCATGTGGAATAATGATAATGTTAACAAGCCATGCAAGTATTATCGTCCTCAGAGATGACTCCCTTCATTCTTTGTTCAGCATTTGGAAGAGCCAGCAGCTACTGACTGTAGGGATTTTTGATGTGTAATCAATTCTTTGAGTTCAGCCTATGCAGCTTTAAACTAAAAAATAAATTAGAAAAATAAAAAAATAAAATAAAAAAACCTGAAAGAAAAAGAAACAGATTTTTGAAGCCTCGATGCTATTTTTTTTTTTTATTATCTAGATATATAGTAGAATTCCTAGTCATCCTGAGCATCCTATATCTACTTTGTTTTGAGAGTGAGTGTGTGAGTGGGGGCGGGAGAGGGCAAAGGGAGAGAGGGAATCTCAAGCAGGCTCCATGCTCAGCGTGGATCCCGACAGGGCTCAATATCATGACCCTGAGCCAAAATCAAGAGTCGACACTTCACCGACGGAGCCGCCCAGGCGCCCCCCCACCCCAGTCTCTTTTTAAAATTACTTTATTTTGGATAGAGCACGGCACAGAAACCCTTGAACATTACGTTCACCAGTTCCATACCATCTCATTTCCCCAGCTTTTGGCTTCCACGAGAAGAGACTATGAGAAGATCCAGGAAGAGCTGACACGTCTCCAGATTGAGAATGAGGCAGCCAAGGATGAAGTGAAGGAAGTTCTCCAGGCCCTAGAAGAGCTGGCTGTCAATTATGACCAGAAGTCTCAGGAAGTGGAGGACAAGACCAAGGCCAATGAGCAGCTGACTGATGAGCTGGCCCAGAAAACGGTTGGAGCATATGCGTCTAGGGGATGGGACTTTCGGCTGCCACTCCTGTACTTAATGTTGATGTCTGTTGACAGACACTATGTAGGGAGGCAGTTGGCAGAGGGGTTTTTCAGTGTTAGAGGCATTCTCTGAAATCTTCCAATAATTGAAGTACTCCATGTAGGTGACTCTTGTCTACTCATTCCGGAACTGAGGATTGTTTTATATCCGGGGATTTTGTAACGTTAGCAGGGATGCCTTGTGAATTGTCAAGGGAGTGCAGACTCTGGAGCCACAAAAAGCCTAGTTAACATGGTGACTTTACAACTGCGAGGCCTTAGTTGAGACATTTAAGCTTTGTAAGTATTCATTCCCTTATCTGTAACTAATGGCGTTAATAAAAGGCTCCTTTCAGTACGTGAGCATCAGAGACCATTGACACAAAGCACTTAGTGAAGGCCCGTGCATATGCTGCAATGCTAGGAAGTACATCGCAGATATTAGAGTACCAAGTGAGTGTGAGGGACCCATGGAAGGTATGGATTCCCCTTCTTGTTTACACCCTCCTGGATAAACCCATTCCTTCCCCACAACTTCCTGTCCTAGCCAAGGCCTGACGGTCCTGGTTGGTTTGTTGGCCTGTTTTAAGCCGGTGCTTCAGTCTGCCCATTTCCTAATTTTCAGATTCTCCTGGGGAAGGATGCAGGGTGTGCACAGTGAGCTAGCAGCAGGGCCAGCGAGCAGTCGGTGAGGTGGCTGGCTGTGGGATGTTTCCATTTTGTCCTTTCTGCTTGGAAAACGGGTGGTGGGAAGCTGAGTGGCTGTAACTGGCTGCCCTTGGCACTTTGGCCCAATGGCCTGGTATCATGGGATTGTGCCCAGCCTGCTGGGTGGAAAACATCCAGTCCTCCTGGGCAAGGAGAAGCAGATGGTGCAGGAAAGCGCTAATCTGCTGACCGTAGAGCTGACGGGAAATGCTCCTAATTCTGTGTATGCAACTGCATGAAGGAAGGCTTTTTATAAGTGGCTTCCCGAGATGGGAACTACTGCTTCTGTGGCCTTTAAACACTGAATGAAATAAGCAGTGGCAATGCCAAAACCAAACCAAGAAGAAGCAGGAAAACAAACCAGAAGTCACCTAGGAAAGGAGGAGACTTCGATTTTCTCTGCTTACTGTTTTCTGCAGGGTTCTTTAATGAGTCCTTCATATTAGTTGTATCTCAAAACAATGAAGCATTTTCCATAATACAGTTCTTATTTTCTGCCAAGCCCAAGGATTACTAGACTGGTTTAGAGTACTATTTTTAGTCAGATCCCGAAAAAATGCTCTAGTATAATAACCGAGTATGGCAGACTTGCATAATTTGCATTAAGCTCCATAGCTCTGTAATTTAGCGAAATTATTTTCTTTGTTGGCCGAGTTAGTACCAAGACACCAAAATACGGCTATTCTGGTGATGTGGAGATTCGTTAAGTTCGTTAGTTCTAAATATCTACATACATGAGGGATGGAAAAGAGATGGGTTGTTGATGTTTGGCAGTAAATGGAGCTACTGCTCTACACTAAGATGAAGACTCGGCCAGTTTTGAGAAGAGATGAAGAGTGTTCAATTCAGCTTCATTGGGAAGATGCGAAAACTTTTTAGAAGTTGTTTTCTAAACTCAAGAATGTCTCTCTGGGCCTTCCTGACCCGTCCATTATGAAATCAGATGGGAATTTCTGGAAATGGTCCAGGGAGCAGGTTTGTTTGGATGTGGAGGTGGGGATGCTTGCAGGTGTGTTTGGACCCTGGAGAATGAGGCCTGAAATAGAACATCTCGTGGGTAGGAAGATACAATCACACCTTATCAACCTGAGGGCTCCTTTTGGACTCTATTTTTAATATATTTTATATAATCTATTTTTAATTCTAATAATTTCACTGACCTGCAAATTGTCATGTGATATGTAGACATATGTAGCCAGGTCAGATTCTCCTTTTTATCAAAGAAGGCGGTGCTATACTCTAGTTTGACTTAATAGGACTCTTTTGTTGAAATTGCATGAAATGGTAAAAGAACTCCATCCTACATTATGTTCTTATTCTTTGCAATGCAGTGGGTATGAATTGATGGGCAGCTCTTTTAATTTGCTGTTAAAATGTGTTTTTCAGACGACACTGACAACCACACAGAGGGAGCTGAGCCAGCTACAAGAGCTTAGCAACCACCAGAAAAAGAGGGCTACTGAGATCCTGAATTTGCTGTTGAAGGATCTGGGGGAGATAGGTGGAATTATCGGCACCAATGATGTGAAGACTGTAAGCCAGCCCCTCTCTTATCCTCTCTACCTGCTCCTATAATGGTGTGATCCTAAGCAAGCAGGATCTGTGTTTTATTCTCCTAAGTATCCAGTGCTCAGCGTAGCACTTTGCACCTGCCACATGCTTGGTAATACTGGAATGAACAAACCAAGGGCTGATTGAATGACTAAGTGAATGATTGGCTGGGTACCGCGGAGGAGAAAAAAGTACCTTTTACATATAGGAAATGTCTTCAAATTTTGGTAGGCCTTATACACATCGGATTATTTCTCAAACTTATATGCTAATGTCACAGGAGTTTGGAATTGGATAGGTTAAGCAACACTTCCAGTCTCAGAACTGTGTTTCTCCTTTTCTGTGAAAACTCAACAGAATGAAAATTCCCTAGCCAATCAGTATGAATTAGAAAAGCTTTCAGCTGAAAGTAATAGGATTCTAACAGTGGCTTAAAAAATAAATCCACATTTAATTATTCACAGTATGAGAATTTTGTGGGGAATTTGCTATTCAGGTTGTGATCTGTATCACCTGGGAGTTTGTTGGAACTATAGACTCTTGGGCCACTGCAGACCTACTGAAATTAGAATCTGCATTTTAACAAGTTTGCCCGGGTCAGTCTAACCTTATTCAAGTTTCAGAAGCAAATTTTGATCCAGTGTCTCAACAATGCCAAGGATTCAGGCCTTTTCTTTCTTTCCTTTCTGCTTTCGTTAGCTTGTCACCTTTTGACATCTGCAGACTTTTGTGTCATGATATAGCAGGACAGCCACTATATCACCAACCGTCTTCTCTTCACACAGCCACATCCAAGGCAGGATGGGCTGAAGGGGCAGCCAGCTCTCATCAGGAGGGAACTATATCCCATATGTTCCTAGTAGATGTCCCCTTATACCTTATTAGCCAGCATTGGGTCACATGGTCACCCCAAATTGCAAGAGAAAACGGGAAAGCAAAGAAAATAGTACTGCTGTCATTGGCTTCAGCCAACTGTGATTAAGTCCCTGGAGTTGTGCACATTGGTACCACTGACAGCAAGGAAGTAAGGGAGGTGGGGAGAAAGGGGGGGGGGGTATGAAACTGTCCGTGAGCTAGGAACAGAGGGACAAGGGCGCGCACAGAATGTCATCAGCCAAGAACAATCATCAGTTAGCTGCAGCATGGAGAGAGAGAGATCTAAGATGGAGATTTTTTTAGAATAGCTTTATAAGGGTATAGTCTGAAAAGTTTTGATATATTATACTCTCATAAAACCATTACCACGGTAAGATAATGAACATATCCATCACCCTCAACGGTGTGTGGGACTGTTTCTGGTCTCTAGTCTACTTTATGGATCTAATTGTTACGCTAAAACCACACCGTTTTGATTCCTGTAGCTTTGTAACAATAACACCGCCCCAGGTACAGAGTAACCACTGATGCATGGGGCGGATTTTGGCAAGCCAAGGAATGGTATTACATTGCTCGGCTGCCGCTTCCGGAGCCCCTGAAATCAAATTCTTTGAGGTTAGCCTTTTAAAAGGCTGAGTTCTACATCAGTCTGCTTTGTGGGAACACTCAGGTTTTGAGCTGGGATTGTTAAATACTAGAAAACGCCCCCCAATTCCTTCTGTTTATAGACACTTCTGGGAAACATAGAAATCCCTTCTTTGATGATATCACAGATCTAGGCTTAGAGTATACGACCTCTTGTAAACCTAATCATTCTTGCATAGAACCTCTATTGTAACTGAATATTTCATGAATCTTTGCGAATGAATCTAATTTTAGCACAGAATTCTCAGATACTATAAGATTAACCCTATTCAGCTCCAGTTTGGTGGCTTTATGTTTGGGGATTTAATTTTTAGAAGCATGCATTGGTGTTCTGCTTCTGAGGTTTGGGTGATTAAGTGGCCCATGCAATATGAAGGTGGAGCTGATTTATGAGAAGTTGGTGCCTGCTGCTAATAACGATAAAGGGAGATATTTTTATGCTATGTTCTAAAATAGAGCTGATGAGAAATGCTAATGAAATCAAGGAGTGTCTGGGTGCTTCGGCATTAAAAAAAGAGTCTTTACCTTTGGGAATCTGAAGTATGATTGAGATCATTTTTAAGTACTTAGCTGGATGTTTTCAAGATATTTTTGGATTCCAGACATTGGATGCCTTAGTTAATTTCATTGATAACTAGTTATTTTCATTGATAATTCTCACTCATAGAGTATCATATTCTTAATCACTCTGAGTTTTTTTTCTTTACAGTTATGATTTAATCATTAGGGGAACGAGAGCTAAAGGGTAGGAGCTGTGTGACTTTGGGCAATTCACTATACTTCTCAGGCTTCATTTTCCTGATTTGTGCAATGACAAGATGAGCCCACATTATCTTGCAGGTTGTCAGCTCAGAAATTGCATGAGTTATACATATATTTCTTAGATCTACATTGTGGCTATAGAGTATTGGTTATGAGTACTCAATTGATAGAATTCTTTTTTTTTTTTAAAGATTTATTTATTTATTTGAGAGAGCGAGAATGAGAGACAGTACATGAGAGGGGGGAGGGTAAGAGGGAGAAGCAGACTCCCTGCCGAGCAGGGAGCCCGATGCGGGACTTGATCCCGGGACTCCAGAATCATGACCTGAGCCGAAGGCAGTCGCTTAACCAACTGAGCCACCCAGGCGCCCTTGATAGAATTCTTTTATTGAAGAAAATGATCAGATCAGGGAGACCTTTGTCAGTGATCTTGTTTTTCTTCCTAAAACCCTATTCAGTTCCCACACGGTGCCTCCTGGGATGAGGGGAAAAAATACTCTCATTTCCAGAATATAACATGCCCAGACAGCAGGGAAACAGAAGAACCCATATTTCTCCAGCTCTGTCATGTCTTAAAACATTTTCAGAGCCCAGGCAGTACTTTGTTTAGTCTACAAAACAAGATGAGACCACCCAGTGATGAGATGAGCCTAGAGTTCACTTTCTCTGGATTTATTAGTGAGCTTCCTCTTCTTGTCTTTTGCCTATGTCACCAGGCTTTCTTTTCTTTTTTTTTTTTTTTTTAAGATTTTATTTATTTATTTGAGAGAGAGAGAGAGAGAAAGCACGAGCAGGAGGGAAGGGTAGAGGGAGAAGCAGGCTTCCCGCGGAGCAGGGAGCCCAACGTGGGGCTCGATTCCAGGACCGTGGGATCATGACCTGAGCCGAAGGCAGACGCTTAACTGACTGAGCCACGTAGGCGCCCCAACCAGGCTTTCTTTAAAACAAAGTTTTCCAGAAGTCTAGAATAGAAAGTTGAGGTTACTCTACTGATTCTCATTTACTCTAATGAAATGGATTGGATTAGCTGCCAGATTTTCTTTCGACTCTGGGTCTGGGTGAGGTGGAGGTGAAGAATTTCAGGTAGAGGAGGGGCCCTGGGCCCCAGCAGCCTTTCACAGGGACCTTTCTGTGGCTGGGTCAGAGATGCAGATAAACTGCTCCAGATTCTGGGCCTGAAATCAACCCTCACCATCAACAGCTCCATTCCTATCAGCCTCTTCCATACAGCCTTGGGTCTGTTGGGGCCAGGCTCTTGCTGCCAGGCAGGCTTGCTTCTCCAGTCCCCTCCTGCCTATCAAGCTCTTGGAAACAACCGAATCATGACTTAGCTCTGTACCGTACTGACAAAGAAAATGGACATTTCTGAACATTAAAAAAGAAAAAAAAAAGACTTCTAGTCCCATTCTGACTTTTAGGTGTTGGAATGTGAACAGTCACCTCACTTACCTTTTACTTGGCCTAGAAATGGCACCTTACACAATAACTCCATGCTCCTGAGCCCTGGGGTGGGTAGGGATGGGGGTGACTCCTTGGTAGACAGGGTAGGAGGGGCAGGCAGCACCTGCATGCCCATGTAAAAGCAGCCTCTTCTCCTGGATTAGTCAGCTCTACTGGATCACGCAGCTTTAGTGTATACTGCTGGAGTCGTTGTCAGACCCAGGGGAGAGTTAGAAATAACACGTTAGGTACAAACTTGATTCTCCCTTTTGAAATAACAGTGTACTGGGATTACTAAAAACTTTGAATTTACTTGAATGATTGAATATATGAACTCTTAAGTGGTTAACACAAAACAAAACAAAACCAAAATCAACAAAAAAACCCTTTAGGGTAAAACCATTTGGAGTAACTTTTTTTGTTGTTGTTGCCCATCAGATTCAAAATCTCCTCTTAGATTTCCTAGGACACAAGTAGGCTCCAGAAGTTATGGTTCTGGTTTGGGGGGGAAAAAACATCCAGCTTTCATTTTGGAGGAAGCCCATTATTGTGTGTACTATTCTACTCTTCCCCAGTGCACACGGGATCTGGGCATGGCGTACAAAGTGTCCTTGTCTAAAGACAGAGCTGGAGAGGAGGAGGTGTTTGTTCTCTTCCCCAAATGCCCTACTTGTTGGTCCAGTGGTCGTTTCGCACCAGGCGCGGGGGGAGGTTGTGAACTCCACATGAAAGAGATGAATGTTCACTTACCTGTCTATAGAAGCTAGACAAATATATAGGACATACCAGGGGAGGCTAAAGAACAAGCTTCTTGTCTCTGTTCCACGTTGGGCCAATCACAAAGGCAGAGGACAAAACTGCACTGAAAGATTGGGGGCGTTTCTCACCCGTTCTCTTCATGCTATTGGGTTGTAAGAAGGAATGCGATGAAGAATGGTGTTGGGAGGGAACTCATTATTGGCAGGCAGAATTAGAAGTGGCTCAGCAAGGGGTGCCTGGGTGGCTCAGTCGGTTAAGCGTCTGCCTTCGGCTCGGGTCATGATCCCAGGGTCCTGGGATCGAGCCCCACATCGGGCTCCCTGCTCGGCAAGAAGCCTGCTTCTCCCTCTCCCACGCCCCCTGCTTGTGTTCCTTCTCTCACTGTGTCTCTGTCTGTCAAATAAATAAATAAAATCTTAAAAAAAAAAAAAAAGGTGGCTCAGCAAGAACCTCCATTAAAATAAAACTGTAGGTTTTCTTGCTGTTGACACAGGTTCTGCTTTGTGTTGATTTGACACTTGTCATTTAACACGAATACTGTTGTGGAATCCTAGGGGAAGGTTGACACCAAGTTACAGGCACTCAGTGTGGTCTGGTATACTTCCTATCTGCTACCAATTTTCAGGGTTGATACACGATTCCATATTCCTAGCTCTTAAATGTTTACAGAAAAAAAAAATCATATGATGAGTTAATGACAGCAATGATGACAAAAGTGGGCAGTTATAACGTACTGTGGAACATTAAAACCATATTTGGAATCATGGTCTTAGACCGGATTGAAGCTTCTATTTGTGGGCGGGGTACTGGACGGCGCTCTTGTGTTCTCTTGAGGTGCTAGGCTGCCCTCTGGTGGTTAAACAAAATATGCACACAGTTACTTTGCTCCTCTGATGAATCGACCTTCAAGAGCATGTTTGCATCTTGAGAGCAAATGCGTTTCTATCCCAAGTATCTTGCTTCAGTTTTTGTTTCCGTTTGAGCTCTGAAAGTCAGATGCCAATATGAGATCATGCAGAAATGCTGGCTTTCAGAATCTTTCTTTCTAAAGGTGGATTTAGACTGTTAAACTCTCAGGTAATTTTATTTATTTATTTGAGAGAGAGCAGCGGGGAGGGGCAGAGCAAGAGGGAGAAAGCGTCTCAAGGAGATTCTGCGCTGAGCACAGAGCCTGATGCGGGGCTCCATCCTATGACCCTGAGATCATCACCTGAGCTGAAACCCAAGAGTCAGACGCTTAACCAACTGAGCCATTCAGGTGCCCCGCTCAGATGATTTTAAATAATATAAGCTAGATTCTTGTCTCCTTGGAAGGGGCAGGCACATAGAGACAGGGAAATATTGATTGGTAGTAAACGAAGTCATGTAGGAAAATCTTCACCTAAAAGGGCATTTGGTAATGGCACATTCTTTTTTTTTTTTTTTTTTAAAGATTTTTATTTATTTGACAGAGAGAGACACAGTGAGAGAGGGAGCACAAGCAGGGGGAGTGGGAGAGGGAGAAGCAGGCTTCCCGGTGAGCAGGGAGCCTGATGCGGGGCTCAATCCCAGGACCCTGGGATCATGACCTGAGCCGAAGGCAGACGCCTAACGACTGAGCCACCCAGGCGCCCAGTAACGGCACATTCTTAATTCATTAGATTTTTGTTTGTTTTCTTAACTGAAGACTATATAGAAAATCCTTTTAATTTCAACCTTTCCTTATAGAAGCATATTCAAGACATTGGACTACTCTCTCTGAATAGCAGACTATAGAGAACATAATTGAAATTTTGATTGGAGTTCTTATAGGGACGCAGAGTCACCTTTAGAAACACTAGGCCTTGCAACTACTCTAGAAATGTAAGGTATTGGATGTGGAAAGGAATACCTTTTCAGAGTTATCTCTTTTTTAATCTTCAGTGTCTTTTCCCTCTCATATCATGGCTTTCATCCTAAAAATTAATTGTAATGAAAAACCTGGCTGATTGAGGATTATATTTAGTAGAGGTTTTTTAATTCCATCTTACCCAAAGTTTCAGAAAACTTGGGCTATACTTATATAGTGAATATATAGTAATATTTAGCTATCATTTTCAGCCTGTGGTCCTATAATTAGGGATTCCTGAACAGAAATCCAAAGACATCTTGAGGCTCCGTGGACAGATTTTCGGGGCCCCATGACTCTCTGGGAATTGTAAGCAATAGTTGAGTTCATTCCCTCCTGTGCTCAGTTGGCAGACGTGAATGGAGTCATTGAGGAGGAATTCACCATGGCCCGCCTGTACATCAGCAAGATGAAGTCGGAGGTCAAATCCCTGGTGAACCGCAGCAAGCAGCTCGAGAATGCCCAGATGGACTCCAACAGGAAGATGAGTGCCAGCGAGCGGGAACTGGCAGCGTGTCAGCTGCTCATCTCCCAGGTAGGTCACCCCTTTCCCCTCATTTCACTCCCCTGACCTCCTGAAATCTGCTTCCTCTGTGTTCTTCCTGGGTCTGAGGGCACCTGACAGCGATAGATGATGGACATCACTTTACGTGAGGCTTGTCCGTGGGCTCCGCAGACAATGAGAGCCCAGGCTTATGCTGAAGGCTAGATAGATTTTGTTGTGTGAATTACACGAATTACCTTCAGTCCCTTTTTAAGGGATGTTTCTACATGTTTCTATCTGTATACGGATACATAAGTAGGTAGGTAGAGATTATGAAGAATGGATGAGATTGGGTGGAATCTAAAACTCCTTGAGCTAAGGCAACATTCTTTCATCTTTTAATCTCTACCACAGGTCCAATTTAATGTGTGAAAACAAACTATTTGCTGCTACTACTATTATTAATAATAGTGCAGGTATCATTTTTTAAAAAGATTTTATTTATTTGAGAGAAAGGGAGCGTGCGTGTGCACGCACACGCACAAGTGGGGGAGGGGCAGGGGCAGAGGGAGAGCAGACTCCCCGCTGAGCAGGGAGCCCGATGTGGGGCTCAGTCCCAGGACCCCAAGATCGTGACCTGAGCTGAAGGCAGATGCTTAACCGACTGAGCCACCCAGGTGCCCCACTGGTAGCAGGTAACGTTTTATTGAGCGTCTACAATGCTCCACACACTGCACTAAGCACTTCATGTGCATTATCTCACTTGATCTTTAAAAAAATCCTGGTAGGCAGGTTTTATTATTATTCCTGTTTTGCAGAGGAGGAAAGTGAGACTCCGAGAGATTAAATACACGGTTCAGACTCCTACAACCAGTGAAAGGCAGATCTGGGACTCAAACCAAAGCATGGGTGAACACAAAGCCTTGAAGGGGTTTGCGAGCCCAGGGCACATTTCGTCTGCTCAGTGAGGTCCGGCTGCTCTTCTGCCCGTTGAAATGGCGTTTTCATTTTAGTGGGGTGGTTTCGGAAAAGAGCAGCCTCGTTTCTGGTCTGCCACTGATATCTGAGCTTGGTGTTTGGGGCTTGAGGCTTCTGGGAGGGTTGCCGTGAGGGCTGCTTCACAGCCTTAGACCAGGCATTAAAACAGCTGAAATCATTTGCAGGAAACTGATACCAGCAGGGAGTGGTGTATCAAATAATACTGAGAGACAAAAGCGTACGTCATTCTGGTATGCTTGTAAACATGGTAACATGTCATCATGCAACCAGCTCCAGCCACCTCGTCTCCCACCATAGTAATCTAACAGATGCAAATTAACACATCAAGTTTCCATTTTATAACCAACGTAATAAGCAAAAATGCATTGGCAAGATTATTCAGTGTTGGTGTGCGATAGTGAAATTTATATACATTGCTGAGAAAAGTATAATTTGGTCAGTCGTTTTGGAAAGCACCTTGGGAATCAAAAACCACAAAAATGTAAGTACCTTGGTCCAGTAATTTCATTTATGGTATTTTTCATTGGTAATGAAAATGCAAAAATTTTATTTTTTATGTTTATTTCCTGATTAAAATGTGCAAAGCCTATATGGAAGATGTTGAGTGCAATATTACACGTTATAATAAAATAAATTACCCAAATATCTATTGATAGGCTAATGACATTAAGTTACATGGAAGATTGCTATGCAGCTCTTAGAAAAAATCTATAAAACATAGCCATTTGGAAAGTATGATTATGTAAAGGTAAATGAAAATGAAAATGCTCAGTTATATTTATGCTGTGCCTTATAACTTTATATAGTATGCATTCACACAGATAAGACCAGAGAATAGTTGATAAATTAAGTATGGTTTATGGGTGGGGGTGCCTGGGTGGCTTGTCGGTTAAGGGTCAGACTCCTGATTTTGGCTCAGGTCACAATCTCAGGGATATGGGATTCAGGTCCATCAGCTCTGTGCTCAGCACAGAGTCTGCTTGTCCCTCTCCCTCTGCTCCCTACCCCCACCAAAACAAATAAATAAAATCTTAAGAAAAAAAAAAAAAGAGTGGTTTATGGGTGAAATCTATACCACTTCTTTCTGGATTTGCTTTACTATTTGACATTTTTATAATTTAAAAAATTGGAGAAAATGATAAGCACTAGGGCAGAGTACCTACACCTCAAATCTGATATCCAGGTCACCTCTTGTACTGACAGCATGTTCTTTTGGCTAGTCCTGCCCCTAACATTTGGAGACCAAGGCAAGAGTACAAATAGAGGTCCCTCAGTCTGCAGCCCACTGTCTTCCCTTTCCATCTGGACGCACTGGCCCTTCTGTCCTTTGTGGGAACTGATAGCACGGTGTAACTGTCAGCTCTCATCTGTGTGAATTGATGACAGGAGCTGCCGTGCCAGCCCTGGGAGTGGCCTTTAGGGCCACTGGAGTAGGGAGCTTCTGGGTTTCCAGTCCTCAGAGTGTGGTCTGGAAGGGGACATGGGTTCCATGTGGCATGCCCCCTTGGCATATGCATTCTTTGCTCAGTGGAGTGAGTGAAGCCAGAGGATGGCCGCAGTGGGGTGTTCACATTGTGGGGCCCAGGACTGAGGCTCCAGCTGCCCAAGTCTGAGAGTGACATTGACTTTGGGCATATGTGATCAGAGTCAAGAATATTAGCATATTAGAATGTTAAAGGATAGCTGTGTTAGTGCTTTCTCCATTAGCAATGAATTACAGCTTTCTGTTGGGTGCTACTTTGTACTCTGTTACAAGTTATACGGAACCAAATATTTAATCATTATTTCCTGGGATTCAAAAGTAAGAGAAACCTTGGCTCTTTATTTTCTGACGTGATCTAAGGAATCTGACAAAATATTTCCAGCTAAAATGCTATTATTTTCTTTGTTTACACTCAGCCTTTTCATCAAAAGCTGTGCTTATAACATGACTGCTCTGAGTCCCATTTCCCAGAGATTATTTCATGAGTTTAGAGCTCAGTCTCCAGGGTTTTCCTGCCTTAATGTGAACATGATACATCTTGAGTGGGGTGAGTTTCTACGTATTTCCATCTGCTGGAAAGGGCCCACTGTCTTTATTCAGTCAATGAGCTTTCATTCATTCATTGGTTCCACTAATATTTTTTTTTTTAAAGATTTTATTTATTTATTTGACAGAGAGAGAGACAGCGAGAGCAGGAACACAAGCAGGGGGAGTGGGAGAGGGAGAAGCAGGCTTCCCGCGGGGCAGGGAGCCCGATGTGGGGACTCGATCCCAGGACCCTGGGATCATGACCTGAGCCGAAGGCAGACGCTTAACGACTGAGCCACCCAGGCGCCTGGTTCCACTAATATTTATTAAGCATTGACTCCATACGCTCATGGAGCTGACAAGTAAAAGGAAATAGATAAATCATGTCGAATTGGGTGCTGTAAGAAAATGTTGGGACCCGAGTGATAAGGACTCTGGGTGGGTAGGGTGGAGCGCTTCCTAGGGAGAGGAAGATGTAAAATGCAAGGTCTCTGAGACATGGGAATTGGTGTGTTTGAGAGACAGGAAAAGAAAAGACACAATATTTGATTCTGGAGACAGAATCCAGAGGTGCCGGTTCTAAGAATGAAGCCTCTGCCCTAGACATTTTCCCAGTTCTTTTCTTTCCAGCACACTGTTTTCTACGAGGAGAAAAACCAGCTTGGGCTTTGGCATCTCGCTTAAGTGGATGGTGAGGAGGGGCATGGCGATAAGGGGTCGGTGGGGAATGAAGCAGAGGAACACAGAGAGGAAACAGAGGGCCATGTTAGTCTGTGGTCACAGATCCCAAGCCAAGGGCAGAATATGCATCATTTGGGAGCTGGTACTTGAAAAAGGGACTCAAGAACTCCTCTATTGCATTTTCCCATCAGACAGCCCCAGGCAAGCCAGGAAGGCCATTGCTGGTCACTCACGCCTCCTTCTCATCTATTTGTTTTTTTAAAGCATGAAGCCAAAATCAAATCCCTGACAGACTACATGCAGAACATGGAACAGAAGAGGAGGCAGCTGGAAGAGTCCCAAGACTCGCTCAGTGAAGAGCTGGCCAAACTCCGAGCCCAAGGTAAATAGTTGACTACTTTGCAGGTATTGAGCTCTTGGCCTACATCACACTCTCTAGTTGGCCGAACTCATGATGTTTAGTTTTGCTCAATTATACGCTTTCTAGATCTGCTGAAAATAATGGAATAATTGGGGGGGGTTAAAAAAAGAAAAAAGAAATATCTAGAAGATTGCCCCCACCCAAAATCTACTCCTCTTCCCACTTTCCTTCAGTCTACCCTATTGCCTGAGTCAGAATCTTCTCTCTTCCACCTCCTGCCTCTAGTCTGTCCCCATGACCTGTCCATTGGACCTGCCAGACGCTTGTCTGCTTCTGCTCATCTCCACCTTCATTTTTCTATCCTTAATCCTAATTAAGAGCTGTGGCTACATCCATCTATGGAGGCTGTCACCCCATCTGCTCCAGACCGGCTGCTGTGCTGCATCCCAGGGAACTATTCTAAAATCACCTTCGATCTTGAGCCTAATCCCATGCCTCTGACCCTTCCGTGGTGTCCCACTGCTCTTAATATAGAGTCTGAACTTCTACCAATGGCTACCTGCACCCTCCATCTTTGGAAACAGCTCTTCCCTTTGCCGGACAGCCTCCTGATGCCCTTTGCTTAGGGAAGTGCCTGACACATAGGAAGCGCTCAATAGATATGAATAAATAGAAAAAATTCAAGAGAGGTAACTAGAAACAAACCAGAACAGATTTAAGAACAGACACATTGTGGTGAAATGGAAGACACATACCATGACTTGCAGTGAAAATTGTTAGAGTCCTTTTGGAAAGCATTTTGAAAATAAATAGTAATAATCATAACACTTGTCATACCTTTTGATCCTCAAATCTCAAATATTCTTTGCAAATTCCTTGTATGAGTGGGGGAAAGAAAAGGAAGCCACCTAAATGTCCAGCAGTTAAACGAGCTATGGGATGTTAACAGAACATGTGCTTTGTTTTGGAGATGAAGTACGTGCAGGCTGTGGGGCCATGCTTACAAGGCGTCCTTAGATTAAAGGTCATAATATGTAACCTTATCTTTACTGTGGTTATAACATTTAGGAATCAATGGATACTTGTGTTCCAAGGCCTACAGATTAATATTTGAAATGAAAATGGTTTTGATAGGGAGTAGGATTGGTGATGATGTCACCCTTTTTTATTTCTTTTATTGTTAATATAGTTACTTGCTCAGTAAATACATTTTGTTTCAAATGCCAAGGCAAATTGAGAAGGATCGAGAACATCCTTACCCCCGCTATGACCTTGTCATGTTTTCTTTATGTGATAATGGATGAATGTTAGAGATAGCATGCTCCCCTTAAGACTTGACATGGAAAGGAACTTTTCTCTCTTGTAAATGGCTTCTGCAGTGGTGCCACGAAGTAGAAATAAAATAGAGGTGAGAAGATCTGAAATAAAGTAGAACAGACTAGCTAGAAAGCGTCATGACTTGAGTGACCATTTTGCTACCCCCTCCCCCCGCCCCAGCCTGCTGCTTGCTCCGTGTGCCCAGTGAGTACCCCTCGTCAAGAATAGGCTGGGACAGGCTCTCCCTGGAGGTGTGCCACGCACCAACTATGGGGGCCTTCCTGTTTAATCTGGACAGTGTTATTTTATATTTCTGTTTTCTTTGTTCTTGTCCTTAGATTTTGTTTTCCTGCTCTAGATTCTTAGAGAATAAACAGCGTACCCACGGGAGGTAAATTAGCTCTTTCTGGAACTCCAATACTGGCATGCATCCGAATGCCACTGACATTCACAGAGTGCTTTCTAATCTGCAAGGCAGGTTACTGTAAACCGCCTCAGGCGCTGCTCACCGAGGCCAGGGGCGAGGTCGGACACAGCCGGGGCAGTTCTGACCTCGAGTGGCCCACTCCCAGGTCAGCACCCCTCCCCCTCCCGCCACCCCTCCCGCTGGAGTGGGCAGCCTCCGTGGGTCAGAAGTCTCCCCCGGGAGGCCCCATCTTGGATAGCATGGTTGTAATTGGTCATGTAAGCTCATGTTTCACTCAGTGGCCTTTCTTCCTTTTTTTTGGTCTTTTATCTTTCTTAAAAATATGTTTACTTTTGGATGTGAGTCCCGCCCGTTAAATCTTCAATCACATTTAAAATTCAAAACAGAAAAAATGCACGAAGTCAGCTTCCAGGATAAGGAGAAGGAGCATCTGACGCGACTGCAGGACGCGGAGGAGATGAAGGTGTGTACGCCACCCCTTCCCCGGAGCCCGGCGTGCGTTTGGACTGCGTTTTCTTCTTCTAGGAAAATCTGTCTCCTTCGGAGACGTGTGGGGCAGTGTAGGAGGGACGGGGGAGGGACCAGTGCCCGGCAGGCAGAGCGGTTCTCACAGTGCGGCCTGGCCCAGGACTGAGAGGAGGACGGAGTGTCCAGAAGCCCTGAGAGGTCTGCAGCTAGTAGGCATGCTGCATGAGTCCGGGCTTCCTCCCTGTTCCTGGGGGAGGGGAAGGAGCAGCCCCTCTCAGTCCCCGTGTGGGCCACACTGCCGAGCTGAACTTCTGAGGAAGCATTTGCCCTTCCTGTGAATGAAAGAGAACATCTCTCCCCTCGACCTTTTTAAAGAAGCACTCCAGATTTGGATTTCCATTGTACACATAGAGAGCTTTATTTTTGGTCACATGTAAAGTAGTGAAGGACAATGTAGGAAAAATGATTGGGAAATAAGATTTTTAGGTGAATAAAATGAGATATGAGAGGATGTAAGAATTTTGATTCATTTTAGGCAAACCCACAAGTCCCTGGGGGTGTAAGCCCATAGGTAAAAGAGTGCCCATGGCATGAGCCTGCTCCAGCCTCACCTTGATGGGCCCTCCTCCTGGTTTCACATCGCTATGGTGGAAAGGTCTCTGAATATCACCATAAATCTGTGCAGTGCTCGGGGCAGGGACAATTCCCTAAATTTTACAGGTGAGGAAGTGTGGCTCACACGGGTTACGTGGCTTGTCTACGGGCACCTGGGTGTAGTAAGAGGTCTGCCCTCTGATTGACCTGGCGAGAGAAGCCATGTGGCTCAGGTGAGCTGTAGAAGGTCACAGGAGAGCTTTTTATTTAATTAATGGGCTGATCTAGCTCCTAGGGCCCGCTGGGTTTTATCACAGATCTTTGGGTTTTGTTGTGCCAGTGAAGAAAGCAAGGCGGGTTCTGGGGGCCCCAGTTTTGGGACTTGACAGCCAAGGGATGTAGGGTAGGAGGTAGAAGCAATCCAGGGCTTGTCATGGTGTGGGCTGTGAGCCAACGAGCCGGTGACACATTTCTCTTGGCCTGGCTTGCAGAAGGCCCTGGAGCAGCAGATGGAGAGCCACCGGGAAGCTCACCAGAAGCAGCTGTCCAGACTTCGGGATGAAATCGAGGAGAAGCAGAAAATCATCGATGAGATTCGGGAGTGAGTCGGCCCAGGGGCTCTTGGGACAGGGGGGGTGGGCATGGCTCTCGGGGCAGCCTGGAAGGACGTGGCTTTGAGCTGAGGGCTGCTGTCCTCGCCCTGCGAGCTCTGTGCTCTGCCCTGTGCGCAGCAGGCTAGACGTGCAGCTTCCGACGTCTCTTCTCCCATCTGGAGCTGAGCCTCTGGGGGCTTTGCTTTGGTGGGGCAGGCGGCAGGCGGGTGCAGCCACCCTTCCTCGTCCCCCGGGAGCCGGGGTCATGTCAGTGACACATGCCCTGGTAGGTGGAGACAGTCTGTAGGAAAATATATACCAAAAAAAACCCAAAAACAAAAAACCACCCAAACCCTACATTGGTCCTGACTCAGGGATTCTGATAGGCTAATAAATACTCCAGAGAAGACAGTCAGCTCCTGCTGCGCCCTCACCCCAACACCTAAATGCTCCCCGCACAACCCTGAGCCACCTGGTCACCTGCACGCACTTCTCAGGGCCCCGGGTCTGCTCGTGGACCTGTGGCTTTGCCAGGATGGCTCCCTTGCAGCTTGCCTCTGGTATCACCCCCCGCAGGGCCATTCTCCCGTCCCGTCACAGCCACTGAAGAACCCCTGCTCCATAATGACCTCTCCCCTCCTTCTCTCTGACCTTCCCGCCTCGTTGTCAAAACAAGACAGCAAGCTGGGGAGTGCCTTCTGGATCCTCTCCTTGAGGGTTCTTACATTTTTGCACAGTGAGTGCCTTGGCAATCTTTGAACCTCTTTGCAGAATAATGTTTTTAATTGCCCCCAAATAAAAGATGAGGGAAAATGAGGAAAACCAGTTATGTTGAAACAGTTCCATCCACTAACACCCCCACCCTCATCCCCAAGATCTAGACTAAAGCCTCCCTCCGCTCCCACTTTCTGTAGATGAAGAGCCAGATTTCTGTATGGGGAAGCAAGGCAAGGTTAAATGAGTTTCTTAGGGTCACACGGCTACGTAGGAATCAACCTGGAGTTAAGAGTTTAATTCTCCAGGCTACTGATCCAAATCTCTCTTCACTGTGGGCAAGCTGCTCACACAGCACATTTGCATTTTGAAAGAGGAGAACGGTAACGAAGCAAAGTGTAAGTGCTGTGATCTGGGCTCCGTGCTCACTGCCTACCAAAGGCAAGTCCTTAGCATCGTCTTTGCCCCCCTCCTTTTGGGCCACCCCCATGCAGTTATTCATGTTGTTCTTTCCCCTTCAAGCGTGTCCTGCGTTCTTTATTCTGATTAATCACCCTCGACATGTTCAACTGGAGGGGGACAGTGGGGAGGGAAGGAGGGAGGGTTGGTGAATGAGTTAGTAGATGGAGAAGTTTCCTTGGCCTGCGCTTTCAAACAGACTCTGGGCTTTCCTTCAGAGAGTGTAGAATCTGTTCCTTTACGGATGCACAGGTAGGGCCATACAAAATGTTTTATAAATACTGCATGCAAATGTTGACCAAGTGCCCCCAACCAGATGGCAAGTTTCTTTTTTTGCCTCAGACCCTGGGCTTTCTTTGTATTTCCTCTCTCTGTACCCACTCCTTGTAGACTTCACACAGTGGCATTGTCCCTGTGTCAGCCAGGAATTTGGACTTAGGGGATGTTTTCAGATCATCAGACCAGAGAGGAAGGGATGGGTGAAATGGCCAAATAAGATTTCCTGAGTGGGTGCGTGCCGTCTGTAGGGCAGGCAAAGCAGAATTCTTCTGACCGTGCTCTCTGTTTTAAAATATCAGCCCTTTTCCTAGCTCATTATTTTCCCCCCAAAGCTCTTACACAAGCCAACTATAAATATAGTCTCAAAGCCTTATGTTTCATGCCTCTGAGATGTTCCCAGAAATTAGTTTTCACTTGGGCAGGGAGGAAGCTGTGAGGTTGTTCTCTGATCCCTCAAAATCCTCCAGAATTGCCATGTTTATTGCACAGAACTAATGGGGTTGGAACAGAACCATGTCTTTAGCTGGGTGCCTCGGAATTTCAGACTCATGTGCAATGTATTGCTTTTTCCCCTCAATTTCAGTTTGAATCAGAAGCTGCAACTGGAACAGGAGAAGCTCAGTTCTGATTATAACAAGCTGAAGGTAGAGGACCAGGAGAGGGAAATGAAACTGGAAAAGCTCTTGTGAGTGCACCTGAAATATTTCCTCTGTTTCTCTCCTCCCCACGGAGTCTTAGGGAAGTCTACCTCTGTGATTCCGATTCCTAAATATTCTGGTTAGGTTGGGCCAATGTAAAAATGGAGCCTATTTCTGTGAGACAGTTTTATTGATTCATCCATAGGTGCAAATGGTATCTGGAAATCTCTGATGCCCCTTTGGTGGTTCATGATCCCTTTTTGTTTTTTAGATTGCTCAATGATAAAAGGGAACAAGCCAGAGAGGACCTCAAAGGGCTGGAGGAGACAGTGGTACGTCAGCATGTTTCTCAACTCGTTTTAGTCCCAAAGACCCGATTAGTTTGTGATTTGTTGAATTTGTGTGTTCTGAAACTTGTTCTGTGCCCACCTTTCTCACATACCATTTTAGACAAAATATTTAGGCAAATACCACATAGTTAGACATTAAGACAAATACAAATATTTAGACACATCATTTAGACAAAATATCCCATGGAAAAGTGAGAATTGTAGAATTTATTCCCCAGCTCTTGATACCATGATTAGTTGTCAGTCCATCTGTCCATCCGTCCGTCCATCCATCCATCCATCCATCCATGCTTAGTGCTATAACCAGAGGCCCTGAGTGAGAATTAAACTGACTTGCAGATCAGTGCCTGAAACTTTACCGACTTTGCACATTGTGACTTATTTCCATTCAATATTCAAGAACACCTGCTAAGGGCTGACGTTCTTCTAGGTGCTTGGGTTGTATCAATAAATGACAAAGACAAGACCCTGGCCCTTGTGGAAGCTTGCCTTTAGCTGGGGGTGAGGGGACAGACAGTGAACAATAAGGAAGGAAATCATGACCTCTATTACATGGTTATAGAAAGTGCAGAGGTCCCACAAGGAGGTGATGTTTGAGCAGGGACTTGAAGCAGGTGAAAGAGAAGCCATGGGGATGTCTGGGGGAAGGGCCTTCCAAGCAGCGGCAATAGCCTATGTCAAGGCCCTGAGGTGAGCCCGGGGTTGGCATGTTGGAGAATAGCAGGAAAGTTAGCGATGTAGGAAGGAAACAAGAGGTAGGCACAGAAAGGTCAAGGCAAGAGTGGTTGTAGACCAGGTAGGGCCTTGAGACCCGCAGGTTTTGGGACACCAGAGTGACAGATCAAAAGGGCTCATCATTTGAAATCCTGGTTTCTCCATCCTACATCTGAATTCATGAGGTTTGTCTGCTCTGGTTGATTTCCATTTCCGCTGCTCTGAGGGCTCTTGAGAGTCCTGCAAAGTGCCACACAGCCTGTGTTTGAAGACAGACTGTCCCAACAGAACCTCTCAATTTGGTGAAAACATGTCCGGTTATTTCACATGATAAAACGACAGACTGTTGTTTAGATACAGTCATACATTTTTTTTTTTAAGATTTATTTATTTATTTATTTGAGAGAGAGTGAGAACACATGCACACAAGTGGGGGTAGGGGCAGAGGGAGAGAGAATCCTCAAGCAGACTCCGTGCTGAGCACGGAGCTCCATTTCAGGACCCTGAGATCATGACCTGAGCCCAAATCAAGAGTCAGCCACTTAACCTACTGAGCCACCCAGGTGGCCCAGTATAGTCATACATTTTGATTCCATTCATGTGTCATGTGAATTTATGTGGGACCATGCCTCCCAAGAATCTGGTGACTCCAGGCTGTAGGTACATTGTTGCTTAGGGCCGGACCTGATTGTGCACTCTGTTTCCTGGGCTGATGTTAGCTGCCCCTCAAAGCCAGGTGGAGAGACAGAGGGGACCGTCCACTCAGGACAGAAGTAAGATGACTGTGGCTCAAAGGATCTCCGGCCTTTCCAACATGGTGGAGAAGGTGGCTCTAGGGGAAACCGAAATGAAGCCATGAAGCTGCCTCATCTATGTCTGTTTTACCGGAGAAGTGACACCCACAGTCACAGATGATTCTAAAAATTCAGACAAATATTGAACTTTAAAATTCCCACTAGCCAGAGATGAGTGACATTTCAGTACCTTCCACCCATGAACCACCGTCCCTGCCCCCTCTCACCCACACACTCGCCCACAGGGACAGACCCACTGACACACTGGCTCCCTTTCTCTCTCCTGCTCTCACTCACCACTCACACACATCGCACACATCCACACGTGAAACCCCAAATCGGATCCCCACAGCATGTGTCATTTTAGGCTTGGTTGTTTTCACTTAACCTGCTGTTGGAATCCTCCCCAAGCTATAATGTTCTTCAGCAACAGGCTCACTTGGCTTTGGCTGACCTTACTTGAACTCTCCTTAGCTCAAGGGCTCTTCTGGCTTCTTGAGTATTTGGGTGGGATGGGGGGTGAAACCTACCGTGTAGGGGTTGGAGCCTTAAGCCCACTCCAGGGGTTGACGTTGGAAGATGTTGAGGGTGTCTTGGGGCCCTTGGGCAACCATCTTTTGCTTTAACAGGACCCTGTGGGCTCTGGGGCTGGACCTCTCCTGCTGTGTTAATGGGCCTTGGGTTTTCACCTCTCTGGGCTCACCCTCGCTGTCCCCTGTGACAGGAAGCTGAGCCCTGAGCTTTTACACAGAGGAGAGTGGCCTGTGACAGGGAAGGTTTCAGGGAAGTGAGTCAGGTGGAGTGAGGAAATGATGATATCGTGGAGGAAAATTCATTGCTGCGGGAAGCCAAATGCTAGCTGCCTAAGCTTAAACACGCAACTTGCAAACTGTTTTAAAGGTTTTTTTTTTTTTTTTAAAGATTTTATTTACTCATTTGACAGAGATAAAGCGAGAGAGGGAGCACAAGCAGGGGGAGTGGGAGAGGGAGAAGCAGACTCCCCCCGGAGCAGGGAGCCCGATGCGGGGCTCGATCCCAGGACCCTGGGATCATGACCTGAGCTGAAGGCAGACGCTTAACGACTGAGCCACCTAGGCACCCCTTAAAGGTTTTTAACCACCCCTCCTGAATTGCTGAATTCACCTAAGAACAAACAAAAATGAGAAAGGTGCCAAACTCAGGACTCTGTAGTATTTGGTATTTAGGCCCCAAGGAAATGCCTGGCCCTTTGACAAGGGACCCATGTTTCCTCATTTCCCTTTGGTGTGGTGGCTTTTTTATGGAAAAGGTTTACTATGGGTGCAGTTCAGTCAGGAATAAAATCCCTGAAGCAGGAGAGAGAGAGAACATGCAGAGCAAGGGCTTGGGCTGCGGGGGGGGTGGGGTGGGGTGGTGCTGAGATCCTTGGGCAGGGGGCCTGAACAACATGTCTGTAAATGTGAGCTCAGAGCTCACCCCTGCATCTGCCCTGGAAGGCGGCTAGGCCTCGGACAGGTGCGATGTGCATTGTGTTCATAATAACAGGCCTGTTTGTCTTCCTGCACAAAGTCATTTGCCTCATCTGAGGAAGCAATTGACTTTAGGTGCCTCTTATTTCAACACGGAATTGCAGACTTGGACCCAGTTAACAAGACCTTAAATTAACAGAGAACTTTTATTCCAAGAAACTTAGTGTTTCCATGGCTGTATAGTCGTTTCTTCTTCCTGTGAGCACGTGCAGGCTGAATCCCTTGACATTCTGTGTTAAGAGTAGGTCAACTTAGACAAATTGAGAAATTCAAACGCAAGTTTCTCTCTCTCCTCCCTCACGGGAAAATATCTTGCAAGGAACTAATCCTATCTCTGGTAGTAAGAACATGGAGACTTGAATGGGAGGAATTATTTCGGTTTTCTGATCTTGTTAACAAAGGTCACCAGGTTTGACTCGGAGCCTTGTCTTCGCTATCTAATTCCTAAAGTTAGTTCATTTGTAGAAAATAATACAAAATGAAGAAAAAAATGCCCCCAAGAAGTTAATTACAACATAACAATATTATGACAACAAAGGGAAACAACAAAAGCCTACTGAAGAAATGGCTGTCAAATATGGTGCATCAATAAGTTAATATTAGCCAGGGTTTACTGAGCACTTACAATGTGCCAGGAACAGCTGTAAGAGTTTTATAAGGATTACTGCATTTAATCTCGACAACAACTGTGAGTCAACGACTATTTATCCTCCTGTTACAAATACAAGAGCTGAGGCACTGAAAGGTTAGATAGGTTGCCTAGGGTTACATGGGTATAAGGCCCACCACCTGCTTCATCCACAAGCTCAGTGATGTAAAGCCAACGCACATGGCCCAGGGCTAGAAGGGGGCGTGGAAATAGGAAAAATGTCGGTCTGCTAGGATGGGAGAGATTGTGGGTAACTTTCCGTTTAGACTTGCTGGCATTTTGTGTAATGTGTACGTGATAAATTAGAGGAAAAAAGAATCCATTCTGGTACAACATAGCCAACTAGGAATTTTTGTGAGAAAAAGTGTTAACTTTTGTGGTTGAGGGGAGAGAAAAAGTTCTATTGAGAACACTGCTAACGAGTAGGCTCTGTTCTAGTTTAGTTCATGGTTTGAGTTCCCAGTCTCTGCCCTCAGGGCAGTCTTGAGACAGGTGGAGGGGTGGACACATGTGGTAGGAAAGCCAGGGGAACTGTGGGAGCCCCGTGGCCTGGACGGTAGGCTCGCAGAGCAGGTGGGAACCACCTGGGTCGCTGGGGCAACCAGATGGGGATGGTCTGGTGTCCGATGTGTCCCAAATTCAAGGTGTCTCCCCCACTTCAGTGTCATTTTCACAATCTTCCCTTCCAGTCTCGGGAGCTGCAGACTCTGCATAACCTCCGGAAACTCTTTGTCCAGGATCTGACTGCCCGGGTTAAAAAGGTGCGTTCTATTTTGTGTGAACACGACTGAGAAGAAAAGGAAGATGGATAGAAAGAATCATTTGCTGCTGAACTATCACTTGCTTAAATTGGGGCTGGTTGTGCTTAAAAATTAATTACTTCAGGCCAGAAAATGTATTCAAAGAATGTACTGGGGGCAAAAAAAAAAGTACTTGGGAATATTTTTCCATCTGCTTTTTTCTTCTTAGTAAAAGGAAGTTATAATCCTCTCCCTGGCCTTTCATTTCAAATGAGCACACACCTATCTAGCCGCAGTGTGAGAGCTGTTGTGCATGATGTGGGGAAAATCCAGGGGGTCTGGTCAGGCATTGCTGCCCTGACGCTTGGTGAGCAATGCCAGAAACCCAGAGAAATTAGAGGCAGGAGCCTCTCGTTTGCCCGTGAGGGGCCGTTCGGGGCTGGGTCGGAGTGTATGAAGCACTTCAGTGTGCGTCTTATTTGCTCTTCCTGGCAACCTCGTGTAAGTGGTTCTTACTGTGCAGTTCTGTCTTAATGGAGGTAGGCTCAGAGGTTAAGTAACTTGCCCAAGGTCACACAGCTGGAAGAGCTGGAGGTAGGATGGAATCCAGGTTGTGTGACTTCTGAATCTGGGCTTTGGTGATCCTCGTGCCTCACACAGTGATCTCAGGGAGTCACCGTATAGCGAATCCCAGAGCAGCTTGCAGAAGTTTCAGGAAGGAGGGAGAGGTGGGGGCGGCAGGGGGACTGCTCTTTAAATATGTTTAAACATGATAGAGGACGAGCAATGGGCCATAGCCAGCTGTGTAGTAGAATGGAAGGAAGGTGTATTTAGAAGTATGCACATGTGTGCCTATGTGTCTGTGTGAAGGAACCGGAAGCAAGGGAAGGAGGTGAAATATATATAAAAAAAAAGAGAGGGTTGATGGAGTCAGATCTGAGCGGGACAGAATTAATAGCATAGATGGATGTATCAGCTTGGTAAGGGGAAGGGATACAATTTCCCAGAGAGGAGTAGTGGAAAGTTGAGATGGAGACGTGTGCAGGACAATACATAACCGTGGAAAGGTGCGTCTGACGACTTTGATCTTCTTAGTTAATGTGGAGGCTCTGTCCTTGATGGAGAAGGAAGAGAGACAGTGGAGAGCCCACAGAGCCTAGAGAAAGCTCAGGCAGCCCGGGGTGCGGGGAGGGAGGGGCAGATTTGTCAGGGATGAGTGAAAGGATTGCCGAGCAGTGGTGCGAGTGTCCAGCTGAAGGTCAGAGCATGGATTTGCCGTGGCCACTGACAACATGGTTCCAGGCCTGGAAACAAAAATAAAGAAAGGCAAGAATGATAGGAGAGTTTAAGGCCCGAATGGCAGTGGTGGGGCAGGTAGGTAGTGACCATAGTCATCAAAATAGAAATGGCCATCAGACCTGGACCAGGTAGGAGGGAGAGGCCAGAGCAGAGGGGATGGAGAGGGAGACTGCAGAGATAATGGCAAGAACTGGAAAAGCTCAGTCAGGGAGGAGAGGGTCCGAGGGAGCTTAAGATCAGGCTTCCCTGATTTCATGATCTAAAACTCTCAAGAAAGGACCTACTTGTAGACCAGTGGCTCTCAAAGTGTGGTTATCTGGCCAGCAGCTTTGGCATCACCGGCTAGACATGTGCATTCTCAGACCCACCCCAGGTCCACTGAAGCAGAGACTGGGGGTGGAGCCCAGCAATCTGAGTTTTAACAAACCCTCCTCTGGGCAAAGTTTGAGAACCCCAGATTGAGATAGGCATGCAGCCATCACCTCTCAGAAGAAGGAGGGACGATGGTCTCCTCTGTAATCAGACGCAGCAAGGATGCCTTGCCATTTTTGGGCTCCAGGATGTGTTTGCACATGTGTTTCTCAGTTTACCTGTTGGCCCAGGAGGGCAGTTTTTGTCCATTTCTAGATCTGATGAATTTCAAAGAGTTTATCCATGCGCTCAGATGCTGTGACTAGTTTGAGATGGATTCATTAAGTAATTTCATGGGATTGGAAGCTGAAGGGACAAGCAAAGGCCACTGAGACTTCCTGTTGGGACCACAGGCACTCGCCCAACAGCTTGGTGACTTATCTCAGTTGGGATGTTTGAAATCAGATTTAGGTCTTGGGTTTATGTTTTCACACTGGTTCTTAATGAGTTTTGGAACAGTTCCTTTTGAAAAGAAAAGTCTATTTACCCACCTGCAAGGGAGAGGTAAATTTCACAGAGAGAACTAATCTGTATCTTTCAAAGGAAGATTGGAAGTTTTGTTTGGTTTTGTTTTGTTTTCAATTCTCTAAACTATAATGCTCGGAAAACCCTTGACATCAGCCAAGGGAATTCATTGGGAAGGTCATTGAGTCTCAACTTGTAGAACCTCTGTTTATTTTCACTTTCAGAATGACCTTTGGTGGGATTGGGGTGGTGGTTTTTTATAAAGAATTAGAATGTTGTCCAGCTTATGTTGGGGCTGTGGGTGGGGCTGCCTGCTGACCGCTGGTGTTGGTGCAGAGCGTGGAGCTGGACAGCGATGATGGAGGGGGCAGTGCTGCCCAGAAGCAGAAAATTTCCTTCCTGGAGAATAACCTGGAGCAGCTCACGAAGGTTCACAAACAGGTAGGAGAGTTGTGCCAACTTCCTCTGCTTCTCTTACTCTCCCGGAAAGAAGCTCCACTGTATCTGGCCACAGTTCGGGGAGAAGGTTCTGCATCACCAGGGGACATTAGTGCCAGAAGGATCTTGGAGTCCTTTAATTAGTCTTCAGTGACTTCCCTTATATATAAAAGTCTTTTATTGAAGCCAGATGGAAGGAATCGGAGTTTGAGCTCTTGGGGTTTGGGAAGTGGGGTGTTCAGAACCCTGCCTTATCATCCTGCCTCTGGTTCCAGCCCTGGACCCACAGGCTGCACAGAATGCAAAGTGAAGACCACCGAGTCAGTTCAGGCCCCTCATTTTTGCAGATGAAGAAACAGACTGAGAGAGGAAGTGACCTGCTTTATTTTCTCTCTGCTCTGTTGCCCTATTTCTTGGGCACCCTCTCCAGTTCTTAAGACGCTCTGGAGTTTATCCAGAGGGACAGCAGAATGCATGGCCAAACCTACTGGTGATCTGGGCAGTTGTTTTTCTCCTTTCTGTATAACTACTGGAATGTTCATGTTTCCCCTAAATCCTAAAGATTTGGAATGTGATAAAAATGGTCCAACTTAGGGTATGTGCTATGGTGAGTGCTGTGAATTGTGTAAGACCGATGAATCACAGACCTGTACCCCTGAAACAAATAATACAGTATATGTTAATTAAAAAAAAAAATGGTCCAACTTGTTGGACCACATGGTTAAGGGGATGCATCTCTCTTGGACCTATATCCTCTTCAACATTACCTAGGATGGCATTTTTCCCCGAAGGGAGGACGACAGATTCAACATGGTTGAAGTCATTCAAGCAAATTACTGATGAGAAATATAGAAGCAGAAACTGCAGTCTGAGTTGCAATTAGTGATTTTCTAATTCACTAATTTGAAATAGGGCTCTGAAATTCATTATTTTATGAATTCAATGAATATTTTAATAAATATTAAAAACCTGCTCTCTGCCAGGCACTGGAGCTGGTAAAGAATGCACATGTGGCCTCGGGATGGGTAACCTTCATACATCACTTTCTGATTTTCAAAACTTTTCTGGATCCACTGGGATTCACACAATGGGCCTCTTATATACTCCCCTTTTTTATGGGTGAGAAACCTGAGATGTGTAGGGGTTGGATGACTTACCAAGTCAGATGTCAGGAAGTAATAGATCTGGCTCTTGAGCCTTTTTTTTTTTTTTTTAAACCCAGGGCAAGCCTGTTGCTTCTTTTCCTTCTTTCTTTTTTTTAATTTTAAAAATTTTCCTTCATTTTATTTTTACTTTAAAAAAATTTGTATTTATTAATTCCATAATTAGCAGACAGTGCTGTATTATTTTCGGGGATGTGTCAGTTCAGCAATCCCATACATTACTTAGTGCTCATCACCCTAAGTGTCCTCTTAATCCCCTTCACCTTTTTCACCCACCCCCCCCCCCCACCTCCCCTTTGGCAACCACCAGTCTGTGGCCAGACCACCCTGAATGCGCCGAGTCTCACCGGTTGCTTCTTAACCGAGGGTCTTAGGTAGTAAGAGAACGAGCAGGATCCCAGGGTTACCTGGGAGTCTCTGGATATGTTGCAAAGTGGGTCCAAGCCACATGCTGGTGGAGACAACGCGTCCCGCGCGGGAGGAGGCCTACAGAGAGCTCTAGAACATGCACGCCTGTACCCAGTGCTTCTGAACTTGCCTAACACGCTCAGCTTTCACACGCTCGTGCTGGAGTAGCCAAGCTTCCTCACACTGGCTCCCCGACCCCCGCAAACCGAAGAGGAAGTAAATCCTGCCCACGCCTGACAGCTTCCTGTGACCAGAAGTGGCCGTTAATTTCATTCTGCACCCCTCCCCACTTCCTTGCACACAAGAGGCGTGCGTAGCAAACTGGAGGCGCCGGGTCCGGGACTTCCATTTTCCTCGGGCGCTCCCGGCGTTGGTGGTCCCATGGACGTCCTGCGTGCACCTAGCGGGGCTGCTTGTTTGGCCGCAGAGTCCGCTTCTAGCCGCCTTCCTGTCACCGTCTGCCCCTCCTGCCGGCCCCGTCACCTCCCTGGTAAGCCGCCCCCGTCCCCTCTCCCCGCAGCTGGTCCGGGACAACGCCGACCTGCGCTGCGAGCTGCCCAAGCTGGAGAAGCGGCTGCGCGCCACGGCGGAGCGCGTCAAGGCCCTGGAGAGCGCACTGAAGGAGGCCAAGGAGAACGCCATGCGGGACCGCAAGCGCTACCAGCAGGAGGTGGATCGCATCAAGGAGGCCGTGCGAGCCAAGAATATGGCCAGGAGGGCCCACTCGGCCCAGATCGGTATGTGCGCCCCTCGCGCCCCTCCTGGAAGGCAGGGCTCTGCTGCTCTGGGCTGTGTGCTCTGGAACAGCTGGCAGGCAATAGTCAGGCTGGCGGCAGCTGGGCTAGCCGGCGCCTCCAGGCACCCTGCATTCCCCCCGGAGACTGGCAGTGTCAGGCACCTGCTTCCTTATCCTGAGAGGTTGCAGCAGACACGTTGTGGTCTTGAGAGCTGCTGAGCTGAGCAGAGAAGGTGGCCAACTTAGGCTGTCAGCTGAAGGTATTTGGCTGTAAACGGAGGTACGTTCTCACAAGCACTAGAGCATTTGGCTGTTTCTCAGTGAGGCCCAAAGGCCCCTTCTGTTCTGTACCAGGCAGAACGGGAAGGGGCGCGGTGTAGCTGGAAGCCTCAGGGAGAGCCGCTTGCAAGGGCACGTTTGGAAGCACCTTGGAAAGAGCTAGGCTGGCCTCCGTGTGCAGGGTGTGGATCCCAGGTGGGAAAGGGGCCTGGACGTTCAGCCCCTGCCAGACCTGGATTTGGGCATTTTGCCTGAGCTGGGAATGGGGGTGTAGCTGCTAAGTCATAGTTCCCAGGATGGAGCCACAGGCGGTAAGGAGATTTAGGAATGTTCTCTAGAGAGCTTTTATTTTTTTAAACTGAAATGCCTCCAATAACATGTGATATTATTTCCCATCAGATAATGCTGTGCAGATGTTTTGTAAACCAACAACTTCATGTTTCTAGTTTTTAGATCATACCTTAGATTAATGTTTCATTGCATTTATTGGATTTCTTGCTCTTTGTAAACCTGGAAACTAGAAAGCTTCTTCCCAGAGAAGTGCATCATAGGCAGAAACCTGCACCCAGTTTCAGGGGCTACGCAGATGCCCTTGGAATCCAAATGTTCCCTATGGATCGGCCTCAAAGAAAATTGGAAGTCCTTCTAATTTTCCTCAGCCAGAATTAAAGTAATTGCTATATAAGTTCTCTCTGTCCCCTAACCACCGGGTGCCCTGGATTAGCTAACTGTACTGTCTGGGAGTGGAGACATCCTGTTTTCAGAAAGGTCTGATGCTTGATGGGAATTGTAACGATAAAAATTGTGTGTCTTGGTTTTCACATGTGACCCGTGGGCATGTGGGTGTGGCCATTTAAGCCCAGTCTGAATGCTCTGTCCTTTCTGTCGGATACAGCCAAGCCCATCCGCCCTGGACACTACCCAGCATCGTCTCCGACGGCCGTCCACACCATCCGAGGGGGAGGAGGCAGCTCTTCAAACGCCACTCACTACCAGAAATAAATACGAAGTGAGTCCCTGGTGTCAGGGGTGGTTTCTGTCCTGGGCAGCCCTGGGGCAGATCCCTGGCCCTGCCTGGTTCTCATCCGTCTGCATGTGCCCCTCCAAGAGTGAGCAGTTTAGCTCTTCTGGAACAGGCCTTAGGGGTGTAGCTTACCTACACTCAACTCAGTGCGGAGCCTCAGGGTCTTCTCGCTAGGGCCACCTGGCGCTGGGGACACTCCAGGGATGGATGAGGGTGTGGCGAATGATTCACCTGAGCTTGCTTCTGTCTGTGGGACTTCCCTGTGCCGCTGGCTTCCAGAAGGGCATTACCTGTTCGTCAACTGCTTTCGCTCAGAGCAGATAGATGTGGGTGGTTGCTTTAAGTTCCAGGAACTGACTCTAAAGCAAGAGCCAGATATAGAAAGTCATATTTTTGTAATTGCTTTCTGAGCTCAACAAACAGGAGTTTTTAAGAATCGTGCTAATTTATATCTAGGTAGGTCAGGACCACTTTTTTCTTTGAGACGGCGGTTTATAAATTTCTCTTTCTACAATCTGCATGTGTGATTCTGCTCTACCAGCAAACAAAGAAACAAAAAGGGATACACTTTAGAAAAGAGAAGGAGAGAGCACAAACTGTCCTTTTGTACTTGGGATGGAGAAAAGAGGTTACTCGCTGGGCAGGGCAGACAGACAACTCGGTGGCCAGAAAACTGTTCAGGAAAACTCTTGACTTTGCACCAGTAACCTGTGGGCGGGAGGGAGGAGCTCCAGATGCTGTCCTTGGACTCTGAGCCCTCACTGAGGAAGCTAGCTTGCAGGATGGGCCGGCCGGCGTGGCAAAGCCAACTCCGGAGAGCACAGAGTCCTCTCCTGTCCTTTCCGATCAAGGTACAGGACGTGAATGTGAGGGGCTGGAGCCCTCTCTCGGGATATGACAACACTGCGAAGGCTCACGCCAAAACTGCCAAGGAGGAAGCTTGGCGCCTGCCCCCAGACGGCCCTGTCCTGCGCTGCCCCAGGCAGCATGCCAACGAGCGGGACAGGCACAGGTCAGATTAGGGAACAGGAGGGAAGGCCGAGGCAGCCCGAGGGCGGGCAGCATGTCCACCGCCATCTGCCGTGTCCTGAAAGGGTGGATGGGAAATGGTCTTGGCAGCGGGCCACCCCATTCAGATCCGATCGCTTTCCCTTACAGATAAAATAATTTGGATGTCAGAAAACTGTCGTCGGTGTTGGGGCTGGCCCTCAAAGGGAACTGTAAGGTCCTGTGAGGCAACGTAGGATAGAAACCTAAAGCCGTGGTTCTGGAACTTGGGTGGGTGTTAGTATCACTTGGCACCCGGAAGGCTTTGTGAAGTAGTGTCGTGCCTGAGCCTTTGTGTGTGTACCGAGTACCCCCGGCGATTTCGTTAGCCACCAAAGTTCGGGGACTCCTGTCCTGAAGGAACTGTGGCGTCTCTAGGGCGGAAGTGGATTTCTCTGTCGTGTGAAGGAAATTTGAGGGTGGTCTGTCAGTGGCTGGTAAAGCGACTCTAGTGACAGCAGAAAGCTCGCCTTTTAAGTGTAGACCCCCTGTCCTCAGCAAGTACCTTCCTTCCTCAAGGTCACCTCGGTGACTTCTACTCTTCTAGCTTTCGTGCCTACACACCATGGTCAGCAAGCAGAGAGGAAGCCGGGAAGAGGCAAAAGCAGCTTCTCGGCCGAATCCGCGTCCTCTCCTGGCCCTCCTGGAAGTCCATATAGTGCGGATGCCTGGTCCCTCCGGCCAGATCTGAGGCCCATGGCCGTGTCCAGCTGCAAGGGGGCTGGAAAGCGGCCGCTTTGAGCTAGGCACATCACTGCCCCACGGAAGAGTAGTGTTCTTTATTTTTTATTTATTTTTAAAGATTTTAATTCTTTATTTGAGAAAGAGAGAGCGAGAAAGAGCAGGGGCAGAGGGAGAGGGAGAAGCAGACTTCCCGCTGAGCAGGGAGCCTGATGTGGGGCTCCATCCCAGGACCCTGGGATCATGACCCAAGCCAAAAGCAGCTGCTTAACCGACTGAGCCAGCCAGGCACCCAGGAGTACTGTTCCTTAGCTGAAGACGAGGTGATGGATGCTGGGGGGGCAACCAGAGCCTGCGCTGACTGAGCACCTACTATGCAGCAGTGCTGTGCTAATGTAGTATCTACATTACCCCCTTCCATGTAACCTTGCAGAGCGGTGGCTGTGCTTGGCTCCTGGCAAGCCCTCAATATGTACACTGGCCCAGGGATTCTGGGGTCCAGAGACTGTGCAGTGGACAGCCACTTTCCACATGTGATCCCATAAAGGTCTGTCGACCCACGTTTTGTGTAAGCTTCATACGACCCAGTGTTCCCTTGTCACACTTGAGATTGAGAAGCAGTGGGTCTGCTGAGACTTTTAAGACCTTCAGACTAACAGAACCACCCTCACCCATCCTGGTGGTCCATTGCTTTAACTTGAAGTGTTATAAGTGGATTTGATTATTTTACTGCAGTTAGAGCCCCCTTGACCCACTCTCTCCGTGCATATAACTCCTGTAGCTGGGCCGTTCCCCACGTCACAGAACAAATGGGCCCCTTTCTGGTTATCAGGATGGCGGTGTGGTAGAGAGGCCTGGCTTAGGACAGGAGACCTGGGTCAGGTGTTAGTTAGGTCTTCTACTCTCTTTAAGTTACTTACCCTCAGAGTGGGCTTCTTTGTCTGTGAAATGGGGAGAATCCTTTCCCTGGACCATTGGTTTTGAAATGAGGACTGACTGAGGTCACGCTTCTAAGCTGCTTGGCATCTGACAAGTGCTCCATAAAAACGTCACTGCTGTATAGAGTAGCAGTGCGCTACTTGGCACGCAGTAGGTGATGGATGAATGTTGGCTTCTAGTCTCCTTGTTACAAAATAGTTTTTAGTCCCTCTCTAGCCCTAAATTCTAACCACTGAGTGCAGAAGGCCCATGACTGAGTATCCTATTTGATGCTATGACCAGATATAAGGTGTTTTAAAGTTATTATCATTTATTCATCTAAAGGTTATGAATAAGAACATAGACTATTTTTAAGAAAAAGACTAGGTATTTGTCAGTGGAGGTTAAAAAAAAGGATAGTAGCCAGTGAAGTGGGAAATTGTAACTGGGAGTGAGAAAATGCAAAATCATTTTTTAAGAAAAATAATTGGAGGGGCGCCTGGGTGGCTCAGTTGGTTAAGTGTCTGCCTTCGGCTCAGGTCATGATCCCGGGGTCCTGGGATCGAGCCGCACATCAGGCTCCTTACTCAGTGGGGAGTCTGCTTCTCTCTCTCCCTCTGCTCTTCCCCCCACTCATGCTCTCTCGCTCTCGCTCAAATAAATAAATAAAATCTTTTTAAAAAAATGATTGGAAATGTGGAATTCATTGCTTAGTTGGGATCAAAACCTTTTGAGGTGATCTTTCCTGATCTTTGAGATGCTCATTCTGAAGTGTGTCTTCCTAGGGAAAAATGATCTCAGCTGACTCTTCTTCCCAGCCCTCTTCTTGAAGCCAGAGCAGCATATTCATACTTGGGCAGCATTTGGATATCTTTGGGGTTTCTTTCTGCTTCATTTCAGGTTTCAAAGAATACAGTCACAATGAGTATTTTGGTTTATGCTCAAAGTTTCAGAGCGACTAAAGGTGCCAACATGGAGAAATCAGAACTCAGGATACTGCTGGCTTCTATCTCAGCTAGGTCAAATCCAGGGGAGCTGCCAAGGGGAGGAGAACAAGTACCAACCACAGAGTGACTGGGGAAGAGTAGCACAGACACTGGCTGGAAGGTGGGGCTGGCTGGCGTTATTTGGGGAGTCAGGAAGGCTGATAGGGCTGGAGCCCAGAGAACACAGAGACCTTCATAATCACGGTTGTCGGGAGGGAAGGAAGGGCCAGGTAAATGAGGCCTTTGAGCCGGGCCAGCAGCATAGAGTGCGATCTGAGTGTGTGGGGCCACTGGGGACTCTGGGCCTGGGAGTGTTGGGACCTGGTTCATGACTGGGAAAGGCCACCCTGTGCTGGACCCCATGGAAAGGATGGTGTGGGGGGAGTCAGAGCAGGGGCTCCCCAGAGGCTCTTGCGGGGAGATAGATAATGTGGGAGACGGGAGAGTTACAGGCAGGGAGTACTGGCAGCCTGAGAGGAGCTGCAATCCGGAGCATAGGCGGAGGTGATGGGAAGGCGGAGGAGATGGGAAGGCGGAGGAGGAAGGACAGGTGCTGGTAGGTGGTAGATGGGGTGGCAGGGAGTTGGGATGGGTCTCATCTTAGTGCCTGTTTTCTTGTGAAAGAAGCCAGGTAAGCAGCAGGGAGGCAGGGAGATGGGGTTGCAGGCTGGAGAAGAGATAAGGTGTGAAGTAGACCTCTGAGGCAGTACTGAGTGCTTATTCATGGCCCCACATTCAATGCAGACATCATTTAGATATCTCGTCTGGCTCCCTGGCTCTGCGGGCCCTGCGGTGGGACTTCCTTCCAGGTAGTGCTTTGACTAGCCGCTGGCTGCTTGTTCAAGTGTGTCCACCAGATGGCGCCAGTGGGGTACCGCTGGAACCTCGCTATTTTCTAAAAGGCTTTGAGGCAAAAGGGTCTTTTGACTCTCCTTTATTTAGGCCATTATTTCTCGGATTTGAATAGTAAATACAGTACTTTTCAGGGGATAAAGTTCTCATATTACTCAGAGTTTTTTTTTTTTTTTAATTAGGTATTTGCAAATTTACAATAGCATATACTTAGATCTTACATAACTATCAAGTCAAAACAAATTTAGAAGTTAGATTGAAATGAACCATAAACCAAAATCAAATTACCAACCTTAACAGAAGTTAATAAAAGATGGCTTTTCTCTGAAAAGAGCTGGGTGCAATGTGATTCTGGGATGTGTTGCTTCTAGGAGAGTCTGGCTTACCTGTGTTGCTTCTGTGTGCCATGGCAGGGCTCACTTCTTTCGTTCCCTTTCTGTGTGAAAACCACTGCGGAGGGGCACCTAGCTGGCTCATTCGGTAGAGCATGTGAGTCTTGACCTTGGGGCTGTAAATTTGAGCCCCATGTTGGGTGTAGAGATTACTTAAAAATAAAGTCTTGAAAAAAGAAAAGAGAAAGAAAGAGAAACACGGCAGAATCACTGCATACCTTCAAGCTGTTTTGTCGTCTTGTGGCTGGAACCCATCCTTGTCCTGCTGCGTCCAACTTTAGCTGAAGGATATTTAAGTTGTGAGGAGTAGTGTCCACTTGGTCGTAGCATAAAGCGTGTGTGGGGCTGAAGTTGCATGGGAATGCTTGGTTGCAAGGTAGTCAGCTAGATAATCTAGAATACCCACATATTTTTTAAAAAGATTTGTTTATTTATTTGAGAGAGAGAGAGAGAGTGTGGGTGGAAGGGGAAGAGGGAGAGAGAGAGAGAGAGAGAGAAGCGACTCCCTGCTGAGGAGAGTCTGATGCGGGGCTCCATCTCACAACGCTGAGATCGTGACCTGAGCCAAAATCTAGAGTCAAATGCTTACCTGCTTAACCAACTGAGCCACCCAGGCACCCCTAGAATATGCACATATTAATGCTTTCGATTTTTGTGGAAAGAAAAACATAGAATTAAAAATACTGTGAAATAAATGAAATGCCCAGGATGCCTCTCACTTTGTTGATGTAGGTAAAGACTCTGATATTTTGAGGACTGTACTTTTATTAAAAAACCATATATGTTAAGTCTAGAAATCATAGCCTTATATAAAGTTTTGGGGTGCCTGGGTGGCTCAGTTGGTTGGGCATCCAGCTCGGTTTTGCCTCAGGTTATGATCTCAGGGTCCTGGGGTTGAGCCCCACGTCAGGCTCCGCACTCAGCTTGGAGTCTGTTTGTCCTTCTCCCTCTGCCCTCCCCACCCCGTCTCAAATAAATAAATAAATAAAATATTTTTAAAAATTAAGTTTTAATAAACTTGGATAAAACATTTGGTAAAATCACAATGGTGGAGCCAATGGGAACTCATTAGGGCTCTTACAGAAGAAGCAATTCCATGTTTTTAGACTATGATTTCATGCTTTGAGGCATAAAGAAAACAGCCCTAGAAGAAGCATGTCTGCGATTTATAGCACGGTCACATGGGTGAGTGCAACTACAAAGAGCCATCCAAGCAGACCAGGTGTTCTGTTATGACCTTTGATTTATGTGACATTCCCTGGATCAGTGACAGTCACTGTAGGATGGCTCTGTCTTCAGGTTTTACTACCTTAAGACCTTTATTGTGAATATATCTGTTAGTTGTTAGTAAAAATAATACCTTTACATTCTTAAGTGGTGTGCTGGAAGCAGACACAGAACATAGATCTCCAGGCTTTCACGACTGGTCCCTTTTGCTGCCATAAGGTCATCTGTGACTGAGGCCCTGAAATCCTGGACCCTATGTGTCCTGTGTGCCTGTCATAGTCAGGGTCTTCGGGCTTGGCCCAGACATTTGGAATGCACAAATGGTTTTCTACTCTTAAGTCTTGTCACAGGGGCACCTGGGTGGCTCAGTGGGTTAAGCGTCTGCCTTCGGCTCAGGTCATGATCCCGGGGTCCTTGCTTCTCCCTCTCCCTCTACCTGTAGCTCCCCTTGCTTGTGCTCACACTCTCTGTCAAATAAATAAAAAAAAAATTAAAAAAAAAAAAAAAGCTTACTTGTTGCTTAATTGTCACAGTAAGCTACACCCAAAAGGGGAAATTCCAAGTGTACATTAGAGACAGGAAGTCCAGTATTTTCTAGGCTAGCACTTAAACCTCAGACTTATTTGACTCAAAGTCTTTGGCCATTTCCCCACATTTACTAACTTCAGCTAAAGCCCTAAACTTCAGGGGCACGTAGGCCTCCAGCTCTTTTGTCTTTGAACTAGGAAGTCCGCTGTCTCTCAAACCCCCACCCCGCCCTTCATTGTTTTCCTCCACCTCAGGCAGAATAGAATTTTCTAAGCTTTTGACTGCTAGAACAAAAAGGCAGCCCTTCCCTGTTTAGTCCTCAGGCAGGCTGAGCTTTCCAAGCTGGCACTTCCTCATTTACACTCTTTGCTTTTCTAAATCTCTTTCCTTCTTGTTACTCTTCTCTCTGTCCTGAATATCTGGACCTAAACCATCTTGCATCATTGGTGGGGTTCACCTTGACCATTCTCCTGGTTATGATACCCACTTAATCACAAATAAAAAATGTTATATGTACCTAAAATGTACAAGTTGCCTTGTGCCCACAGCAGAAATGGGTTCGCTCCCCATGTGGAGGGTGGGCGAGAAGCTGCTTTTGAGTTTAACCCTCCGAAGTAGTAAAGTCAGGGCACACATGTGGTCTACATCGGAGCCGCTGGCCGTTCAGCTTGCTCCTGCTGTTGGAAAATCCTAGCAATGAGATGATTGAGACACAAGAATGTGAATCCCCTCTGCTACCGGCGGGGTACATAGCTGGGCGATTGTGGGTTCAGGATACGGAGCTGGGCTGCCTGGGGTTGAATCTCAGCTTGGCCATGTACTAGGTAAGTTACTTCATCTCTTTGTGCCTCCTTGTCCTCTGTAAAATGTGCCAAATGACTGTACTTTTTACAGGGTGGCTGTGAGGATTAAATGCATTAATCCAGAGAGTTTAGGCAGGTGCCTGGCACAGAGCAGGCATGCGGCGTTGGCCCGTGTTGACATTATGCCATCCTACCTTCTCCTACCTTCTCCAGAGAGGCCAGGTGAACTGTCAAGATCACACATCTTGTCCGTGGTGGGTCCTGGACCGTGAACTCTGATCCGCTGGGCAGCAGTTCCTAAAGTCCCTGGCCTTAAGACCCTTTGTAGTCTTAAAAAGTATCAACATCAAAGAGATTTTATATTCCTGAGCTATATCTCTTGGTATGTTTTATATTATTGATATAAATTGAAGCAAAAATTTTAAGTATCACTACTGTTAAGACAAATGTCACTTTTAATGAAACGTAATTATTTTCCAAAATGAAAACTTAGCAGAATGGAATTGCTTTGCAGGTTTGCAGATCTCTTTAATATTTGGCTCAGTGGACAACACTGGATTTTCATATCTGCTTCTGCATTCTCTCAGTTGCAGTGTCTTGTTTTAGTTGAAAAAAACTGAGCCTTGTCAACTCCAGACAGGATTCTTAGGTGCGGAGAAGTTATGATCATAGCACCTTCTTTCTCTCTTTATTTTAAAGATTTTATTTATTTATTTATTTGAGAGCGAGAATGAGAGAGAGAGAGAGAGCATGCGAGCGTGCACAAGTGGGACGAGGGGCAGAGGGAGAGGCAGAGGCTTAACCGACTGAGCCACCCAGGTGCCCCCATAGTACCTTCTTCATCACAGGCTTGCTCTGAGAATTGAATGAGAGATGTGAAAGAAGAATGGAAAGTCCTGGGAGAGCGTGTGGCAAAACTTAGGGCCTCACAAGCATTAGCCAATGGTATGTCGTGGGGACAGGCCTAAACAGCATAGAGAAAACGGGACTCAGGGAGAGGGGCCAGTAAGCAGTGCAGGCGGGCACTGCGGCCTGGGACGTGGAAACCAGCATTGTGCGCTCAGAGGGAGCAATGGTGAGGGCCTGGAAGGAAGAACGATCGTCCCCCACAGCAGATTGCCCTGATGCCGCTGCTTCTCTTCAGCAGCGATACGTAGAGTACAGTTGGCAATTCTTAGCAAGTGGGCACTGAATGGTAGGAAGGCAGGAGAAAAGATAAAACTACGCGCTGTTTGGATTAAGCATAAATCTGCTTGCAAGCAATTGCAAAAGCCAAAGTTTGGGGAAAACCTCTCAATACTTCTTGCAAAACCCTTGTATAATTCGCTTCTTTCTTCAGCCTTCTCATCCCTTCTAAAGAAAGGCGATCTTATTTCCTTCTAAGCCTGGTCACACGTTGCCACTCTGTTACCATCTCCAGTTTGGCAGAGGTGCAGGGATGGCCTTGTAGCAGGTCACTTGGGCCAGTACCGTGCTTTTCAGGGAGTAACCACTCTGAGCCATCCAAGAGGGTCAACAGAACTGGGTCTTAAATGTTCTCAAGGTTTGCCAGCCTCTCTGGGTTGGCCACTCTCGGGGATCAGAACGGTCAGAAGTTGTTTCTCCAGGAGCTAACCCATTTACCTTTATAAGTTCTATCCATTTTCTCTCCTGAATTTATCAGAAGAGATGAACATTCAGATAGTTGGGAGATGGACGGGAGTATCCCAGTTGACTCCTTTCTTCTTGGGCCTGCTGGAAAGACTGCGTTGGCAGACAGGCTGGACAGATCTGTAACTCAGGATGAAGATGGACCACCTCTTTAGAATAACCTTTATTGGTGGACTCCCTGTGTTTTTCCTTTCGGCAGCCTGTCACAGTCTCTGTCTTCTTTCGCCCTCCTTGAAGTGACTAAGCAGGTTGGGTGTCCTTTGTGTCCCCCTCTTTCTTCTGTACCATTAGCCAGAACGTGCTGAATCTTGCACATGGAGGCAGGGGGGGATTTGAATGAAAGGTCGGCTGGTGGAAATTGTGTGACTTCACGGTCTGTGGGCATTGTTGAGGCCGCACCATTGAGCGTGTGTCTAATGCTCTGTCAGCACATTAAGCCCTAAGGGCATGTAGGAAGACCATCTCATCTGACCAGGGTGACCCATAAGTGATCCTGAGATGGTGTGTTTGGAGAAATGAACCTGTAAGAAAAGCGAAATGGGGATTCGAGTGGTGATATTCAGAAAACATCCCTGCGCCGCTTGGTTTTCGGCTTGAAATGAATTTAAATGACCACTATGACCAGGCTTTTGGACTTTTTCTTGTCCTAATAATAAGCACAAAATCTTACCAGAGAGGCTAAACATTAAAGATGCTCTTCCCATAAACAAATCTCTTTCTCTGACATCTAAAAATGACCTGAATATTACCATATAAGGTTGTTTAAGCCATTTTTGGTTGAGCAGCTTTATATCTGTGAATAGTTACATCACTGGAGCAAGAGGTGGTAATTACCAAATGAGCTCTCTGAGTTTTTATTTTTGTGTGTCTGGGAGGATGGGGTATTATAAAAAGGAATATGTTCTTTTTTTCCTCTTCTTTTTCCCCTCCACCCACTTTGCTCTTATATACTTTTATAATCCCTTTTTACACCCTGAATTTTTTCTGTTGATTTATAATTTACATTTTGCTTATTTATATAAACTATGTGAGGTTGCTTACAATATTATAACATACGAGTCGGGAGAGTGAAGAGAAACACATTAGAGGGGGAGAGAGCATTGTAGCAGGAATCGGAGATGGGTGTTTACCAAAGCTGAGCCCTGAATTTGGATCTAAGCCTTCTAGAGGCAAGAACAGAAAGCACAACGCGTCAGGTTATGGAGTTCCTTTTAAAATCAGATGAGCACATGGATTTTTCTTAGTGTCTATCATATTTCTGTGCCGGGTATTTCCCATGTCTCTCGAGGATGAGGCTCGACATACCCCTGCTATCGCCACCTCCCCACCCCACAGTGGGGTGAGCTGTGAGCCCCCGGTGAGCTCTGCACAAAACCTATGGGAAGACCACAGACAGACCCAGGGCTTCCAGCTGGTGGGAGGAAGCTGAACCTTTTGTTTCCCTCCTAAAAGTAGATTTCATTTTTTTTTTTTTAAGATTTTTATTTATTTGCGAGAGAGAGAATGAGAGACAGAGAGCATGAGAGGGAGGAGGGTCAGAGGGAGAAGCAGACTCCCTGCTGAGCAGGGAGCCTGATGTGGGACTCGATCCCGGGACTCCAGGATCATGACCTGAGCTGAAGGCAGTCGCTTAACCAACTGAGCCACCCAGGCGCCCAAGATTTCATTTTATTTATTTATTTTTTTAAGATTTTATTTATTTATTTGAGAGAGAGCATGAGAGGCGGGAGGGTCAGAGGGAGAAGCAGACTCCTCGCTAAGCAGGGAGCCCGACGCAGGACTCGATCCCAGGACTCCAGAATCATGACCTGAGCCGAAGGCAATCGCTTAACCGACTGAGCCACCCAGGCGCCCCTAAGAGTAGATTTTACTGGAGTTGGTCCGAAGGCGACAGAGAGCACTCTGGCCTGGCCTCTGAGTCAGGACTAGCCCAGGCTTTTATCCTGGAGACCTGAGCATGATCGGATAGACCTCTCATGGGAAGTGGGGTGACATCCAGGGGGTGCCCTCTGAGTGACTCCATCAGCCCAGTGCAGTCAGGACTAGGAACCTCTTTCCTGGGTTAAGGGCCGTGTCTGACCTGCCTCAAAATCCTGACAAGTGTGAATGGTGTTCGAGTCTCCCTCAGGAATGAGAAAATGCATTATGTTTCTCTGAATACCACCAGTGTCGATAGATAAAGACTTTTGGAAGAGACTTGTCAGGGCAAAAGCAGTAAGTAGGAAGCTGTGCTGTCCACCACGCTAGCCACAAGCCACATGTGGCTACTGAGGGCTCGAAATGTGGCCAAGTCCACATCGAGATGTGCCTACACCACACTGCAAACATTGTGGGAAAAAGACTGAAGTAGCTCCATGGTGATACCAACATAAGATTTCTCAACACATAGTACTGATCACGTGTGGAAATGATAATATGTTGAATTTCTTGGGTTAAATAAAACGTTATTAAAATTAATTTTACTTGTTTCTTCCCACTTTTTAATGTGGCCACTTGAAAATTTAAAATCAAATATGTGGCTCACATGGTCTTTCTACTGGACAGCACTGGTCTAAATATCTAGAATGTTTATCTAAATATCTGATTACTCCAGATATTCCAAATACCAAAACATTTGTCTGAGGAATGAAATTCCACTGTGTCCTCTAACTCCCGTGTTCTCTCTCTGGTTCTCTCTCAACAGATACGGCTCTCCACGTAGCATGTCAAGGACTCCATTAATCACCAATTCCTTTATTCCCCACCCCCTCCACAACTTCCATTTTCTTTTACACTTGCTTACCCCAGCCATCTGCAGTACACCAGTTTCAGATATTTGAGCTGTGTAGAATCTCTGTGTGTACAGATGTGTGCTTGGACTTTTCTCTTCCTGAGAAATCTGAAGGGGCTGATTACAGAAGATCCGCTTACTCCTGGGAACGAGGCCCAGGGACTAGGCTGTTGGGTGGTCTCTGGGCGGCCCCCAGAGCCTCCTTCCTTGGTAGTGTGCCATCCCAGCAAACGCCCTCACGTGCTGTTCCCTGGGGGGGATCAACCAAGTGCCGTGGAGGCGGGGGGCTCATGCTCTGCTGCAGCTGTCTGGTTTCTGTGAAATAAACACATTCCTTTATATTTTTAGGGAACAAAAAAAAAAAAGTGCTGCTACGAGGTTCAAAATTTTCATTCTGAACACTTTTCCGAAACAAATCACCCCAAAGAAGCATTTTGAATCCCCCCCCCGGTCACATCTTTGGATCTGTAAAAACACCTTTTAGGAGGGCACCTGTTAAGCAAAGCAGATTTCTTCAAGGCAGAAAAACAATCTGACGGTAGCGATGTAGAATTTGTTCATTCAAACACATCCATGTAAATGCAGAAAATCATAAAATTCACCTGAGCTGCTTGCTACTAAACCTGCAGCAACTAGTCTCAGCCAGCCCAGTTTGAACATCCTTCCTTCGGAAGTGTTGAAAATGCTGCAAAGTTGGATGATTGGAAATAGGGTGGCCCTCCTGGCCGCCTCCTCCCTGATCCTACTGGAGCTCGCACTGGGGATGGCCTCTTTCCGTAAGGGAACCATCTTAAGCCTGGAGGGGGTACGGCCAGTTGAAATCCAGGATCAATTCCAGCAGTTGGAAAAGGAAGCCTCGGGGTGGGGGCGGGGGAGTGACTGACGCATTTTTGTGCCTACGAATAAGTTGTTATTTTAACCCTTCATTGCTGAATGTTTGTTTGACTTCTCTCTCGGGCATCAGATAGGTTCGTCTTCTTAGGCAGAATGTGAAGAAATCAGTATGGATGGATGTTTTTACATTTAACTATTGGTTTTTTCCAACATACGAATTTAAAGCTGAATCAACTCTTACTTCCAGTTGCGGATTTTAAAAGGATTGATTTCCAAGTAGGAAAGTCTTCAGGGAAGCTGACAAGGATTCAGTTAACGTGGTCTTTTGTGCTGCTACTGGTTTTGACAAATTTGAGGGTAAGTCGGTGGCAACCAGACCCGTCTCCGTGAACACCCCCACCCGATCTGGGTGCCTGCCCGCGATGAGCGAGCTGTCCCCACTGGAATGAAACGTAGGCCGGGGAGACATTGAGCTTTCTCTTCACTGTGTGAGTTGTAGTTCGAGGGCGTGTGTGTGTGTCTGAGGACTGTGAATTGACTTCCAAACTTCTCTTGTAAAAATTTCCCTAACACAGCGAAGCTGCTTTGACTTAATTTATTTGTTAAATGTTGAACTTTGTTTATATGTGTTTTGTTTTGGGGGGGGGGGCAGTAAAGAGAAAGAAGAAGACCAATTCTAGTGAAATATTTATTTCACAAACATGACGATTTTGCATTCATTTACACTTCAAAAATTCTTTTGATTTTCTTATATTGCCAGTACTTGCCCAATAGAGCTGCTCCATGACTGTTTGCAGTCTGATAGAAGGGCCCTTGTAGGGCAGGTTTTGCAAACTTGATCAGGTAATAACATATGCCATAGATTATAATCTTTTGCTGTGAATATGTTTGGCTCTGATTTTAGAAGCTAAAACATTGGTCTTGGAGAGGATTGCCAATTAATAGTTGTCACACAACTATTGTCTATTATGCAACTGTATTTATGTGTGGAAATTGAACAAAGGTCAATAATTCTTTTTTGGGGCTCTCTTGTTAATAGATTATTTTAAATTCTCCCCAAAGTAACTTTTCCCTGGGTACCCCTTTTCTATTTCTAAAGAATTGCTTGGCCCTTTCATGTTTCAAAAAGAGCCACATGTTTCACTTGTAGTCCCGTATTTTTTGATCTCCACAAAGGACTCACAAAATTCACACGACTTTTATTCACAGAGAAAGTTGGCTTTGATGTCTCTTAAAGATAATTCTGCTACTTGCTGATCAGCCAGTCAGTTCACCTAGCTTCAATCTTTATAGGACCTCAAAATTAACTTTCCTACACTGTGACTAAAAGGTGGGCAGATTATTGGAATGGATTCTACAGCATATTCAAGTGGATCCCTAAATATTACTTTATATGATAAACTAAGATCAGGACCATATCCTCTGTAGGCCACTTTTTAAAAAGCCACATTTATGCAACTTTCATTTTTTTAAAAAATTATTACTCCTTTACATTTGTACTCTAAATATAAAAACCACACTTCTGAATGGCTGAGCCTGTGATTATATTTTTGTTTGTATGCTACTTTTTGTGAGAGAGAGAGAGAGAGAACGTGGGTTTCTCCTTTGTGAATAATTTTCTATCTCATGCTTCTTCTTGAAAGTTTACTTTTTGATGCTAATAAGGGAATAGCCAGATGGTTTATACAAATAATCTCTACCTGCAGGATGGTGGATTGTTAAATTAGAGAAATGCTGTTTGGGATATCAAGATTTATGGTTGGATTCAACTTAACCAATTACATTTTTATAATGGAGTATATTCCTTCATTGACTGTATTATCAATTCATAAAGTGCTTTTAAAACTTTAAAAGATTTATGGTTGGAGACTAAAATATATTAATGCCAAATGTGTTTTGGTCAATTACTAGAGAATTCTGTACAAATGCATCATCTCTTCAAATGCTGTACAGTTTGCTTGTTTGAATGGCAGGTAGTAGGGAGAATAAATGTGGAGTAAGACTTAAAGGAAATAGTATCATGTGATTACAAAAATTAGAGTTCATAGAAATATTGGTGTAAACGAAGAAATAAAAATATTTGTCTAGAATGTAGCATCTAGTGACTTTTTGATGCCCTAACTTCACATGAAGGAGTGATAGTTCTGTCCAAGGCCAGACTGAGCCATCACCAAGACTCATGGGGAATTATCGGTTCTCTTTTCCTAGAGGAATAACTGGAAGCAAATAAAAGTCTTTAACAGTCCCCTTTTTGAAGTGTTTTTGTTCTGTTTTGTTGTTTTTAGCAGGGCAGAAGACATTTAGAGTCTGGCTACATGACCTATTGGGGAAGTTTTTCACTGGGAGGGGGTAGGGGGAAGGTTTCACTTCATTGTCTCACCCCTAATATTTTGAGCGAGCTAAAGGAACCATTGTAGTTTAAAATGGTTTCATTTAACACTAACAATTTAGCCTTTCTAAAAGTATTGAAAAAAAGGGCTAGGTAACTGCCGAAGGAAGCCTTGCTCCATGAAGTCTGCTTACACATTTACATCTTGTGCACCAGTTTTAAAGACTTTTCATCGTGTGCAGATATAAGGGGAATAGGGCATTCTGTAGGATTATACATGTCTAGTTTGTAAAGTATGTAATGTGTACTGCAGATGTGTGTTCTGGGGCTTTATGTATCTGTACAGTAGCTCTCATTAAAAAAAAAAATTTGTGGACAAACTTGTTTTGGTGGTTTGAGGGGGAAAATGGCTGTTTATACCAAGTAATGATGCTGTAATATATAGTACATGTAACGAAAGATCTGGAAGTAACCCTCCCCTGGCCCGTGGGAAATTTTGGTTATCCTCTAGGTTCTAAAATGAAGATGTATGGATACTCTGGCAGACTGCATGTTGTATAATTTGAAAAATACTAAAAGTGGAAAATAAAATTGAGTTAAACTTTGTCTGGTCTGTTTTTTCTTGAGTTATCCTAAAGGCATTCCCATTGAAGGCCTCAATGCCCGAGTCGGGATGAACCGTTGTCTGGCCTCAGAAGAAGAGTTCTTTTCAGCGGACAGCCACTCAGACTCAAAGCATGAGTAGTCAGCCTTGACCTTTCTGCCCCCTCCTTGGCTCGAAGATCTGTTTTTATTTCTTAGTGAGGAACCCAGAAAACCTGACATTTGTTCCTTCAGCACTGAAATGATAGCAACTGATATAAATAAGCGCCTTAAACACTTTCTTAAGGTAAGATTGAGTTAAAGGTCAGTAGACCAGGGTAATAGCTGAATTTCTTCTTGCCCAAGTAAAGCACTTATTCCAACAACATGTTAGCGCAGCGGTATTCTTCAGCTAATGCATCGGAGCCCTGCACACGTTGAATGTTGAAAGATTATTGGCATCTTTTGAGAAGGTTGGCATGCTTGTGTTCCTGTTTAACCTGAGAGTATTAATGTATAGGTCTGGGGTGTTAGGAGAGGACGTTGGAGTGTGAAGCCTTTGGAGAATAACGAAAGGCAGGCTGCAGGACAATCAGATACGCTTTCAGCAAGGAGACTTCTGTAGCTCAGGGCACTGGAATCCTGTGGCCACACAGGCATTGTGAATGTGAAACACCCTCATTCTTGGTTTGCTTAATGTTGCATGAGAGCCAGACAGTAAATTGCTTTAATCAATTAAAAACAGGAAGGATGGGTGCCAAATGAACGTTTGGTAAGTGGGATTGAGGGCACTGCAAATGATGTGCTTTTATGATGTCTTACCCATCTTGCTTGAAATTGTTATTCTCCAAAGAACTCGGAAGAGGCCGTTTCCAGATACCAGATTGTTAAAGGTGACTTATGTAGTAAAACTTCAAATGTGGATGATATTTAGGCGGAAGCCTGTGTATTTAAGATGGGAAAGCAGTCCTCTGAACTCGATGACAGAGCAAATTTCAGCATCCATGGGCAATGACCCCACAGGTCCCAGAATACAGGGGCTCTGCAGTGCAGGAGCATCGCACGGACACCCACTGTTCCCTGGGTTTCTGCAAGTCTTTCTCGACGTTTCCTGTTCCATCGAGCCCTGAATGGTGCTCGGGCTATGCCTGGGAAGTACAGAGCCCGTGAGTATCTGTGGGAGAATGTGGAGCTGAAGCCATAGCCTGCAAAGGTAATTACTGATGACGTGTGTATTGGTGGGTTTAATTGTGGCATTTGTGACAGGTTACATCTTGTGATTTGTCTTCTGTACATGATAAATGGAACAGAAGTAGGAGGCATCTCTCAGGTGACACATCCAATGAAAATGTGGGCTCACTTGACAAAAGGCATCCTGAGCCATGGGGTTTTTACTCTCCCTTTGGCGTTTGCTGGTTCCTCATCCAATCTGCAAAGAACACAACAATTTCTGTGTGGTTAGTTGGGCTTAGAATAGTCAGACTTGCAGAGAACCCCTGTGGATCTTTCCACTTTCTGCGCTGTGGATGGTGAAGGCTGGGATTCATCTGCTTTGCTTCCCCAGCGCCAATGGCTCCGTTTGGGAGCCCCTTCTGGTCTGGCACCCTCCAACCCTCACCCCTCCCCGTGACCAGACTGCAAGTAATTCTCATAGGCCTGCTCTTCAAAAAATGTACCGGAAGTCCTATTTTACTCCTTCAGAATGTATATATCAAACTAGAGAAATTGGCAAACTTGTTCCGGATGCCATGTAACAGCACCAGAACCTCAGAATGCTCAGAAAGCTGCAGGAAGGAGCCAGTGAATGCCAGAGACTGTTCTGGCTGTGTGCCAGATACTGTTTTAAGTGCTTTACATGTATAAATCCATCTAATCTGCTTAATAACCCCACGAGGTAGGCACCATCATCTCAACTTTAGTGGGGAGGAAACAGGCAGAGGTTCGGTCACTTGCCCAAGGCCTCACAGTTGGGAGGAGGAGTCAGGATCGAAACTTGGGCAGTCTGGTCCCGAGGTCTGTGCTCTGGGCAGCTGGTAACACTGCCTCTCAGAACAGTGGTGTGTGTGTGTGTGTGTGTGTGTGTACCCACAACCAGCCTCAAAAAGCCATTTATACCAAGTTTTATACCTTTGCCACTTTTCTGTTTTCTCCTGTCAGAGGAATCTGAGAATTCCTTGTTAGTTGCATTATGTTAGGCCGTCCAGTGCATCTGGGCAGGAATCATCACAACAGTACTGAAGGAGGATGCCCCTTCTAAAGGCAGTCTGCGCGCCCCAGCGGTTGTCAGGATCCTTCTTCCATGCCACAGACACTTAGAAGGCTGCAGTCACTCCTGTCAGTTCTCTACTGTTTGCTGTAAGAATTTAGCTTAACTCATGTTGACTTTTTTTCTTCTCTTTAGGACGTTAATGATCTCTGGTTGCTTTTTAAAATATATAACTTCTGTCCTCTGCTGTTTAAGGTCCCGATAAAGCAGGGTTCTCTTGCCCCATCTGGGCCAGCTCTAATGGGAAGTCTGAGGGGCACTGGGTGGGTCCCCCTTCCCCAGGTCTCTGTGAGGCCTTGGAGGAGGCTGCTCAGGGAGCCCCGCTGAGAGGAGCCACCCCTACCTCACCTCCAGCCTTGTCAGGATGATTAATAGAGTCTCCTTTTAATGCTTTAGGTTTAGAAAAAGTACACATGCCAACCATACCACACATGCATCTGCAAGTCCAGCTACAGAAAGGGGCCGAAACAGTAAAGGGGGTTCCCTTGTGAGCAACTCCCCCTCACTCCGCTTTACCACAGACTCCATTTACCTGCGCCTCTCCCGTCCGAGGGTGCTTCTGATGGGCTAGTGCAGAGTTGGGGAGGAAGGCTGGGGGCGGATTCGTCTGGTCACGGGTTGCTGCCTCCTTCAGGCAGGCTGCTTGCCTGCAGACCCCATCACCAGCCTGGCCTCTTCTCTGCCCTGCAGCGCCCGCTTCTGGGGCGTGCATGCAAAAGCGAAATATCCCTGGAGCGCTGACTCAGCAATGGCGCTGCTGAGTAATCCCAAAATGGAAATAACGAGGGACTTGGGACCTGGCTCCCACTCTACTTCGCACTGACCAACTGTGGGATTGTGGTGACGTTGTTGAGCCGTGCAGCATCTCAGTGGCCTCATCTCCATACCTGAATTACGGAGATGCTTAGCCCACCACTCTCTACTCTTCACATTTGGCTGGAGGATCAGACGAGAAATTGTGGGCAAGCATTCTATGAAAGTGCTACTTAAATAGAAGAGAATGCTGTGTCAAAAGACAAAATTCAACTGAGTAAATTTTGACGATCTTACTGGCTTTATTCAATGACTCAGGAATTGGGCAGCCTGAATCTAGCAGATAGAAGGGAGCTCCGAGGAGGGGTACTCTTGACCTACGGGCAAGGAGGGAGTGGGAACATAGAGGCAAAAAGCACAGTGGTTCCGGCAAGGTCACTTTCCTTCAGGGGATGGCAGGGGTCTGTCAGGCAGATAACCTGCCTAGTGCTGACTAGGTGATTCCTAGTTGACTGCTTCAGGATTCCATTTCTGGGAGAGCGGAAACGGTAATGAAGTGTCGGTTTGCGCTTAGGCTAAGTGACTCCTTTTGGGGCCTGTTGTATTCTTCTTAATAGTTATTATCAAAAACTTCCTAGGACAAGGTATTTTCTCCTTGGACTGCAGCGATGCCTTTACCCATCACCCCTGCTACTTAGCGAAGGAGACACTGGGAATCATCTGATTCTACCCAGTGAGACTGTTCAGGGTTTCCCTTTCCCACACCTCCCCCCCTCCCCCGGTCCTTTTGGGGAAAAGCTGCTCTCAGGCTGTTGCACAGGGAGAGAATATTCCCTACGCTCCCAATAACTGCAGTGAGGGGGGTTTGGGGCCGGTGTCCATCTTTGTGCCTGGGGGCTGCTCACGCCCAGGGCTCCTGTGCATGCTCTTCACTCAAGGTCCTGACGCTGCCTCATGAATCAAGTCCACTCAGCGTCTCCGGAATCACAGCTCCTTCTGAGAGTCTACAGCCCAGCAGCATCTTTATCGGAGCTTAACAAGCTCCCCAAAGTGAGATGGGAGGCACTCAAGGAGTCACTTAGCAGAGCCGGAACACAAAAGCACCCTCAGCTTCCGCCAGCGTCTGGGAGCAAGCGGCCTGCTGCCTCTGCTAGGAAGAGCCTGGCATCTGAAAGCTCTGTTCCTGGCCCCACACGCGAGCCAGGTACTCGCTGTGCCACGCATGCTGGTCTGTCCTCGGCATGTGGGCCTGCTGCTCCCAAGCACAGGACTCAGGATCATGACCTCTGCTTTCTCCTTGTCTCCTTTCAGGCCGTAAACCTAAAAGAAAACTGAAATCCAAAGAGGTGGAGTCACCCGTCCAAGGTCACATGGTTAGTTTTGGCTCTAGAGCCCACATTCCTTCTCTTACAGTCCTCTGTTTGCCCATCTCAGTTTTCTCATTCCTGATTTCCCCTATGACTTGTAAGTCAATTGTGCCTTTTATAGTGGTTTTCACTTTACTGTATTAAGCCAATAAACTGGGGAGTCCTTGGAAGAAACAAAGTGCACATCACCAGTACTTAGAGTAGAAAGGAAGGCTACGAGGGACATCAGGGCTCACCTGTTTGCACCCGGCAAGGTTAATTGACTCCCCTCACCTCACCCACGGAGAGCAGGAGCCCGGTGCACCTGCTGTGCTTGGACACCTGCCAGGCCTGGGGCTAGTCACGGGAACTGCGATGGCAGCGGGTGCCTCTCTGCCGTCACATCAGAGGATGTCTGACGCAGTCCTAGGTCGCATGTGTGCCGTATGCCCGGAACCTGGCGATCTGCAGTGGACTCCGGCAGTTTATAGACCAGGGTTCCGGTGGTTCCCACTCTTGTCTGTATTAACCACGTGCCTGCCGCTCTATGCACGGCTCGTGATAATAGCTAGTTCTTCAGGCGAGTTCTGGGATCTCTTCACAAGGTATGGGTGAGGGTGGCACCGTTATTCTCCCCATATGCGGATGAAGAAACTGAGGTGTGGAGAGATTTAAGTGGCCAACATCACAGAGCTAGGAAGAGGTGTTGCTGGCTCTAGAGCGCACATTCTTAACCATGAGGCTTAGGTTTCCTGGGGGTCCATGGTTACCAAGGAGCCTAGAGAGACTAGGCTGAAATCCCGTTTCCCTCCCCAGCCAGAGCTTATTCACAGACCTAAGCCGCATACAGGAGCAGTTGAACTCTCCACGTGATGGACTCAAAGTCTTCTGCCGATACGTTAGAAATATTCGAGCACCTGCTTTGTACACAGCGTTGTTTTCAGAGCTGGAGAGAAGTGGTGAATAAGACAAGACAGAGTCTTTATTCTCTTAGAGGCAAATTATGAACTAGTGAGCACCACTTTCTAATACGACTTAATACTGTTTAAGTGCTATGAAGAGAATAAAACAGGGTGCTGTGACAGCAAGTGGCCTGTGTCTACTTTGAACGAAGTAGTCAGGGAAGGCCTCTGTGGGTGACTGAGGGAGCCAGCCATGCAGAGATCCGGAGACAGTTCCAAGCAGAAGGGACAGTAAGTGCAAAGGCCCTGAGGAAGATTTTGCTCGGTGTGTTAGTGGTAATTGAACTCTGATTTTACACAAAGAATTTTCTCCACACTGGTATTTCATTTCCTCATTGACCTAGCAAATTAAAAAGATGATCAATATGTTTGTGTTACCCTCAAAAGTAAGGAGTAAATTTGGAATAATCAACTTCTTTCCTGGGTTTAGAAATACAACACCAAAGACATTTGGACATTTTTGTAGCCAGCAATTTTGTAAGCAGACCCATAACTTTATAATCCATGTTTTGGTGTTTGTTTTGAAACCCAAGTAAAAGAGGGCAAGCAATCCCCAGCTGATGTGTTTTTTTTTTTTTAAAGATTTTATTTATTTATTTGACAAAGAGAGACACAGCGAGAGAGGGAACACAAGCAGGGGGAGTGGGAGAGGGAGAAGCAGGCTTCCTGCTGAGCAGGGAGCCCAATGTGGGACTCGATCCCAGGACCCTGGGATCATGACCTGAGCCAAGGGCAGACGCCCAATGACTGAACCACCCAGGCGCCCCAGCTGATGTGTTGTAGAAAGCCAAGCAAATTCACACTGATCGGCGGGCCCTGAGAATGTAAGGAATAATACTGAGGAATAAACATGGAAAAGCTGATTTGCTGCCCAGCCTCAGGGTCAAGCACAGGCCTGAAGGGGGGCCGCCTGCATCTTTTTATAGTCTTCTTCTCAGGGAAATGCAACTTCTACAGTGTGCCACCTTGGAAATTTTGCTTGCTGGCCTCGTATGTGAGAGGTATGCCCAACACACTTTGGGGAGGTTATTTCAACTTTCTGCTACTTTAGGATTCTGTGATTGGTGAATATCAAAAACCCCAAGAACACCTGTGTGTCCTTGGCTTCCCTTGGTAAGCATAGAGAGAATTTCACCAACCAAAAAGAAAAGATGCTGGATTTTGTCTGATTGTTCTTGAGCCGACATTTTTGGGTGTCCCTGAAACCTAACTTGGATAACCCTCCTTGGCACCTGCAGCTGCTGCCTCTTCTGTCTTTGCTTCAGACTCATTTCTTGCCAAGATCTGCCAGGGAAGCCGTGGTTCCCACCGGGGGCCTCACACAACTAAATGGCAGCAGACTGAAGTTCCCTGTTCAGTGCCTAATTAGCCTGTGGCTGTAGGAAGTGAACAAAGCGTCTACATTTTTGCAGGATGTCACTTGAAAGTGTTTGCTGAATAGCCTCAGCTGTTCAAATAGTAAAGCTGGATACAGTGGGGTGTGTGGAGGGGGTGGGTCCTGGGGTGGGGGAGCAGTCCTGGCAAGAAAGGTCTAGGCCTCCTTGAGATTTAATGGGCTAACACAGAGGTGGCTGCACATTTTATTTTTCTCGAAAAAGAAGCCTGATTTCAAAATGGGTGAAGAAGGGGAGCGGGAGATGCAGGCTTCCAGTTAGGGAATGAATAGGATGTAGGGATAAAAGGTGCAGCCTGGGGAACACAGTCAATGGGACTGGAATAGTTGTTTGCGACCCTCGTGAGCACAGCTTAATGTATAGACTTGTGGAATCACTATGTTGTACACCCAAAACTAATGTCACGCTCTGTGTTACCTGTACTTCAATTAAATAAACAAATAGAAGGAATAAGTTTGAAAAAAAGTCTCAATCTGTTGTTCTTAGAGTGCTGCTCATGTGCACCTGGGCTGTGGAAAGAGTAGCATTTCTCTTCCTTTGTTCAGGTGAGGTGAGGGCTTGACGCAGAGGGGAGGGAGGCCGGTCCGTGGATGTGGGGTGGAAGCTGCTTCAGACTGAAAGGGTCCCCGGGCTTATTTCTGCACCTGAGAAATGAGAAGTTAGATGAGATCAGTTTTCTGGGCTTGCCTGTAGGTGAGTAGCTCTCTTAGTCAAAACCACTCTGCTCTCCTGACTCAGAATTCTCAGGAGCAGTGACCTGCATCTTGAGCAGGCATCACTGGTGATCCTCCTCCTCCAGGATGTCTGGGAATGGTGGCCTGCACCATCTCTGGCAAGTCTTCCAGCTGCACGACTCTTGGCTAAGTCTCGAAGGCAGTGATTCCTAACCAGTTTTGAGACCCAGACCTCTTTGCAAATTTAAGGACAGCTGTGGATGCTCTCTTTAAGAAAAATGTATGTAGACACAGAATACCGAATCCAGTTCTGGGGTCTGTGGACCTTGGTTAAGAAATGTACCCTGAAGTCAGCTCTCAGAAGAGAGGCTAAGCACTTAGAACCATGCCTGGGATAAAGCAGCAACTCCCTGAAGGTTGTTCTATGTATGCCTCCCAGCTCCTATGATACACTAGTACTATCTTCATTTTATAGATGAGTAAACTGGGGCATAGAGAGATTAACAGACCTTGTTAGGTGGTGGCTGGATTTGAACCCAAGCCCATCTGATAAAAAGCCAGTGAACTTAAAATTCTGGGTAACCTCATAAAGTGATTATCAGATTTGTCTACCTGAATTGATGGCTCTTTCTACTGCTGGCCACTTTCCTACATCTCTCCTGTATTGGTTATAATTAACTGAGCAGTTACTATGTACTAGAACTGTCCTAGACACTTTATATGTACTGTTTTATTGAAAAATGTGCTCAGAAAATGAGGTACAGTATTAAGGGAGCACAATGAGTTCTCTGTAAAGGTAGGGAAGAAAAGGTAAATAATATCCCAAGGCTCAGAAATTTTTTAGCTATTCTTTGGATACTTTTTCTTTCACTATACAATCAGAGAACTAGAGATAGAGAAGAAAGTGAAGATTTCCTAGTTCAAGTATCATTTTTCCTAGGGACTGGCAGAGAATAGAAACATGCATGGTCATTGGCGCTGTGCTCAAGCACTTCATATGCATTATTTCACTTAACCTCACAATGGTATCAGACCTTCATATTTCAGATTCCCCTTTCAAGCAAAGAACTTCCAGCAGAGATCTTGTCTGATTTCATGCTTGCAGGTTTTCTAAGTGGGAGAAATGCACAACTAGGCAATTAGGGAACTTGCCCCGGGGCTACTCAGCAAGCCCTGAGTGGGGGGGGGGGGGGGGAGGAGGGAAGGGGAGAGAGAGAGCTAGAGAGAGAATGAACGAATGCCAGGGCAGGACTTGTGCCTTCCTGATGATGATTCCCAGGCCAGTTTGTGTGACATCCCTTACCAGACTGGCCCAGCCAAGATCACACACATAGTGGGAGGATCCTAAATCACAGGGGATCACATGCTCCACTGAGTGAAACCAATACACAAGGGCCAGGCCCACTTTGTGTGGGTGAGAACTGGAGGGGCTCCCAAGCTCAGTCCCATGTGCTGGTGCAAGTGGCTGTCCCAATGGCAGGACCCTTCCTAGCCCCATCCTGGGACACCAGCCTCCTCACCTACCACATAGGGAGTACAGCTGGATGAGGGCACACCTAGGTGGAGCATTCTCTGTAACTTTTTAACAGGCTGGCCTTGCCCAGTGTGAAGCAACTAGCCAGGCCATACCACCTCTTAAACATCCATCTGTGCCAGACTCACTGAGGAAGCAGGATGGGGGGGTCCAGTCCCCAATAATGTTGAGCCTATTGTTAGGGGTAGGGGTGGAGCAGACCACTTGGCCCTGACCTCAACAGACAGCCTCTAATTATGGCTTTGAGGTTTAACAGACAGTCATAGAAGTGTACCGAAATAGTTCTAAGTAGGAATGTTCTCCATACAATTTTAAAGTTGTACAGTGTTTCCCATAGTGCGCTTATAATGGACTTCTTTAATGAGTCTTGAGATTAACATGTGACTAGCAGCATCACACATCATTGGGTGTGTGTGTATGTGTGTGTTAAGGCTATTCATTTGCTCAATGGAACTCTTTGTGTCCTATTTTGACACATCTTTTCTTTTTGTTTAAATGGATTTGATTGATTGATTGATTGACTTAACCTCTATACCGAACCTGGAGCTCAAACTCACAACCCCAAGATCAAGGGTCGTATGTTCTACTGACTGAGCAAACCAGGTACCCCACACCTTTCTTTTTGAAACTGTTAAGTCCTCAGTAAGTGTGAGTGGCTCAAATCACACTTGCCCTCTGAGAGGCCTGGAAAGACCACTGATAAGAGATCTCAGCAGAGGACCAAACACAAGCCCCATTTCTGTAGAAGTTCTATCCCCACTCAAGGCTTCCTGGCTACAGGACCCACCATCACCACCAGTGCCCGAGTCTTCACTCTGCTACTGGCTGTGGGATCCTGGGTCAGTCTTACAAACTCTGGGCTGTTTCCACAAGTGCAAGGCTGGCAGGACAGCATTATATTTCTGAGTACCCAGGCCTGGGACATCTTCAGAAGTTAAAGATTTGCTCGACAGCTTACAAAGATGCCCAGGGGTGTAGACCTCCCACAAGCCAGCTGCCTGGCAGGCACTGGGAGGGGAAGTAAGCAGTACAGAGAGGATGGGTGGCTTGGAAGCCTGGCTTCTTGACTCTGGGTTCTCACTAATAAAGTAGGAGAGATGCTGGGACAATTCTGGTCTGTAGGGACCAGCAGAAGGCTGGACTCAAAAGACCGGGCCACACCTCATTTGTGCACCAAGTATTAACTAAACTCATGCACTGTCCTGGATTTGTTCACGGCTCTGGCTATTTAACGGTGGACAGAGGAGGTTCCTCCCCTCTTGGGGGGAGGATATCATTACCTGAAATGATCTTATTTATAGCTTAATGTTATTTTACAAAAGGGTTGGGGGTCATCTGAGCCCACCGTGGGTGACGTGCGGGTGGCTTAGCGTGGGATGGTCGGAAAAGGCCTGAGTTCTTCCAGTTTCTGAACTAACTCACCTGTGCCCTTGGCCCAAGCATTTTCACCCCGACGGTCTCAGTTCTGGGTTCTCGGTTTGTATATCCCACAAAGGGGTTGGCTTCCACTCGTCGCACTGGCTTGGTCGCTTGGTCCGGTCAGGCTCACGCTCTGTGTTCCGTTTCCCGCCCGGGCCTCCCTTCAACAGGCGGAGGATCCCTGAGGTCCCCCGAGGAGCCTGAGCCCCAGCGGCTCGCTCCCGGGCGGGGCCCACCTGTCCCGGCCGGGTCCCCTCGCGGGCGCCCCAGGTGGCTCAGGCGGGGAGGAGCCGCGCCCCGCCCCGCCCCGCGCGGCCGCAGCCAACGCCGGCCCCCGGCAGGAGCGCTCGGAGCCGAGGTCGGAGCCGGGCTGGGACGCCGAGGGGCCCGGCGGGCGCGGGCGCCGCAGGTGAGCGGGGGGGGGGCGCGGCCAGCTGGGGGCGGTGGTCGGCCGGGGCCGGAGGACCCCGAGGGACCTGCGGGACCGCGCGGCCGCGGCGGGCCGTGGAGGGCCGCGGTGCGGTGGAGGGGCGGGGGTCCCGAAGCCGCCCGGAGGCGAACAGCTGGGCACATCTGGACGGGGCGGGGGCGGGGGTCGCGCAGGGTTCCCTGCGCGGCCAGGGCGCCGCCAAGCACCGTTTGCGTGGCGCTGGGAGGGGAGAGCGGAGGCTGGGGACAGGGCTGCCGGGGAGAGCGCGGAGCTGGGGCGGGGGTTCGGGCCGTGGAGGAGCCGAGAGGAGCTCCCGCCTCTCCCTCTGCGGCGCCGCACAAGGGCCCACGTACCTGCCGCTGCTCTGCCCGGCTCTTTACTTTTTGGTGGTGGTGGTGAATAAACGACCCATGCGTAAGGCTTAGTTAGTTCCCTGGGGCTTCCGAAGAGCTGAGTACGCTCGGCTGCTCTGACTCCGGGGGCCTGAGGTTGGAAGACTGCAGGTCTGTGTGCCCTGGGGCGTTGTGGGCATGAGGGTGGAGGTGGAGGGGTGCCTCCATCTCCCAGGACCCAGCGATCGGAGGGAGAAAGGGGAAAAAGGTCTAGAGTGCTGTTTAAATTCTAGTTATTAGCTGTGTGACCTTGAGCAACTTACTTAACTTCGCTGATGCTCAGTTTCCTCAAAGGCAAAATGGGTATTATAGTCATTAAAATAGCCTTAAGTTATACGATGTTCATAAAGTGCATAGCACAAAGCGTGATGAAAGTTCTCTCCATTTTTTCCCTACGTGATAATGTAACACTTTATGCCTCCCAGAGGTCTCCACACATTTCTGAACAGAAGGGAGATCCAGGAGGCTCAGATTACCCTCCTTTAGGGGGAAAATTAGGGGTGGTGAGGTGTGTGTGTGAGTGTTTTGGGGGTGGCATCTTTTTTTCTTTAGTCACTCTGACTTGCTCACTGCTAGATTGCTTTCAGGCTTTTTTACTTCCTGATACCATCCTAGAGGCAGAAGATTGAGAGGTATCAGGACAGACCTTGCAGACGGAAGGGTATTATCAGCCTGCTTTCATCATTATCGACTGTGTCAGAATTCTTTTGAGTTGGGTGTTGGTCACTTGAAAATTGATGCAATATAGAAATTGGGTCACATAAATGAAAAAGACTGAGGGTTTTAGCTTCAGGCATAGCTCCATCCAGGGGCTCATATGAGGTTGCAGGGCTCATTCTCTCTCACACATATCTTGGCTCTTTTCACCTTCTGTGTTGACTGGTTTTTAGTATGAAGTGATAAATAGCACTGGCGCCTTCAGGTTTATCTCCTCCTTCAGAGAGAGGGAGTGGAGGGAGGGGAAGAGTCTCTCTCTTCTTCCAGCTCCTTCATCCTCATAGCAAAACTTAATGATATGCTAGACCGAAGCTGGGCCAAGCCATTTAAGTGGATAGGCAGTGGGTTTCCACGATAGGAGTGAAAACTTTACCCAGGTGCCACCAGTGCCTGGGGGATTGGTTCAGGTCCAGTTCAGCTGCTGGAGACTGGGGAGGGGCAGTTCCCAGTGAGAAGTCTGCTTCTGCACAGATAAAAATAGTACATGTCCATTGCACTATCTCTGCCTTTGCTCACCACCACCTAAACGAAGTCCGTAGTAGAGTGTAGACAGCCTGGGTGCCATATTCAGTCTGTCAGTCATCAAGTCTTTATCCAAGGCATGGAGAGCATCCTACGTGTTCATCCTTTCATTCATTATTTTCTTGATCATTCATTCAATAGGACCAAAATGGAGTCACTTATGCTAAGCCCAAACTGAGACCGCCTCTGCCAAGGGTGAAAATGATTGCTTTGGAGAAGCTCACTGTCTGGTGGGAAAGGCAGATGTGCAGATAACAGTGCCTGGGAATGTTTAACTCTCTGGGGACATAGGGAAGGCTTCTCCAGGAGACTGTAGTTGAGCTCTAAATTGGAGACGGTAGGGCTGCTCTAGGAGAAAAAAGCCTGAGGGGCTTCCCAGGCCGTTGTGGTGGGGGATCAGTGCTTGCTCTTCTAGGTAACGTGATTTAGGTCCCTTGACTCTCTCACTTCAGAAGTCCTTGCAGGTAGGTGGTTCACAGTGGTCACAGCCCTCTTTTGGATTCGCTCTGCCACAGGATGACTGCAGCTCCATCATGGCTGCCGGGTGATAACACCCAAAACAGAAGGGATGGATGCTGTTTGTCTAGATAACAAAGGACAGAATTTCCCAGAAGTTCCCTAGGTCATTGGCCAGAATGGTCACATGCCCACCCTAAATCAGTCACTGGTAAAGGAGAAGAAAGTGGGCTATGATTGTTTTATCCACACAGTCTTCTGGAGCTGAGAAAGGGGCTCAGCTTCCCTGAGCACATGGATGCCCCGTATCTGAACAAAGCTGGAGTCCTGTTATCAAGGAAGGAAGTGAGATGGCCTATCAGGCTGTTAGGTAGGCAGGCAGTCAGTGGTTTTGCCCACAGGCAGTGACGGATGATGAAAGGCCTGGTCTGTATGGGCAATCAGGAGAAGTTGAGTACAATAGAGTACAGGGTGCGGCTGAGGGGAGAGAGGAGCGAGGCTGGAGACAAAGGTAGAGCCTCTAACATAGAGTACCCTATATTAGATACCATGCTGGCTCTCACTAAGAAGCATAAATCATGGTGCCAGTCCTCAAAGAACTTACATTTAAAATCTGGAAACGTTTTTCTGAGCTTTTCATACTCCTGTTGGTAACAGCAACAGTGGCTTACCTTATCGTGATGATTCTGTAGGGGTGGGTTAGGGTGGAGGAGTTGGCGGGGGTGGGGGGGCATGTATAGTTTGAAAAAGCCTCACAGCTGGTTCTGCTCTGCGTCCCACCCCCCAGCACCTCCCCTTCACCTTCTCCCATGCCCTCTGTTGAGGACACTTTCTTGTTCTAAATCATGGCTGCGTTTCAGTATTGTTAACCTGTCTTCAAACTAACAGGCTGGGACTTGGTGAAGATGCAGTTAGTGGTGGATCCTGGGCAAGAAAACAGTTCTCCTGACAGTAAATCCAGTAGGTGGATACTCTATAGTTGTTTTAGTAGGAAACCAGCCTCTACTGCCTATTGCTTTCAAAGCATTTAGCCTGTTTTCATTTGAAGTATGGAGTGCTGCTTTTTGTTTCCATTTGATACGGCAGGCATTGGTGGACATTCGGAGGTAGATTGGGCAAAAAGGGATGCATCCTTAATATCTCGTTAGCACAGAAGTTGGCAGAAAGTCTTGGTCACTAATCCTGAAAGAAAGGAGGGAGTGGAGGGCAGCATATTTTGTTTCCATCAGCAGTGGTGCTATGGGATGGCCGGGATCATTGGATAACATGAAGGAATGGGTAGGGAGAGATGCCTTGGGCAGTCATTGATTCACAAATACTGAGCATCTGCTGTGTGCCAGATCCTGTTCTGGGTGCTGAGGATAAAAGAGTACACAAGAAAGACAAATCTCTCTGCTCATGGCACTTACAATCTACTGGAAGAAGACCTATTTATTTATGTTTTGTCTCATATTTCAAGTGATGAGAAGTACTGTAAGAGAAAAAAGTTATTGTCAGAGGGGAGGGTGGTGGAAGGGTGGGCAGAATGGGTGAAGGGGAGTGGAAGGTACAGGCTTTCAGTGATGGGATGAATAAGTCACGGGGATGAAACATACAACACAGGGACTAGAGTCAATGGTATTGTAACAGCATTGTGTGGTGACAGCAACTATATTTGTGGTGAGCGTGGTGTAACATATGGACTTGTTGAATCAGTATGTTGTATATCTGAAACTAATGTTACATTGTGTGTCAAATGTACGCAAATTTACAAAAAAAGACTAAAAACTAAAATAGGGTAAGAAAAGAGTGCAATAGTTGGAAACCAGCCGGGCATAGTGCTGGAAATCTTCAAGGTTTTTTCTTTCTCTGGTTTCCAGCAGAGAAGTATGGCCTGAGCAGGCATGATATTGGGGGAAAAAAACATTCACTTGGAAGAAGAGGGTTACATATTGAATAACTTGATTTTAAAAGATTTCTTTCATGCAGAATCTCTTTGTTTCTTTGTTATACTTCACATTGTTCCCAAACTTGATTTACAATGACTTACAAAGCGTGATACCAGGTGGTGAGAAATAAGTAAAGAAACATGAGCAAAGGGAAAATAAGAGTCATTTCTTTCATCATTGGGTTTCAGAATTGTTTAGTTTTGGTATCAGGAAGAAGGAGGAAGTATGGTGATTAAAAATGTGATTCATGTTCAGGGCTCATTTCTTAAAAGGTGAGAAAATAAATTTTTATACCTTAGAAAGTTGTAACTTTTTTTTTTATGATTTTATTTATTTATTTGAGAGAGAGAGAATGAGAGAGCACATGAGAGGGGTTAGGGTCAGAGGGAGAAGCAGACTCTCTGCTGAGCAGGGAGCCCGATGTGGGACTCGATCCAGGGACTCCAGGATCATGACCTGAGCCGAAGGCAGTCGCTTAACCAGCTGAGCCACCCAGGTGCCCCGAAAGTTGTAACTTTTTTTGTGTGTGTTTAAAGAGCCAATTTTATTTGATAGGAAAATTAGTCTCTTTAGTAAGGACTTATATGAAATTTATCCCTTGAGTTCAATGAAAACTAATATTTTCTTTTTTTTTAGGTCAATATAAGGTGCATCAAAGGTTAACAGAGATCAAAACCTAATTCTGGGGTCAAATGATATGGAACAAAACAAATCGGCGAGAAGTTACATTGTGACCCAGAATAGACTGGAAAAAAATATACAAATTCAAATAAAAATTTATAGCTTTTAAAAGTTATGCAGTGGTAATTTTGATTGCCTATTTTTATTGGGTTGTTTGTTTTCTTATTGTTGAGTTTTGAGAGTTCTTTACATAATCTGGAATCTCAGAAATGTGTTTTGCAAGTAATTTTTCCCAGGCTGTGCCTTATATTTTTATTCTCTTAACAGTGTCTTTCTCAGGGCTAAAGTTTTTAACTTTGATAAACCAGTTTATCAATTTTTATTGTGAATCAAACTTTTGTTGTCATATCTAAGAATTCTTTGACTAACCAAATAGTTTGAAAATTTTTTATGCTTTCTTCTAGAACTTTCATGATTTTATGTTTTACACTTAGGTCTGTGATCCATTTTGGGTTAATTTTTGTATGAGGTATAAGGTATGAGTCAAGGAATTTTTTTTTTTTTAAATTTTATTTATTTATTTGACAGAGAGAGACACAGCGAGAGAGGGAACACAAGCAGGGGGAGTGGGAGAGGGAGAAGCAGGCTTCCCGCGGAGCAGGGAGCCCGATGCGGGGCTTGATCCCAGGACCCTGGGATCATGACCTGAGCCGAAGGCAGACGCTTAACCGACTGAGCCACCCAGGCGCCCCATGAGTCAGGGAATTTTTTTTTTTTTTTTTTTTTTGTATATGTAAGTCCAGTTGTTCAAGCATCATTTATTGAAGGGACTATGTTTCCCTATTGAGTTGTCTTGGCATTTTTGTTGAATATCAGTTGGTCATAAATGTGTTTATTTCCAGACTCTCAGTTTTATTCCATTGATCTCTATGCCTATTTTGTGCCAACACCACCTCTGTCTTGATTACTGTGACTTTATAATAAGTTTGGAAAGCAGATTGTGTAAGTCCTCCAGCTTTATTTTTATCCAGAATTGGTGTGGCTCTTTTAGTTCCTTTGCCTTTCCATATAAATTGTAGAATCAACTTGTCAATATCTACAAAAAATCCTGCCAGGACTTTGAATGGGATTGCTTTGAATCTATACGTTAATTTAAGAAGAATTAACATCTTTACAATATTGAGTCTTTCAGTCCATGAAGATGACATATCTTATCTCTCTATTACCGTTCTGTAGTTTTTAGGATACAGATCTTGTGTGTTTTGTTAGATTTATACTTAAGTATCTAATTTTGGGGGTTGCTGTTGTTGCTAGTATATAGAAATGTAATTTTTTAAAAAAGATTATTTATTTGAAAGAGAGAGAGAGTGAGAAAGAGTGAATGGGGGCGGGCAGAGGGAGAGGGAGAGAGAGAATCTCAAGCAGACTCCCTACTGAGGCTCCGTCCCACAACCCTGAGGTCATGACCTGAGCTGAAATTAAGAATTGGACACTCAACTGACTGAGCCACGCAGGCATCCCTGTAATTGGTTTTTATATATTGACATTATATCCGGTTACCTTGCTAAAGTCACTTATTCTAGGGAGATTATTTGTAGATCCTTTGGGATTTTCTACACAGTCAATCATGTCATCTGTGAATAAAGACAGTGTTATTTCTTCCTTCCCAATCTGGATACCTTTTACTTATTTATTTTTTGCCTTATTGCACTGGGTAGGAACTCCAGTACAATGTTGAATAGGAGTGGTGAGAGAGAACATTCTGGCCTTGTTTCTTGTCATGGGGGAGAAATAATTAATTTTTCACTATTAAATATGATGTTAACTGAGGCTAGATGCTCTATGAGGTTAATGAATTTCCGTTGTATTCTGAGTTTACTGAGAGTTTTTATTATGGATGGATTTTGAATTTTGTTGAATGACTTTTCTCCATCTATTAACAGGATCATGTGATTTTTTTCTTTATATTTAATATGGTGAATTATACTGATTGATTTTCACACATTGAACCAGCCTGGTATTCCTGGGATAACTTCACTTGGTTGTGATGTATTTTTGGAAGAGGCTGTGCAGGATTGGTATTATTTCTTTCTTTAGTGTTTGGTAGAATTCATTAATGAAACCATATGGGTCTAGAGTTTTCTTTGATAGAAAGTTTTTAACTACAAATTTAATAGGTATAGGTACACTTCAGGTTGCCTATTTCTTGATAAGTTAGGGTAGTTTATGTTTTTTAAGGAATTGTTCTACTTCACCTTAGTTGTCAAAATATGGAGGTAGAATTGTTTGTGGTGTCCTCATATCATCCACTTAATGTCCGTGGAATCTATAGTGATTTTCTCCTCTTATACCTGATACTGGTAATTTGTGTCTTCAATTTTTTTCTTATTCTGTCTAGAAAATTATTAATTTTATTGATCTTTACAAAGGTCCAGATTTTGGTTTCATTAATTTTGTCTGTTTTTCTGTTTTCAATTTTATTGCTTTCTGCTCTTTTATTTCTTCCTTCTCCTTGCTTTGGGTTTATTTTTTTGTTTTCTTAAGGGATAGTGCATATTACTGATCTGAGATTTTTCTTCTGTTTTAATATAAGCATTTAGTGTTATACATTTCCCTCTAACCACTGCTTTAGCTACATTCCACAATTTTGTTATGTGTATTTTCATTTTCATTTATTTAAAATTGAAATATTTAAGACTATACCTTGAGAGTTCCTCTTAATCCACGTGTTATTTGAATGTGTGTCATTTGATTTTTAAAGTCTTACTGTACTGATTTCGAATTTAATTCTACTATTGTCTCACAGTATAATTTGCATGATTTCTGTTCTTTTAAATTTGTTCACCTTTGTTTTATGGCCCAGAATATGCTCTGTCTTGTTGAATGTTCAATGTGTACTTGAAAAGGATGTGTATTCTGCTATTGTTGGGTAGAATGTTCTAGAAATGTTAGGTTTTCTGTGTCCTCATTTTCTGTCCACTTGTTTTATCAGTAACAGAGAGGCATGTTGGAGTCTCCAACTAAAGTTGTGGATTTTTCTATTTCTCCTTTTTGTTCTATCACTTTTTGCTTCATGTATTTTGGTCATCTGTTCTTAGGTGCATACACATTCAGGATTGTTATGTCCTCTTGGAGAACTGATCCTTTTATTATTATATACTATTTCTCTTTATCCTTGTTAGTATTCCTTGTTCTGGGTTCTACTGCTTTGGGTATTAATAATATAGTTACTCCAGCTTTCTTTTGGTTAGTGTTTGTTTCCTATATCTTTTACTTTTAGCCTGTCTATGTCTGTATATTTAAAGCAGGTTTCTTGTAGACCTTAGAGTCTTGCTTTTTTAAACTATCTGACAATATCTATCTTTTAATTGGTGTGTTAGACCATTTACTATGCTATTAAACTTAATCAAAATCTACCATTTTGCTAGCTGTTATTCTTTCTTTCTTTTTCCTATTGAGTTCCTTTTATGATTCCCTTTTATCTCCACTATGGACTTCTTATTTATGCTTCTTTTACATTTTTAAGTGATTACGCTAGAGTGTGTGTGTATATATATAAATATATACAAATATATATATATACACAAATATATATACATATATACCTTTAATTGATCGGAATCTACTTTCAAATAATATTATACTGTTTCCCATGTAGTGTAAGGACTTCAACAGTAGTATATTTCCAATCTTTCTCTTCTATCCTTTGTACTTATTGTTATCATCATTTTCCTTTTACATATGTTGTAAACACAACATTGCTGTTATTTTTGCTTTAGACCAGGGGTTAACAAACTTTTTCTCTAAAGGATCAAAAAGTGAATATTTTTGGCTTTGAGGCCACATTTGGTCTCTGCTGCGTATTTTCATCTTTTCTTAAACAATACTTAAAGAATATAAAAATGATTCTTAGCTCAAAGGTCATACTAAAAGAGACTATGGGCTGGATTTGGCTTGTAAACCATAGTTTGCTGACTCCTGCTTTAGACATTCAGTTATCTTTTATGGCAATTAAAAAGAAGAAAAAGACAAATTGTTTTTGACTTTCATTTATTCCATTTCCAGCACTCTTCATGTCTTTGTGTAGATCCAAGTTTCTGATATTATATTCCTTCTGCCTGAAAAACTTCATTTAGCATTTCTCATAGTGTAGGTGTCCTGGTCATGAATTCTCTCAGTTTTTGTCTGTGTCAGTCCTTTTTCCTCCTTTGTTTTTGAAAGATATTTTCACTGGGTCTAGAATTTTGGGTTGACAGTTTATTTTTTCTTTCAGCACCTTAAAGATATTGCTTCATTGACTTCTTACTTGCATGCTACTGACAAGATGTCTTCTATAATCCTTATCTTTTTTCTTTTATATTTAATGTTTTATTTTTCTACCACTGTATTCAATATTCTTTTTGTCTTTGGTTTCATCTGTTTTAATATGTTACACCTCTGGGTGAGTGTGTGTGTGTGTGCACACATGTGCACATGTATGCACATTCTTGGTATTCATCCTGCTTGGTGTTCTTGAGCTTCTTGGATCTGTGGTTTGGTGTCTGTCATTAATTTTAGAAAATTCTCAACAATTATTTCTTCAAATATTTCTTCTCTTCCATTTTCTTTTCTCCTTCTGAAATTTGATCACACCTAGGGTTAGAAATTTTGATTTGTTCCACAGCTATTGAACACTTCATTTTGTTTCATTCTTCTTTTTGTTGCTTCTTGCTTTAGTGTGGGTAATTCTGTTGACCTATTTTCTAGTTCACTGATTGTTTCCTTGGCTGTGTCAAATCTGCTCAAGAATATTGAAAGCCATCTTCATTTCTGTTACTGTGTTTAGCCTTTCAAGTTTTTTCATTTTATTCTCTCTTACAGTTTCTATCTTTCTGGTAAAAGGAGACATTTAATCTTCTGTGTTGTCCACTCTTTCTGTTAGGGTCTTTTACAATTAATTAAAGTTGTTTAAAATGTAGTGTCCAGGGACGCCTGGGTGGCTCAGTCGGTTAAGCGGCTGTCTTCAGCTCAGGTCATGATCCTGGGGTCCTGGGATGGAGCCCCATGTCTGGTTCACTGCTCAGCAGAGAGCCTGCTTCTCCCTCTCCTTCTGCCTGCCACTCTGCCTACTTGTGCTCTCTCTCTATCTGTCGAATAAATAAATAAAATCTTTTAAAAAAAATAAAATTTAGTGTCTGATTGTTTCAACATCTGTTTATATCTGAGTTTGGTTCATTCATTGCCCTCTCTTGGCAGTGTGGTTTCTTTCTTGCTTCTTGTGTGCTCTGTATGTTTTGTTGAGAACTGGACACCTTGTGTAGGACATGAGAGATGGAGATAAATAGTTTTTATGTCTGGAAATGGGAGTGCCTTTCTATTTTTGCTAGACCTTTAGTGTGGGCAATTGATCCCTCTTATCAGGATTTGAACTGGATTTGAGGTTTGTTGTTGGTGTGGTTATTCTCAGTGCACCACACACTTCAAATTCCTCTTGTGATACTTTGAGTTTGGAGTTGGGGCTGGTTGGCCAGAGGGCTTTTCCTACTGTCTGTCTCAGTGTCAGCCTTAGGTCTTCCTTTTGCACTGTGCCTCAGAGTGGTCTGGCTCCATGCTCTGTCAACTTTCCCAGCAGTATTCTGTTGTCTTTTGTTAATTGATGCCTGTTAGCCAGTGTCCAGGTACATCCACCTCAGGTAAACAAGTGCTTGTCTTCTCTCTTCCTGTAGGTATCTGGTTCTCCTTAGATTTAGGGCTAGTTTGTTTCCATGTGACCTCAGCTTTCCAGTAGAGTCAAGAAAGCTCTAGACTTGCCATTTATCTGGCTTTTTATTTGTTGTGAGCATGGGAGTGATGCTCTCTTCAGCTCTCTACACCCTGAGCAGAAATTAAAAGCCTTGATATGATGTTTTCTAACACTTTTTATGATCTTCATGTAAATCCTGGGGGCTGCTTCCCATCCCTCTGTGCTTTATAAAGTTTCATTTATATATTTTATCCCTACAACTCAGTGGTTCTCAACTCTGGCCTGAAGAACATTAAACAAAAAAACAAATATTGGGCCCCAGTGTTTTAATTGATATATCCTGGGATCCAAGCATGGGTATCTTTTAAATGCTCCCCAGGTAATTCTGATGTACATCTAGGCTGAGAAGCCTAGTCTAAGTATCCATTACAACTTTTCCTTTCACAGAGGTGCTCTTCCAGCATAAACAACCAAACAGAACTTCAGGGTGTAGACATTTGCCCTTGTGACGCCATCGAATTCTTTTCTCCTAACTGTGCCTTCAGTGATAGTTAATTGCCTGTGATCTAGACTGATGGTCTTCATAGGATAGGGAGGAAACAGAGTTCTTCTCATTTAACTTTCTACTAAAATGAATATCCTCCATGGCAGTCTATGGCTTTGGCGCTGCTTGAAGTCATAGGGGCTGGAAACCCTCTGCCATTCCCAACAGTAAACCTCAGTGTGAGATAGTTTTCCTTGTTAGAGGTGTTTTCCTTCTATCCAGTTGAAATAAATCCTTCTATAATCTCCCAAATAATATACCTGATGCACAGCCTTGCAGACTGTTGTGAAAAAATTGGTTTGCATGACCCAGTGCGTGTTCACATGTACACACACACGCACACACTCATACTCACGACAGGCATTTTATGGAACAGCATTTACTGTAAGTCTTGTACCTCTGAATTGATTTCATGGTCCACCAGTGGGTTGTTTTTTTGCAGTCTGGAAGATGCTTCTGCAGCCCATCTTTCACTAGACAAGCTCTTAGTCCAGAGGTTTCAGGACAGCGCTTTGGTACCTCAGCTTTGCTCTGCCTGTTGTGAAGCTGCTTCCCTCGGCTGTGTTTCAGCTTCCCCCCGGCTCTGGCCAGCGTCCCGCACTAGCTGGGCTGCACTGTGCGGTGTCTTCTGCGAATCAGTGGCTGAGTTCAGAGACCAGGGCTCCTCAGGGGGGCAGATCTGTTCAGAGTAGAGGAAGAGAGAGTTCCTTGTCTTTTTCCAGACACCATTTCTAGTCATGAGGCCCAAATTCAGGGGGATGTAAATTGCAGCCGTCTCTTGAAGAACATTGTTTTTTTTTAAAATTTCATTTAACTTTATTATGTTATGTTAGTCACCATACAATACATCATTAGTTTCTGTTGTGGTGATCCACGATCCATTGTTGGAGGAACATTGTGATGGCTTTGTAATTGTTATACGTCCTCCCACTTTTTCCATATTAATAACGCATTATCCTAAATAGCTATACGTGCATCTTTATTTTCTGAAAGACTGTGAACTCCTTAGATGCCAAGAAGAATATTTCATTCTTCCTGTCCATGGTGATCAGACCAACAAAATCAGTTTGTTGAAATAAATTTAGAAAACTATATTCCGAGTCAAGAAACTTTGGCCTTTTAGCATTACCGCTTCGCTGACAGTCGTACTATCGGCCTTATCCGCTGACCACCACAGGGCTTGAGAGCCATGTATTTACTTTGGGAAACAGACAAACTGGGTAATTTAGATGAACTTGTCACCTTAGGAGTCACGCATAAGACACTGTGGCAGGTGCTCCGGGAGATGTCTAATATTTCACAGCTTACAGCCTGAGTGGGGACACACGGCATGCAAGGTGGGTGTCAGCGAGTACTGTGGTGGGTAAGCGCTCCTAGAGGTCACGGAGGAAAGGAAGGCCACACGGGTGGTCAGGAAAGACTTGATTCGGGCCTCGAAGCATCGGACACATGGAGTGGAAGGTGTTTTGGGGTGGGGGGATTTGGAGGGAGAAGTAAGCTATTTTAGCGGTCTCCCAGACTCTACAAAGTCTCTGCTGTCTCCGGGAGTGACTTGGATCCATAGGATCTGAGAGAAACTACAGGTAAGATATAGAAGAAAATCTAATTTAAATTATTTGTATAGCAAGGATCGACATCCACAGAAGGTAATAGGCACAGCTCCCCATCCCTGCCCCCCATCTCAGCCTTCAGAGGCTCTGACTCTGACTGATGTAGTTTGTGTGTATTTCTGGAAGCTACTTCTTGCCATAGCAAGGTTAAGCTTTCCAGGGGCAGTTTCAGGGCTGGTAGCTTTAGCAGTACCTCTTTGTGACTTCTGTCCGTTTTAGGTCCACAGCCACTGACCTAACTTTTTCTCTACTTTCTGTTCTCCGAGGACTCTTACGCAGATGCATTATTAAGAAATGTACATTCTTGGGGTGCCCGGGTGGCTCAGTTGGTTAAGTGTCTGCCTTCGGCTCAGGTCATGATCCCAGGGTGCTGGGATCGAGCCCCACATCGGGCTCCTTGCTCCGCGGGGAGCCTGCTTCTTCCTCTCCCTCTGCCTGCCGCTCCCCCTGCTTGTGCTCTCTCTCTTTCTCTATGTCAAATAAATAAAAAAAAAAGAAATGTACATTCTCAAAGTATGCTACATCTACCACACTTCAAGATCGACTTCATCTATGAGACCATCTTCTGAGTATCCTTGTTCAGAGAGAAATGGTGACACCCTCAAAATATTGCAGAAAAGCCAGATACGGCATCATTGGGGTCTTACTGGAAGCATTCATGCGGGAACTATTTTAGTGCAGTGAAAAATAGGGATGGAAGTATATTATGAGAAAGGCATTATGTGTGTGTTACTTATCATTTAGCAAAGGGGCGGGGACCACAGTTCTTAAGCAACAACAGAGAACAAAAGTGAGGTCCGTGAGTCAGCACCTGCTATGCTGTACTGCAGGGTAGGTATTCGTATTTTGCCGAGAAGCAGTACATCATGCACTTCTAGAATCCAGTGCCGGAATGGTAGTTTATCTCCTGGGATGAACTGAGAAATAAAACTAGTAGAGATCTCGATAATTCTTCATATTTCTCTTTTTGCCTTGGCAGCCAGGAAGCCCAGAGCTAAATGTAAAAATACTCAGCTATGTGATAACTTTATTTCAAGTTCTAAGTGCCGAGGTTTCCTGTCTTAAATTACATGATTTCACCTTTTTAAAAAGAGTAACTTTTGGGTGCCTGGGTGGCTCAATTGGTTAAGCGACTGCCTTCAGCTCAGGTCATGATCCCGGAGTCCCGGGATCTAGTGCCACATCAGGCTTCTGGCTCAGCGGGGAGTCTGCTTCTCCTTCTGACCCTCTCCCCTCTCATGATTTCTCTCTCTCTCTCTCAAATAAATAAATAAAATCTTTAAAAAAAATAAATAAAAGAGTAACTTTTGTTTTTTTTCTTATTACCAGGGTGATGCATGTTCATTATGGAAAATGTGGAAAATAATAGATTGCCCCACCAATCAGATGCTTTCCCACCACACAGAGATAGTCACTGTTTGAACCATTCTCATTTCTTCTAAGCATGTATGTCTTTATATGTATAGATATATGTAAATACATATATTTACAAAAATGAAATGATACCTTTCACACTGTATTAAAACTCTTTTTTTAGCCTAACCTTTATAATCATTTTCCATGTCATATATTCCTGTACAACATTATTTTTAATGGCTAGTATATTTCATCATGAGGCTGTATCTTGCACATTTAGCTTGAACTCAGCTTTTTGCTATTATAAACAACTCTGTCATGTACGCTCTTGTAGCTAAATCTCTGAGCAGATCCACAATTATTTCCTTAGAATAGAATTTCTAGAAGCGACATAATTAAGTACTTAAAATAATTAAATAATATTTTTAGGGCTCTAGATTTAGATTTCTGTGTTGCCTCCAGAAAACATGAACTAATCTATTTTATCACCTAAAATTTTGAGAGTGCCTCTGCCCCCAGTCTCCTCCAGTACCAGGATCATTATTTGTTAAAATCTGTATTAGGATGCAGGATGACTGGCTTTTGGCCAGGTGTGGAGGATTTATGAGGACCCCGTGAAGCAACTATGAATCTGGACAAAATGAACAGAAACAGCCTTTTTTTTTTTTTAAGAGTTTATTTATTCATTCATTCATTCCCCGTTGCCTCCTTATCTCGGCCCCCAGCAGCTTTTGATTTACCTTCTATTTCCATGGATTTGCCTATTCTGGACATTTCATATAAATGGAATCATTCAGTGTGTGACCTTTTGTGCCTAGCTTCTTTTACTTAACATAATGTTTTTAAGATTTTAAGGTTAATAATGTTTTCAAGGTTACAGCACAAATCAGTCCTTCATTCTTTTTTATGGTTGAAAAATATTCTACAGTATGGATATGCCACATTCTGTTTATCTACTCATCTTTCATGGAGGTTTGGGAAGTTTCCATTTTTTTTGAACTATTATGAATAATGCTTCTGTGAACAATTATGTACACGTTTTTGTGGGGACATGTGTTTTCAGGTCTCTTAGGTATATACCTAGGTGTGGGATTGCTGGATCATATGGTTATTCTGCTTAATTTTTTGAGGAACTGCCAAAACTTTCCAAAGCTGCTGTACCATTGCATTCCTACCAGCAATGTTGTGAGGGTTCCAATTGCTCCACATCCTCACCAACACTTTTATTATCTGTCTTTATGCTTATGGCCATCTTAGTGGGTATGAAGTGGTATGTCTTTGTGGTTCCAGTTTACATTTTCCTAATAACTTATGATGTTGAGGATCTTTCATGTGCTTATTGGCCATTTGTATATCTTCTTTGAAGAAATGTTTACTCAGATCCTTTGCCAACTTGAAATCAGATTATTTGTCTTTTTATTGTAGAGTTGTAATAATTCTTTATATATACTGGGTACTAGACCCTTATCAGATGTATGATGTGCAAATATTTTTTCTCATTCTATAGATTGTCTTTTCATTCCCTTGAGAGTATCCTTTGAAATGCAAAAGTTTTAATTTTGATAACATCCTATTTATTTAGTTTTTTCTTTTTTCACTTGTGCTTTTGGTGTCATATCTAAAAAACCATTGCCTAATCCAAAGTTACAAAGGTTTACACCTATTATTTTCTTCTAAGAGTTTTGTAGTTTTAGCTCTTCCATTTAGATATTTGATCTATTTTGAGTTCATTTTTATATATGGTGTGAGTTAGGGATCCAAATTTATTTTTTTGCATGTAGCAATCCAGTTGTCCCAGCACCATTTGTTGAAAAGAGTATTCTTTCTCCATTGATTGTCATAGCTTGTCAAAAATCAGTTGAACATAAATACATAGTATACTTCTGTACTCTCAATTATATTCTGTTGATCTATAGGTCTATCCTTATGGTTGCTTTGTAGCAGTTTTGTTATTGGGAAGCAAAAGTTTTCCAACTTTGTTCTTGTTCAGAATTATTTTGCCTATTCTGGGTCCCTTATATTTTCATATGAATTTTAAGATTAGTTTGTTAATTTCTGCAAAAATCCAGCTGGGATTTGATAGGGATTACATTAAATCTATAGATTAATTTGAGGATTGCCATTTTAACAATATTAAGTTTTTCAGTAATGAACATGGGATATTTTTCCAGTTGTTTAGGTCTTCTTTAATTTTTTTTAGTGATGTTTGGTAACTTCCAGTGTTCAAGCCTTGTATTTCTTTTGTTAAATTTATTACTGAGCATTTCAATTTTTCTGGTGCAATTGTCTTAATATCATTTTTAAGTTGTTTGTTGGTAGCGCATAAAAATGCAATCGATTCTCATGTTTTGATCATGTATCTTGAAACCTTGCTGAACTTGGTGACTAGCTCTAATAGTGTTTTAGTGAATTCATTTAGATTTTCTATAGAGAAAATAATGTCATCTGCAAAGAGAGGTAGTTTTACTTCTTTCCAATACTGATGCTTTTTATTTCCTTTTCTTGCCTAATTACCTTGGCTAGAAGCAACAATACAACGTTGACTGGAAGTGGTGAGAGCAGACATACTTGTTCCTATGTTAAGTTCCTGATTAACAAGGTGGCCAATATTATTTATGATATTTTTTGATGACCTTTTTTATACTCTAAGAATCTGAGTGATGGAGCAGGAATTGCTGATTGGTTTCTCCTAGGGAAGGAACAAACAAAAATTCCCTTTTTCCTGTGCATTTGAAGGTTTGGCCTGGTAGTTAATAGGAAAAAAAAAAAAGTATTTTAATTGAAGAATCTACTTATGTGAATCTAGGTGCCAAGGAGTTTGATTAATGCTTTCTAGGATATAAGCATTCATTACTTAAAAATAAAACTTAAATTTTCCCTGCTAGTTTTTCCATCCTGCCTTTCCATATATTGGCTGCACATTATATGCTTCAGGTACTGTGCTGGGATCCCAAAGATGAATTAAACATGCATGGTGTCTTCAGGGTGCTCATGGAGAAGTCTTGGGGGAGACAGATAGGAAACAGGGAGTTTAATATTCTGGCAAGTGGTTCCCATGCAGGGTAAGCTGTCAGAAGGAAACAGGTAACAGATGTGGGTTTCCCCCTTGGGATTTTTAGGTCTCAGTTTGGTGATGGAACATTCAGTTTTCACTCCATAGAATCAAGGAATTTTAGAACTGGAGGCTTAGAAATCCTTTTATCCAACTCCACATTTTTCAATAGGAGTAACCTCGTACCTCATTCAGCACTTGCTCTTCTCTCTCATCGGCAACTCTTCTTTTTCTGAAATGTTTTATCTCACACACATATACACACACTTCCCTTCACACAACATTTTCTCTAGGGAGGCAATCCACATTAGGCCCACTTCTTGGCTCCATTTGTTGCGTCTGGTAATATAACACCAGCCTTGGTGCTCATCTTCAGTATGACTCATCTAGGAGTCCTGCTTTCGCTTGACTGTGAAGACTACTGGGCATTGTCCTTTCTGTAGGTCTTATGACCTGGAACTGAGAAGGATGGGGACATTATCCAGCTCCACATCCGAGTTACCCAGAAAGCTTGCAGGAGGTCTCCTGCTCTGTTTCATTGTACTTTGAATTCTCTTTGTAAAGAGCACAGTCCTTTTTAATCTGGTCAATTCGGGAGATTCACTAGGATGCATATAAACTCCTACCTGTATGCTTGCTGTGAAGTCATCTTTCCAGAAAAGAATGAAAGTGGTATTAACAAAAGCAATGAAATAGACACACACCTTAATAAAGTTTATAGTTTTTGTTTTATAAGTCAAGTCAGAATTGCATGGTACATATGCTTCCAATTTTACTTTACTATTTAAAAAGAAACCTTTTATTCTAGCTTTATTATTTATTATTATAATTAAAATAGTATCAGGTTACTTTTTATCATTCCACTGGTAAAATGGAATGCAAACCTATGGTCTTAGGCTACAAAAGAAAATGAATTGTCCCCACAAACCTTTCAAGCTTAATTAACTTTTAAACAAATATGAAGTTCTAGTTTCCTTTTTTCTTTTTTATTACAATGCATTTTTTCTTTTGATTACGTGAGGGGCTGAGATAAGGATGCAGAGCTGCTTTCTGGTTCACGCTGTTTAATGCACATGATACAGCAGCCAATTCAATCAGAAGGGAAATAGGAAAATAACTACTCTATTTGTGCCTTGTAAGCGCTTTGTACAGTCCCCTCCAGTCCCTACGATTAAATGTTGGCTTCTCTCCTTGCAGGCTTCTAAAATGAAATTAGAACGTGGAGCGAGCAGCATTTTAAGACCAGATACAAATACTGTGTAGGGACAAACCCAGCAAATTGAAGAATCACAGCATTGCAAGCAGTCATTTGATTCAGTGCTGAGAGAATGCAACAGAAAAGGAAAGGGGATGGGAACGGATCCTGAGAAGGTTTTGGGTCCTGGAAAAGCCTCTAAGGATTTGTCTATGTTGGGGGTCAGTTGGGGGGGAGAGGAGGAGGGCATGGATTAGGGCAGAGCTTTCCCTAGTGTGTGTGATAAATGCACCAGTAAAACATCTTGTCCTCAAGTTACTCTTTACCTCAGTCTAAGCCCTAGAGTGGCCCTGGGACTTGCTAATGGGGAAGAGGGGAGGTTAAGGGTGTAGAGGGCCCCTTCTAGAAAGGGGGGTGGCACTGTATAGAGGAAAGAGTGTTTGGACTGGTAGTCAGGACCTGATTCCTGTTCTTGGTCCTTCTGCCTTCAGGCCACATGACCTTGGATGAGGTCACCTTACCCCTCTGAACCATGGCTTCTATACTGCAAAGATGCAGATTTGGCCTAAACCTGTGATGTCCAACCCAAACTCCCAAGCCTCCCCTGAGCCATCTCAGAAGCTGTCCCTGCACCAGCAGTTGGGGTTCCTGGCCCCTCTTTCCCAAAGGGAGCAGCCTCAGTTTCCCCTCTCATATTTATGCTTCTGCAAGCTGTTGTTTGAGCTACATGGTCCCTAGAGAATGTTTGAAAACTCCTAGATGGCCTCATCTCAAAGATCTTCTGGTTCTTGCATCCCAGTCATCTGTAGCTCTGACATCCAGTCCTAGGTGCATGTGGCAGGGACCAAGGGACACCCACTATTCTGGCATCTCCCGCCTTTCTCAGGAGACACCAGGAACAGAAACACCACTCTTCAGGGTCAGCGAAGCTGTAGTGGGGAAAGGCGGCCTGTGCATATGGGATTTCAGCCTCAGACTCGAGGAGCAGACCATTTCACCCCTATTGACATAGATTCCCCATGCCCCAAAGATTAGGGCCTGGCTAAAGCACGTGGCCTGGGAGACCTGTGATTTTGAGGGCAGCTGTGGCCTCCATCTTGTGGCCCTCATCAGCTCTCCACAGAGGCTGTCAGGTTGCCCAGCCCTGAACCTTTACTGGGTGCCTCTGAGGCTAAGGCTAAGCAGTGGGTCCAAGGTGCGAGGGAGTTGGGGAGTTTGTTGAAGTGTAGCGGCTTAGCGTGCTTGGGGCAGACCTTGAGGGAGGAGTGAGGGGGAGAGAGCAGGAGCCTGGATGGGATAAGCAGGGATCAGCCTGTGAAGGACTTGGAATATTTTACCAATGTACTTGTCAGTTTGGATTTCACCCCAGGGTTTGAGAAGCCACAGCTAAATTTTAGGCAGCTTGGGACAGGAGGGTTTGCAAGGCTGTTTAGTGTGGCAGTTATGGGCAAGGGCTCTGGATGCAAGTGACTGGGGTTCGGTCCTGCCTTTACCACCTTCCAGGTGTGGGTAAGTTACTTAACTGTGTCTCTGTTGCCTCATCTTTAAAATAGGGATAAAAGTTCTATCTGTCTTACAGGGTCCTTGTGAGGAATGAATAAGTAAATTCACCTAAAGCTCTTACAAAATGGGTGCCTAGGAAGCACTTACTAAAATTTAGTTATTTTGGGGGATGCAGAACATTGTGTTGTCCATGAACAGTCTCCTTAGACTGTGTATCAGTTAGCTATTCCATAATAATGCCATATAAAAAGTACTCTAGAACACGGTGGCTTAGAACAGCAATGATTTATGAAGGCTCTTGCAGTTGCGGTTGGCTCTGGGTTTGGCTGGTCTTCACTGGGCTTGACTGAGCAGCCGCGCTTCAAGCTGTGACCCAGCTGGGAATTCAGGTTGGGTTTTCATCTGCTTCAGGTGGGGTCCAAGCTGAGGGCAGCAGCTACCTGGGGCGGCTCTTCCCAAGGCTGTGGCGGAGCCAGAGGGGTAAGAGGAAACCTGCAAGGCTTCTTACTGCCTAGATTCCTTCCAGCCAAAGCCATTCACAGGCCAAGCCCAAAATCAAGAGGCAAGGGATTATTTGATCCCCGTGTGAGGAGCTGCAGAGGCACTTGGCGAAGGGCATGAACACAGGGAGGGCTGGGGGATTGGGGCCAACAGCATGAGGTCCCACAGGCTGGCAACTTCCAAGAGGGAGCTCCGTGAGGGGCAGAGTTAACACTCAGCTTGGGCAGATCTGAACTCCAGGGGGCCTGGCTTCAATTAGTGACCTTCCTGCGCTTGTCCCAATGCTCACCTCCGGGCCTCGTGAATGCATGCTTTCTCCTGGGTCTTTGGAGGAGACCGCACATTTTAGGGGAAAATGTACTGGTGTGGGTTTGACTGTAGACGCTGTGGGATGAAATGGGGATGATAATATTCTCCCATAATACCCATGAGAAAGGGTGGAGAGGAGCAGAGGAATGCTCTGCAGCCTCTCTCGGACTTCCCAGGCTGCAGTGCTATTCTCAAACATAGTTTGTGGCAGATGTGAACAGCTATGATAAGACTTAACTGTTTAAACCCAAGAATAAGCTGTGTGTCTGTTTATATGTGTTTTTAGATATCTCTCTTGATATAGTGGAAGGAATTATATCTTTTCCTGGGATCCCTGGCATTTGCTTTTTATTCCCTGGGAACCTCTTGTGAGGCGTGGCTGACTCTTCAGTGGACCCCATAGGCAAATGCTGGGAGGGAGGCCAGGGAGAGGCAGGTTGGTTAGTGTTTATGGGCATGTAAATATACCTTGTTCTCCCAGGCTCCTTAGGAGCAGGATGGGGACAGTGATGGGAGGAGTCAAATATGGTTGCTTTGCCAACATGTAAAATAATCTCTCTCGCTCCTCCTGGGCCTCCTTTTGCTGCTTGACAAACGCATCCATTCTTCTCCAACAGAAAAGAGAGAAGCAGGGACAGGGAGACTTCTCTGTTTTATGTATGAGAACATAAGTATATTATGAAATTAAATAACGAACATCTTAATATGCTAGTCATTTCTTAGATTAAAAAATTAAGCATGATCTCTAAAATTACACTTAAGTATAATATTAAATGGGGCGATTTTTTAAGATAGGGGTTGGAAATATATTCTAGAATTTTCTGGTAATGGAAATAACAAGTAAAACATTTAGCAGTATGATTGATATATATAAAATGTTCAGTAAATTTTAGCGTTGATGATGATGATGATGTCGTCTAGAGAACTTGTCCATTTATTGGTGGAGAGGATCACAAACAAAGATTACAAGGCTGAGGACTCTCATCAACTGCCTTATTCCAGAGGAACCTCTCTTGGACATTCCTTCCCTACGTGGGAAAGCAACAGGCAGATGAACCCAGAAAAGCTCAGGTTCTAAAACCAAGCCAAGTGTACACTTTAGAAGTTACAATTTTTTGCTTAAAGTGGTTGCTTCTAAAGGCACAATTCAAAATAGTCACTGCAAGAACAGACATGCTGAAATCCTAATGGTGCAATTCTATTTTGTTGAGTCAAAAAAATAGGGCTGGGTAATGACGAGTCGTAGCTACGCAAACGAAAAGAATGATCATCATGTCTTGTGCTTCAGGGTATGAGTTGATGGCAAAAATCTGTCCATGTTACTTAGTAGGAGAGATGAATTCAGATGAAAACATTTAGTGATATATATATAATTTTTTCCCTTAAGCATCGCTTATGGCTGAACTGTTAAAATGTTGCTGATCTGTTGGCAGGCTTTCCTGGGTGTCAGTTGTGGGCATGGCTCAGCAAATGTGTCAGTCTGTCCTTCCTTCCTTCCTTCCTTCCTCCCTTCTTCCTTTCCTCCCTCCCTTCCTCCTTTCCTCCCTTCCTCCCTTCCTCCCTTCCTTCCAACACAGCCTTTGCTTTCCAGTTTATATCTTAATGGGAATGGCAAGATGCAGACATTAGAAATGGAAAAAAACAAGTCTAGTAGGTTTCTAATATATCTGGAGGAAAAATCAATAGAGTGAAAATGACAGTTCTAAATCTTGGCTAAATTAAGCAATGAATTCTTCAACTTCTTTTAGTGTTTTCAGGCCAAGGGGCCTTCTATTCAGGTGTATCAGAGTTGGAATAATATTGCCTGCCACCCAGGAAGTAGCCCCTCCCCAATAATAAGCAGAGAATTCAAACAGCAGTCGGTGACTCAGCCACCATGTACTTATATGCCCTACGAATACATTCTCAAAGCCTTCTACTGAATGGGAGGAATTGATTTTATTTATTTATATTTATTTATTTATTTATTTTTTAAAGATTTTATTTATTCATTTGAGACACAGAGATACAGAGAGAGAGAGAGAGCATGAGCAGTGGGAGAGGCAGAGGGAGAGGAAGAAGCAGACTCCCCCCTGAGTCAGGAGCCCGATGTGGGACTCGATCCCAGGACCCTGGGATCATGACCTGAGCCGAAGGCAGACACTTAACCATCTGAGCCACCCAGGCGCCCCGGAAGAATTGATTTTAAATAAGAATTATTGCTTAGCTGACTGATGTCTGAAATGAAGGCGAAATGGCTTGATCATCTGATTTGTTTATAATCTCTTATTGAGATTTCTTATGAAACTACTGTGTATATTTGGGTTTTTACTTTGAGGTTTTTGAACTTTTTATTTAAAAAGTGAGCTGGAATAACTTCTAACTACATCTAATGCCAGTGTGCCAATGTTTTCAAAATAAGTCAATGAGGAAGAATTATTTAATAGATTATTTAATAAATGCTTTGCACATGATATCACTTTGGACCCCATCAAACATACCATATCTTTCAAATAAACTCCACAGAGAGTTGAATAATGCAAATCAAATTATAGAAAAACTAGCAGAAAATATTTATTAGGTCTGCATAGGAATGACAATTTTCATAGCTTTACTGCAAGAGAAGCAACCAGCGAAGAAAAAACAAATAGACTTGAATATATGAAAACTTAAAACTTCTATATAAATGAAGAGACAACAGACTGGGAAAATTTGCAATAAATTTGTGACACATAAATGATTAATATGTGTTATAACTTGAATATATAGCTTACTCAAATATATAAGAAAAGGGCTGGGGCCCTAATAGATGTAAAATATAATAGCTACCATTTATTGAATATTTTTTATGCCTGCATAAGTTTACAAAATCAGATTTTACTGATTGTTTTACCCACAGAATGTTTTGTAACCAGCTTTTCTCACATGCCCAGACTATGTTACTAATTAGTCTTCTAAAACAGTTCTAAAACACGGTTTTCAGCGGTAGCAGATTATGTCATTGGTAAGTAAGTACAGCCCAATTTTACTTAAGTCTTCAGTGCTGGATGTTAAGGTTATGGAGATATCAATTAAGGTGATTTTCCTAGTATCTCTTCTACTTGTGAAGCCACGGCCTGTTGTTAGAGCTATGGTTCTGGAAAAATACATTTCAGTGAATGAAACAGTGATTTACAAAGAAGCACATTCGATACTATTTTTATCAATAATTTTATAGGTAGCATCTGCCACTGAAACCTATTTTAGCAGAAGAGGAAATAGCATTTGAGATCCCATGCTTTTCACAACTTTCCACAGCATGTCAGCATGTTTACTGAAGGCCTTAGTAAAAGACACGTTAATTACCATCCCTGTGAGCATCTCTAGGGTAGTATTCTGTGAGGGCACTTTGTCAAGCACGTCATTCCCTTATCTTGTTTTTATAGCAGAGGAAATAAAGGCACTAGAGAAATATCTTTGAGGTCACGCAACAAGTTAACAGCAGATAAACATTAGAACCAGCAGCTCCAGAATTCCCACTGTGTATAATTAGTTCACTGCGGGCAGGAAATGACAGCATTGGGGGGATAAATGGCAATGTGGTGTTTGGGGACATCGAGCCTGCTGGGAATTCTCGGAGCTTTTCTGAATGGTTAATTAAGTTAGTTTCTTGCTGAGGTTCTCACTGCATAGAACTTGGAGGCCTCTCAGCCAGGCACCTTCTTCCTTAGGGTGAAAGGAATCCGCACGGTCACCCTCGACCGCTTTGATGGGTTGTCGAGGTGGAGGATATTGGGTGTGGGCCCGAGTCATTTCATTTCTTAGGCATTGCAGTCTCTTACTGAGGCAGTGTGGAGTTTGTGAGTTTGGTTTTTGCTGTGAGCTCCTGATGGACCCTGAGAAGGCTGCAAGTATGAGGTTGGGAGTAAAAGGGCAGGCACTGTTCTGACTCCTTACAAGCTCACCCCTTTCCCTGTGCCCCAGTGTTCTCAGAGTCCCCTGGAAGCGCTAGGTAAGCTCATGGAGTCCATGTTTGCCTTGTTTTGTACAGTCCTTATGAGTGATAGGTTCTGAGTTTGTTGACTGCCTCCTATTCCTAAGCATCTAACAAAATCATTGTAGGAAATGATGTGGTTGAAAACTACTACCAAGAGATTTGGTATGTTTGTGAATTTTAGGGTAGTCAGAGACTGCCAAAGGCTGGTTCCATTGGATGCTCTTGCAAACTCCTTAGGTCCTGCAATCATGATTATCTTAATTTCATTGGCACGCCCCCCTTTTAAAGAACATAAGTGTTTAATCACCAAGGGTTGATGAGAGAGAGGACTCTGTGCCTTTGCTTTAGAACTCTGAAAGGAGGTGGAATTCTGAAGTTCATTTGCTCTTCTGCCCTGTCTAGAATGAGCTGGGCATGCTGTCTGGGAGAACACAGGCTAGACACTTCCCGTTGCTTCCAACGTGGCTGCTCAAAGTGAGGTCTGCAGATTGGCAACATCAGTATCACCTGAGAGCTTGCTAGAAGTGCACCTTCTCAGGCCACATCACCTGTGTTTTAACACATCCTCGAGGTGGTATAAGAACTTGAACAGAAGACGTGCCCAAATATGAGAAGCACTGGAATAGAACATATAGATTGTTGAACTCTGAAAGGTAGCTTACTCAGTGGTGAATGCTTTTTCCTGATCATATTTTCTGTTTATACATTCTGACCCTTAAAAAAATTTTCAGTTTTTTGACCTTTTAATAATTTTAATGTCTTTTTAAAATTTGCTTTTTGCGGCACCTGGGTGGGTCAGATGGCTAAGCGTCTGCCTTCGGCTCAGGTCATGATCCCAGGGTCCTGGGATCGAGTCCCATGTCGGGCTCCCTGCTCAATGGGCAGCCTGCTTCTCCATCGCCACCACTTGTGCTCTCTTGTGCACTCTCTCTCTCTCAAATAAATAAATACAATCTTTAAAAACATTTGCTTTTCATTATAAATGACTACATTCTCATTCTAGAAGCTTCAGAAAATACAGAAAAGTGTAATGTAAAGAGCAATTGATATTGATAACATTTTAAAGGTAACTTTTCTGTCTTTCTGTGCATCAGTTTTTAAAACTTCATGTTTTGTTTTGTTTTTTCCCGATTGTAGACATTGTATATTATCCTTCTGGAAAACAAGAAAATAGGAAAAAACATAAAACAGAGAACAGAAAGCATCCTACATAAGCAAGTGTTTGGGTTTTACATAGAGCTATAAAGTGTATTTCATAGTCTTTGCTTCTTTGGTTTAGAGGATCTTCTCAGATAATCACTGTCTTTAGTTCTCATGCTACTTATAGGTTCTTATAGGTTCTGTTTCTCCACTTACTTTTAAAAATTTTATAGAAATTAAATAGAATTCTGGTATAATCATTAGTGTCTCAAATAGTTATTTTATGGTTAGAATGGAGAATTTATTAACTTCCTTGTGCACTTGAAAAATTGACTAGTCACCAATGGGGCATATTTTATATTATTTATGAATCCTCTTTTATCAGAAATTTCTGGGTGGGTAGAAAAATATTTGCTTTTGAAGGATGTGTGACTACCCTCCTCTCAACTTGCCTGATAGGTTGTCTTCTGGAGGGGCAAAGGAGGGACTGGCTAGATTCATGATCCCAAGAGAAAATCCTTTTTTTCCCCCTTAGGTCGACTGGGTAGAAACTTCTAGATGATTGGGGAATACCACTGCAAGGAAGCAGGTTTTGGTTACTTGGGCTCTTCACGGAGAGTGGAAAAATACAAGACAGAATGAATCTTTGTCCATATTCCTGCTTTTTTAGGTAGTTTGGGAGGAAATTGGCATGTGATTTTTAACATCTGTAGAATAATGGGCTTCAGCGTTTGCAGCAGACCAGAGGACATCTGGTTGTGATTTTCCCTGTAACATCTTTGCCATGCTTTGTTTTGGAATACACCATTGCCCTTGATAGTGCAGAAGGTATTCTGTCAAGTGAAGAATTCACTGCGTTTTTTCTGTCCATGGACTAAACTCTTTCTCCAAGTCTACTTGTTCTGAGAGTACTAGATGCACTTTACCATTCCGAGGAACCCAGTTCAGAAACTAAAGTCAAAAACAAGTATTTCCACATTTCAAACTTTGCCTTTTTCAGAGAACATTAATAGGGATTTAATGTATATTTCTAAAAATGCTAAGTAATATCCCTAAAAATTCTCTTCCTTCTCTCCTAACTGGTGTGGTTCCAGATCACCTCTCCTCAACACTCATTGTTGCTCCTCTGGCCCATACCTTTCTGAAGTTCCAGTCACTTCTTTCCAGGAAGTTCTTTATTATGTAGATTACTTTAGCTCCACTGACTTCTTTCAGCTCTCTTTCTGGTAATTTCCAATTAAGGATAGTCTTGGAATGACCCACCAACAGGAGTTTGTCCATTTTGTGGGTGGGGAGGTAGGTGTGGCCTCGCAGAACCTGATGGGAAAGGGTTGTGACTAGTCATTAATAATAGCTGTTTTCTATTACGCAAACTTCAGAGTATGCCCTACATGTAGTCCATGCTTGTGGCCTTGGTGACCCAGCCTGTGTGTTCTTAAGAACAGCAGAGTCACTGCACTGAACTGTTTAGAATTTGAGTGTTTGTTCATTGGAAAACTGTTTACATGTCGCATGAAACTGGTTGATTAGGACTGAATGGAATTGGAAGATAGCAGAGCTTAAGGTACCACCCCAAACCCTGCTGTGTCGCAGATCTTGGTTGATAGCAACTTATTCATGTTGAGAAGCTGGTTGGGCAGGACGGATGTGTGGTCTGGATATTGCATTAGCCAGCTTGGCATCAGAATTTGCCAAAGACGTTTGGGGCATTGCAACATTTAAAAAAAAAAGTCCCTGTGGTAAATTTCAATGCTCCTGTCTCCTGTTAATTCTGCATGTTATTCTTATACAGCAGCGTGACATCTTTTTATAGCATTGTTGCTCATCCAGTTGCCCGTGGTATTAAGCTGTGTTCTCTATTGTGATGCTTGGTCCCAGTTCTATAGAAGCTTACACTCAAAACCAGAGACAGTTTTCATTTCTTTTAATGGAAACTTGGGATTTTTCCCCAAACGAATATGTTGGTTTTGTTGTTGTTGTTCTCTTGAAAATATACAGATATGCATTTTTTTTGAAAAATAATCACTGCAGCATTTTGAGTATATGAAAATTTGGTAAATGGGTGACTTTTCTCTGTGGCTGATAAAGAGGTATATGTTTTGGAAGCATACATCTCAGTCCCTGCTCCTCTGGGATTTTATTTCTTGCATCTGTCCCTGTGAATGTTCGGCTCCAGCCACACTGACTTCCTTGCTGTTCCCCCAACATGCCAGCCATGATCTGCCACAGGACCTTTGTATTTAATGCTGCCTTGAATGCTCTTCCCCAACTATCTGCAAGGCTGGCTCCCTCACACCCTTCAGACTCAAATACAAGCTTCTCACTGAGGATGTTCTTGGCTGCCCCTCTGTAATTTCACCCCTCCTTCTGGCCCTATAACATTTTATATCTGCTTCCCTATTTTTTTGTTCTCTCTTCCTTAGCACTTACCGATATTTAACACAGTACAGTTGACTCTTGAACAATATGGGGCTTAGGAGCCCCAAGCCCTGTGCTGAAAATCCATGTATAACTTCTGACTCCCCCCCCAAACTTAACTACTAATAGCCTACCTACTGTTGACCAGAAGCTTTACTGATAGCATAAACAGTCGATTCACACATATTTTGTATGTTACATGTATTACATACTGTATTCTTACAATAAAGTAAGCTAGATAAAAGGTCAAGAAAATCATAAGGAAAATACATTTATAGTGCTGTACTGTATTGAAACAAATCCACATGTAAGTGGACCCAAGAAGTTCAAACCTGTTGTAGTTCAAGGACCAACTGTATACATTTTACTTATTGTTGATCTCTCTCTCTCTCTCTCACTAGAATATCACTTTCCTGAGGGCATGGTAGGGTTTATTTCCTCTGTATTCCCAGTGTCTAGATGATGCTTATCCCATGGAGAAACTATGATGTCATCACATAAAGCACTTGATAAATAAGGCTGGAGAGAAGGAAGAAAGATTGTGAATGACTTTTGTTGGCTTCTACCCGTCATAACTGACCTCCTCCACATTTTAGACAATGCAGTGTAAGCTAGCAATCAGCCCACTCCCTGATTTTGAGGTGAATTTTGAGGCTCATGGGTGCTGGCAGGCTTCACGGTTGGTGAACTCTCATCAGGATTTGGTGTAGACAGGCATGTTCCGTGAAACCAGCGAACGCCCCTGTCTCTACACCGGTCTACTATTTTGTACATTTCTAAGAAGTCAACAGGTAGTAATAGATGCAGGCTGATGGATTTCTGGGAGGGTCAAGACAGAGCGTATTTGCTGTGAGATAGGTAAATGGAATCTTTGGCACTGAAATTCCATTATCTTTTGTCCACGGATAAAAGGTGTATGACTTACTTATCATTTAATCCCACACACAGCATTAGTGGTAGTGATAGGTGAGGGGGTGTGAGGAGAGGGACTTGTAAATAGTGATAAGATGCTGGGAACGTAAAACTCAGTCTGGCAGGGTCTGCCTGGGATTTTGCTGAGACCACAGCAATACTTAATTAACTGCAAACATTCTATTCAAGATAAGACTGTAACAGTTGCCTTGGGGAAAATTCTTTTGAGTCAGTATTTGTTTGATCTTTCATATAGTATTTTGGCTCTGCTATTCATGCAATAGCAAAGTTCCTATTATAAATGCCATTTTCAAGGATTTGCTGTATTTACACACCAGGTCAGTCCTGGAAGAGGTAAAGGATTAGAATCACTGTTTAAATAGAGGCTGGAAGGGGTTTCAAACAAATCTTTAAAAATGGAAATCCTTCATTTCAACCAGTTGACAAATAATTATTAAAAACCAGGGTAAGTACTTTGGGGGGTTTCAAAATACAGAATAAGATCTTTGCCCTCAGTTTGCTTATCATCTAGCTGTAGAAATAAGACTTTAATCAGTGTATGTGACATGATACATATGCTAAATGATGATGATGAGTATGCCGTACTGGATAATTAACGTACCGAGCTCTGTCTTGGAGCTTTTCTAACCACGAACTCACTCATCTCACCCTCCAGTCACCCAGTGAGGCAGGTGCTATTGGTTTAGAGTAAAGTTTTGCATAAATAGACAGTGCTGTGGGAGTTTGGGGGAAGGGGAGACCGGGGAAGCAGAAACACGTGAAGGGGAACTAGAAGGACATCTCTCAATCTACATCTTAAAATCGGGAATGGCTGTGTATTCGAAGAGGGGAGAGGGCATAATGGGCATTTGTGGTTTTTGCTTGTAATATCATTTTTCTCTCTTGAAAGTTTTTTTAGTCTTCCTAGACTCTCAGCACATGTACTTCTGGTGAAGGAGACAATAAACAACTATGTCGGTAAAACATACAGGATGTCAGTATGATCAGTGCTTGGAAGAAAAATAAAGAGGGGTGCCTGGGGGGCTCAGTCGGTTGGGCGTCTGACTCTCGATTTCGGCTCAGGTCATGATCTCAGGGCTGTGGGATGGAGGCCCGTGTCCACCTCCGAGCTAAGCGTGGGGCCTGCTTAACATTCCCTCTCTCCCCTCCCCCTCAAAAAATAGAGACAGGAAAAGGAAAGAGTGCTGAGGTGCTGGAGGAGGGGATTTGTAATTTTAAATAGGATGGTTGGGAAGGCTAACTGAGGCATTTGAGTGAAGAGTGGAGGAGAGAGAAAGAGCTGTAAAGGCACCTATGGGAAGAGCCTTCTAGGCAGAGGGAACAAAGGTCCTGGGGTGGCGACTTACCTGATTTGTTCAAGGAACATCAGAGTGGCTACGGAAGAGTAAGCAGGGAGGAGAGTGGTCGCGTGAGGGCTTTAGAGGCAATGCCTGCCCAGTTCACCACTGCTTTTGGTGCTGCTGGGATGCAGGCGGAGCTCGTGAGATTTGGGAGTAAGGGGACTGGGCCTGTGGCAGCTCTGCCTATTTTCCCCAGCCCCGTGCGGCTGCAGCTCCTCTTGCTTTTCCCCGGCGGGCCCAGCTCGGCGGCTCTCAGGCCCGGTTCCGATGCTGACGTGGGCAGAGGCGGTCACACCCGGCGCCCGGCAGGGAAGAACCCGGCCCACACAAGCTCAGGCCCTGGGCGAGGGCGCCCGTGTGAGCTGAATGACACTCTGCCACAACGCTCACAGCATATTTTGGGCCCGTAATTCCGAGTTTCTTGCGTTTCCTGCTTGGCATGGATATTCCCGCTGCAGCGGCTGCATCTTGCTTGGGGCCTTGGCTGCGCCTGGTGCTCGCAGTCCTCTCTGCCGGGCCGCCGCCGGTGCTGCCGGGAGTTAGTGCTGGTTCTGGGCTGTATCTGTGGCTTTGGGGGGGCTCTCTAGGGAGTTAGGAGGATCCACGGTGCCGCTGGAGCCTCCTTTACCCCAGTGTTTTTGCTTCTCTCCTACCATTGCCCTGTCTTCTTAATTAACAGACGTGGAGGCTGGAATCAGGCATGGTGGACTCTGGTCCTTCAGACACATCTGCCGGGCTGTTGTGCTGGCTCCTTGAGGCCGGGCTAGGACATGGGTTTGTCGGTCTCTGACCCTTCCCCTTGCTCCCACGCAGCTGAGCCACTCCGTTCAAAGCACAGGCTGTACCTGAGAGCGAGCGGATGGGGCCCTGGAGTGGGGGATGAAGATCCAGACCCGGGTGGCAGTAGGGCGGGAGGAGAGGGAGGGCGGAAGCGAGTGATCTGGGGAAGGAAGCCTCAGCAGAAGGTGGGATGGTCTGCTTCATGGGGATGCAGTAAAAAGTAGAGCCCAGACAAGCATTTAAGAGTTCGCAGATGAGTATCAGTTTAGAAGTTGCAAAAGCCACGAGCACTTTGAGAGAGTCCTAGAGCTGAGTCCTGACCAAGTTACAGAAGAATGTGCTTGCTGTGGAGCCCCTGCCTGTGAGAGAGTGGGGGGCCGGGGTCAGGGTGGATTAAGATGAGAACAGACATTCCAGTTAATGTTACCTCTAAAGGTCAGCCGTGGGGTCCCTCCTGTGAGGACCCTCAGGAGCACACACACTGGCACACACATTCTCGCCCATTCCTGCCTTTGGTTTCTGATTTCAGCTGCCGTTGCTTCAATAGAGATCTAAAACACCAACTTGAATGATGTTCGTAGGAACAATGATAGTGCAAATAAGCCCGATTCTCAAATTTACACACCAGAGGTTGAGGTGAAAGTTCTCTGCATTTGCTCCCTGTTTCCAGCAGTGGGACCCGAGTTTCTAGGGTGCACATGGCTTTTTTGAATCCACTATGAATCAAGGTATGCTATGGGGCCCTTCCAGTGCTGGAAAAGAGTAATTGGGTTGAAAAACGTTGTTGTAATAAAAATGGAATATTGGCATGGTCCCAGAGGTGGTTATCTAAGGGATATTCCTTCTTTGAAGAAAAATGCTAAGTTATTTAAGGTTAAGTGGTCTCCTGGGCCTACCACTTACTTTCCTGGGAAGGGATTAATTTAATGTTTGAGCTTCCAGAATATCCTATGAAATACTTTAAAATTTTGAAATACAATTTGTTTTCTGAATAGGTAATTCACTCACATGGTTCAACATTTAAAAGCTGCAAAAGAATATTCGGTGACACTCTCCCACTCACCTCCTCCACTTGGCCAGTTTCTTCCTCAAGGCAACCCATGTTAACCAGTTTCTGATGTATTTCGGAATCTATCAGTGTTAATGCTCTTAGAGAAAAGACACCTTGTTTTTTTTCTTAAGAAACTTGCCTTTAATAAAACAAAGGGAGCTAATTCATTTATAGCTGCATTTTAGAAACTTCCGTGATTACAAAATTCCTAGATGCTGAAATCTAGATTTGCTGCTCAGAATGTGGTCCTCAGACTAGTGGCAGTAACTAGCCCCTGGGAGCTTGCTAGAATGCAGAATCTCAGGGCCTGCTACCCCCCACCCCCCAAAGCAGAATCAGCCTTTCATAGATCACAGGTGATTCAGAGGCACATGGAAGTTTGAGAAGCCTCCGCTGTGTATCCTTTTCACAACATTGGCCTTAGGTGGCAGAGGGACAGGGGTCCAGGTGGGATGGAGAGAGGGAGAGATGATCTTAGAAGTAGAGTTCTCCCCACGTTACTCCTTTTTTTTTTTTTAAAGATTTTATTTATTTATTTGCGAGAGAGAGAATGAGAGACAGAGAGCATGAGAGGGAGGAGGGTCAGAGGGAGAAGCAGACTCCCCGCCGAGCAGGGAGCCCGATGTGGGACTCGATCCCTGGACTCCGGGATCATGACCTGAGCCGAAGGCAGTCGCTTAACCGACTGAGCCGCCCAGGTGCCCCTCCCCACGTTACTTTTCACAGTTGTTGCTAAAGTTAAATGATGGTGATCTCTTCTTAATTTGCAGCCACAGATCTAGATGGTCTATAAACTTTGTGACTTTTGATGGTGAAATTGAAAATCTTTCTCGCCCTTTCCCTGGCTTCTCATGAATTATTCTTAAACCTTTGGCATTTGCAGGAAATGCCTTATGGGGCCGTGCTGGCCCTGAGTAAAGAGGTAGTAAACAGGTAATAGAAAAACCTAGAAACAGCCAGTCAGGTTTAGAGTGATGACTTCCATTTTGTTGGGTACTACATATGTTTATGGCTGTGGTTTTATATTGTGTTTGGCAGTGTGTACGTACGTTTGGTTACAGCCCACATTTCTGAGCAGTCGAGCCGTTTAGTGTATGTTTGTGCTCATCTCAGCGTGATGGAATTAAATAGTTCATGGGATTCTGGAAAAAAACTTTTTAAAAGTTGTCAAACTTCTGGCAGAGGAAAGAAAGAAGGAAACTTGTTTGTTCTGTGTGAATGAAGAAATAGAGGGCAGAAATTATTGAAAGCCCTACGATAATTGAACTTGAAAACTAGTGCAAACAATTTGACTATGACTGAGTGTGACTAGGAACTTAAGAAAAAATTTACAAGAAGAAATTAGAAAGTAGGTCAGAAGACAGTATCTTTATAATTAAAGATTTCTAACCACTGAAGGATTTGCATTCTAAAAAGCAGGTGAGATACTTATGTATCCATTTAAACAATGCTAATGGGATACTTTTTGGGGACTGTTGTGGCAGACTTGGAGGAGGAGTGAAAACAGGCAGAAACAAAAGCAAACAAGAACAGAGCCTGGCCTTCTTCCAAGTGAGACAGCTAAGCCTAGGGGTTGGGGCCAGTTCTGCAGAAGGAGGCAGGAGGCTGAAGGGAGGGGCAAGTCCAGGGGTGGAAGGGATTCTAGGGAAGAATGAGTTTTGATTATGGGAAAGTAAAATATCAGGATTTAACCCTGAAATGCGTGAGAACCCTCTTGGCAGTCTGTTACTGATAACTTTAAAATTCTTTGATCATTTGGCTAATTACTCACCTGGACTAATTCTAACTCTAGAAATCTATTTTCAAGGAATGTCTGAAATTTAAAAAAAAAATCTTTGGCATGAAGATGTTCTTTAACGTGTAATTGATAATAAAAATGGAAAGTGACTTAATTGTCTAACAAAAGGGGATGGATAAGTAAATTCTACATCCATAGGATGGACATTTTATAGCTATTGTAATATTTATGATCTAAATTAGGTATGAAGAAGGATAAAGTTTGCTTGGTAAAAATAGGAAGCAATGTTGATTGTGTGATGGGAATTTTTTTATTTTTATTTATTTATTTATTAATTTTTTAAAAGATTTTATTTATTTATTCATGACAGACAGAGAGAGAGAGAGAGAGAGAGAGAGAGAGAGGCAGAGGGAGAAGCAGGCTCCCCGCAGAGCAGGGAGCCCGATGCGGGACTCGATCCCGGGACCCTGGGATCATGACCTGAGCCGGAGGCAGACGCTTCACCATCTGAGCCACCCAGTCGCCCCAGATGGAAATTTTTTTAAAGACTGTTCTGGATCTAATAAATACACTATAGTGAGGATGTACTACCTGAAAAAGTGGAGTAAAAAATCCTCACTCTCATTTTATTTTTTAAAGATTTATTTAGAGAACAAGCGAGAGAGTGTGTGTGCACGCACCTGTGCGCGGTAGAGCGGCAGAGGAGGAGGGAGAGGGAGAAAGAATCCTCAAGCAGACTCCGTGCTCAGTGTAGGGCCCGATGCAGGCCTTGATCCCAGGACCCTGAGATCATGACCTGTGCTGAAGTCAAGAGTTGGCCACTTAACCAACTGAGCCACCCAGGTGCCCCCCTCAGCCCCCCGACTCTAACTTAAAAAAAAAAAAAAGACCAGGAGTTGAAAATGGACAGAAAACTTGAGTATCATTATTCAGTGGAAGATGTTATCATGAATATTTAAAATCTGAGGTGTTCAAGGCATTTTTGTAAATGCCTTAGAATGTAGTCTAAGATTAAAATATGCTGGGGTTGGAGTTAGTTGTGTAGGGAGGAGGGAGGAGGCAGAAAAACTCTTAACAGGGAGAAGTGAGAACATTCCTGACTGAGGCGGTCACAGTTTGCAGGTCTCTGCCCCCATATATGTGCTGAGGGTATTTGTAATTTGTGGAGAGGACAGTCTGCCTCTGGCTATAGATTGCCAAGCCGCTGGCTGGAATGGATGGCCACGGACGGCTTAGTGACCAGTGTCCTGTTAAATGCCACAGAAGGCCTTGACAGCTCATTTTTAATTCTCTGGAAGTCCCTTTAAATCTTGAAATAAAAAGGCAAAAAATCGTACTGGGCGTGCACTGGGAGTATAAGCTGCCCCCAGGGATGTCTGCAGGAAGCCCTGGAGAGCAGGGCAACTTCCCAGCTTCCCAGCAGCCCGGGAAGGTGAGGGCTTTGGTTTCTGGCGTGGCTTAAAGAGCCATCTGGACACAATAGATTAACTTTGAAAAATATGTTCCCTTTGTATTAGGAAACCATTGTATTTCTGTAACACTTTGATTTTTTTTTTTTTTTAAAGACAATGTGATATATAGTAAGAAGTGGTAACTTTTTAAAAAATTTTTTTTTTCCCTAGGACTCTGCTGGAGTAGCTCTTCAAAGGGCTGTTTTTAAAGTGATTTAAAGGGAGTGGCTTTTCAGGTTTTTGTCCTTTCTTCATGTATCTTTAAAGTCGGTGAGCTGAGCATATCCACACGAACACATGCAAGTATAATTGCCCCAGTTTTGAGCTTATCTGTACCACAGTGAAAAACCAACACCATTAGCACAGGGTGTGAGCCCCTGTCCTTCAAGTGCTGGGTATCTTTTTAGTGGATAAATTGCAAATTGAATAATGGAAAACTGGGGTTAATCACCCGGGCCTCTACCTTTCAGCTTGTCATTTGCTGAAAGTGATCTGGTGTCACTGAGGAGGAAGAGGAGTTGGATGGGCATCAGGTCCCAGTGGTGTAGCCTGGGGCGAGCAAGGAGCCCTTGCTCCTTGAAGGGCTGCTGCTGGCTTCAGAGGCGGTTTCTGAACTGCTCAGTCCTCCTTAAGTAGGAAAGGGAAATTCTAGAACTCACACGAAAGTGACCAGGAACACTACTAGTTTGCCTTGTAAGCTGACTGGAAAATGTCTGTCATAGTGCCACAATGTCAGGCCAGAAGAGTGTCCTTGAAGGACTGAGGGAATCCCATATGTAGGAGGGAATGCTGCCCTCCCTTTGCACCCGTGCCCTCTGCCCCTTCTCCACCCCAGGTGCCATGATGCCTGGATAGGGGCCAGTTTCCTGCTGTAAAAAGAGCTTCATTTGTATTGGCCTTTGCTTCCCTCTCTGGTCATGAAATGCTTTGCCCCTCTCCTCTCTACGTGTTGGAGGCCATAATTGCTTTCTGTAAACCAGTGATATGAAATGTGGAAGTTACCGTGGTCCTTTTGCGGATGAAATCCATGACCTTGGTTTTCTCAAGCTATTGACTGGTCTGCTTCCAAGGTTGGCACACACACTGAGGGCAACACTCCTATACATTAGACCTGAGAGGAGCCTAGAGCCCAGCCTTCGGTACTTGTTTCAAGGATAGTCCTGGGAGTCGACTAATTTTAAAATTCAGAAGAACAAATAGAAATTTCTAAGCTAGTTGTCAAATTTTCACCTTTAAAGACCAGGAAGTATTACCACTGTGTGGGGTACCTTTGAACTCCACTTTGTGAGCTCTGTGGTGAGCCCTGTGAAGACAAGGCTAGGGTCTATATCATTCATCCCTGGTAGCTAATACTAAATTTAATCTAGCTATTACTGATGTTTGCTGCAATTTGGACTTTGGCCATAGCTGGTACATACCAGAGATCAATTCATAAAACCCACCCTAACTTGACTGCTTTTAGAGGTTCATTTTTATTTTCTATGGCAGCACTTGACATGGACACCCTCATGCAAGGTTTTTGCTAGACGGATGTTTTTGGAAGACCTTGTAGATGAATTCCATATTACAGTTCAGAAGTGAGTCTGAACTAGCCTCCCTTAAAGTCTTATTACTTATTAAAATGCCATTTCTATTCATATTCTTTTTTTCTTGCCTCATTTTCAGTAGCTACATTCTTTTTAGTAGATTTAGGCCTTTGAAAAGTACTTCATTCCTGCAGTGGGAATTAGGAGTCTGGGGGGAAGGTGTGCTAGAGTTGGCTGAGATTTGTAGGACTAGGAGACCCCCTTGGGGACATACTCTAGCCACCTTTCTCTTTGGACAGAACCATCCTAAGCCATCTTGGAGGAGTTAGCAAGCTCCCAGGGAAGGAGATTTTGTCATTTCTTTCATGCTTTGACTTCTCACAACTTTTTGCAGCAGACTTTTTTTTTTTTTTCTTGCTTTCTGAATTCCAGTGAGGGCTTTGTGTCTTAAAGCCATCTACTTTATTTCTCTGTACTTGTTTCTTCATCTCCAAGATAAAGCTAGAACTGCCCTGTTAGCTGACCTTGCCAGGCCAGGGCTGTTGTCACAAACTAACACAGCTGACTTCAGCCATAAAAACAACGGAAATGTGTCTGCTCCCCATTGGGAGGCTGGAAGTTTGAGACGTAGGTGTCAGCAGGCCCCCGTCCCCTTTGAAGGCACTAAGGAAGGATCTGTTCCAGGTCTCTTTCCCAGCTTATGGTACTTCCTGTGGCGGTGTAATTCCAGTCTTCACACGAGGTTCTCTCTGGGTGGTGGTGGGGATGTCTGTGCCCAAGCTTTCCCTTTGCATAAGGACGCCAGTCATGGTGGAATGGGACCCACCCTACTCCAGAAGGACTTCATCTTAACTAATCCTATCTACAATGACTATTTCCAAATCAGGTCACATTCTGAGGTATTAGGTGTTAGGACTTCAACATATGAATTTTGGGGGGAGGGGAGACACCATTCAACCCATAACATGAGGTAAGAATGGTCAAATAGGATTGGGAGGTCTGAAGTAGTAGGCTGTGTTATTTCTCTCAAGTTCTCTGTTCTTCCTTTATTAGAATCCAGTGTATTAGGAGAAATGCCAACCTGGGACACATACATTTGCTGTCTGACTGGGATCCTGTTTAAAAAGACCAGATTGGAGTTAGCAGCCATGGAGCCTTGATTTAATCAGGATGTTTTTATATCAGGACATTACTAACCTCTAGTCTGTTCCTGAATCCAGCCGCTACCATGCGAAAGTGCAGGATCTGGGTCTGCTACCGTAGACGAAGCCCCGGCTGCCTCTGCCAGAGCGCTGCTGGGCCCCGTTTGTTCGCTGGCTGCTTTGTGATCCAGGATGGAAGGTGTAATAGAGGATCAAAGGCCTTTGTAATTACCTTCCCTTCCCCTCCCCAGCAATTCTTGCTAATGCCTGCAGAGTTATTTGTACAGCGATTGCAGGGACTGGGTCTCATTTCACTTTACATACAGACCGTGCTGTTGGCTCCTCAGTGCCTTGAGCTCTCACTCGCTTTAAGCGGATGACTTTCTGTAACACCCCCAGAGACCGTGGTTACATAAGTCCTGTCTCTTGGTGGAGGGAGGATTCAGTTGTCTTCCTATTTTTTTACATTTTTTGAGATCTCCTTGACCTATGACATTATTTTAATTTTAGATGGACAACATAATGATTTGGTATTTGTGTAGATTGCAAAATGATCACAAGTTCTAGTTAATATTCACTACATGTAGTTACAGAATTTTTTTCTTGTGATGGAAACTTTTGAAGTTTATAGTCCTCATGCTGTATATTACATCTCCATGACCTGTGTATTTTATATCTAGATGTTTATACCTTTTGACTCCAGTCATTTTCCCCAGCACCCACCCCTGCTTCTGACAACCACAAATCTGTTCTCTGTATCCCTGAACTTGGTTTTTTGTTTTTTAAATTCCACATATAAATGAAATCATGTGATATTTGTCTGTCTTTGTCGGACTTGTTTCACTTAGCATAATGCCCTCCAGGTCAATCCATGTTGTTTCAGATGGCACGATTTCATTTGTTTTTATGGCTGAATAATACTGTTATATGTAAAAATATATATACCATATTTTCTTTGTCCATTCACCTGTTGATGGATGTGGAGGTGGTTTTTCTTTCTTGGCCATTGTAAATAATGCTGCAGTGAACATGGGGAGGTATATATCATTTCGAGTTCCTTTTTTCATTTTCTTTGGATAAATACTCAGCAGTGGAATTGCTGGATCTTAGGGTAGTTCTCTTTTTAACTTTTTGAGGAACCTCCATACTGTTTTCCAGAGTGGCTGCACCAATTTACATTCCCAAGACGGCACAAGGGTTCCCTTTTCTCCACATCCTTGCCAACACTTGTTATTTCTTGTCCTTTTTATAATAGCCTTTTTAACAAGTGATCCTGCGTTGTGGTTTTGTCTTCATATTTTTAATTACACTTTTTATTAAAGTATGACCTGCAAATGGGAACGTGCAGAGAGAAGAGTGCCGTTCAATGAACTTTCTCACACACTGAACAACCATCCCTGTGTCCCCGTCCCTGCCCATTGTGCCCTTTCCTACTCCCTAGTCCTCCTTCCAGAAATAACTATCATTTTAAATTCTAACAGCATTAGTTGTTCTTACTTGGTTTGAATTGTGTTTATATACGTATTTAGAAATATATTTAAATTTTTCTTAAAATTTTAAATCAAGTATTTTATTTTTTTAAAGATTTTATTTATTTATTTGACAGAGAAAGAGATAGCGAGAGCAGGAACACAAGCAGGAGGAGTGGAAGAGGGAGAAGCAGGCTTTCTGCTGAGCAGGGAGCCCGATGTAGGACTCGATCCCAGGACCCTGGGACCATGACCTGAGCCGAAGGCAGACGCTTAACGACTGAGTCACCCAGGCGCCCCAAGTACTTATTTTATATAGTCACAGTATGTACTTTTTCAGTGCCTGGCTTCTTTTGGTCAACGTTCTATGAGATTTATCCATGTTGTTGCCTCTAGGGATAACCATTTATTTTATAGGGGAGGAAATAGTTTTTCCTCTGCTCTTCTGAGTTCTTGGGTTAGAACCTTTAATAGAAGAGTAACAAGAGAAAAACAATGGTTTATTAACATGTATACCTCATGTGTCCATCAGAGACACTGAAGGAAAAATAACTGCTTAAGGCGGTTTAGAATTCAGGATTAAATACCATGTTCTGAGGGAACCGGGAGCAGGATGTAGGCCTCCTGGGGAGAGCAAATGATTTTTAGGAAAGCTGAAAGAAGGGTCCCTTAGAAGAACAGAGGAGAGTAGGACGGTTTATGACAAAATCTGTCTGGGTGTGGTGTTGACTTCCAGTCGTCCTTCCTGTGACAAGAGTCTGTCTTCCCTGGCTGATGAAACTCCCGAGAGGATATTTATGATAAGTGAACTCCTTATGGAGGATGTGTCTTGAGGCAGATAGGGGAGTTCTCAGAGACGGCCTCCCCCTGCGTTTGCTCTTTTTCAAGTGCCTTCAGCTCAAGCTGTCAAATCCTTACCCCTAAGTGGCCTACTTTGGGTGGCAAGTCCTGAATTCCTGCGGTCCTATTTGGGGGTGGCATATTCTGCCACTCTTCAGTTCCAATTGCCATATGATATTCCAGAGTAGCCTTCCTATTAGTAAGAAGTTACTGTCTTCTATATAGTTACCATGGATGTAAGTACTACCATCCCTTACTGGATGGTTTGCCACACTTTTGGGGTATATGTTCATGTAATTCAGCAGCTGCCCTGCAAGATTCGAATGCCTGCCTAGCTTCCTTGGTGTTTGAAGGATTTTTTCCTCTTTATTGTATCCCCATGGCCTATTTGAAACTTAATTTTACCCTCTTAATAACTATCTGTAGTAACTTTAAGGAGGGAAACATCTGTTCTAGTCTTCTGAATTTTCTACCACTAATGTGCGAAGAGCTGTGAGCAATGGCAAGTGGCCTATTAGCGATGGCCCGATTAGCGATGGCCGGAAGGAACGACTGGGTGAAGTAATAGATCTTTGCTTCTCTTGCTTTGATTGCTGTGGTAGACATCAGGAAGCAAGCTGGGATTTTAATTGTGGTACATTCTTTCTGATGATAAATGATGATGGATGCCGAGACAGGCAAGAATTTGAGGAGTGATTTGCATTAATGGTTTTTAGGGGAGGAGATGGTGAACCTCCTTCTGCCCCCAGTACCAATTACCATTTTTTTTTCAAGCAAAGATGACTGACTCACCCTTCTTTGAATGTGAATAGTATCACAAATTACTTTTTAGCCTTGGCTTACAGTGAGTGTTTCAGTCAGTAGCTGATTGTAGTACGTAATGATCAGCTAAAGATTGACCACATCTGGAATTCCATGCACTATGGTGTGTGCCAGGCACTTAGAACGGTGTCTGGTGCAGAGTACGTCCTCAAGAACTGTGGTTATTTTTGTTACTGGAAATTACTTGGGATTTTCCTTTCGCCAGCACAAGATCCAGGGTGGCTGGACTCCACTGTGTGGTTAATAATTACCATGTAGTCAGGCGGCTGGAAGAGCTTGTGGGCGGAACCTGGCTGGGGACAGCCATAATTCAGGCCTCCCTTTCTTCCTCATTGCCTGTAGAAAATAAGGAATCCAGGGTATGGAACAGCTTTTTCTCTGCTTGCCTGGGTACACCTGGGTGTGCCTCCATGAAGGCAACCAGATGCCAGCACATGGGGCAGATGTAGACAGCCTTATCTGCAGGCTAGAGTCTGGAGACCCTGGACAGAGTATCCTCGAATGGGAATAAAGAGGCACGGTGGGGGGCATCACGGCAGAGCAGTTAGGAGGAAAAGAAATAGCTTCCTGCAGACCATGCCAGTACGCCACACCCAGCAACAGCATTGTCTTTATCTGCTCGCGTCTCTCTCACGTTTCAGACATCAGAGCATTTCATCCCTACATATTTCAGAAAGCCTCCTCTAAGAGTAAGGACCTTTTCCCTTCATTACCAGAATATGATACTACACGGAAGCAAATTAACAGTGATTGTTTTCTTACGTATTTCAAATCTCCCTGCTTATTCAAAAATGTCTTAGTTTTTTTTTTTTTTTAACTTTCAGATCTAATCAAGGTTCATTCATTGCATTTGCTATGTCTCCTTAGTCTCCCTTAGAACATCCTGCACATCACCTTCTTTAACTTGGGGAGTCTAGGCTAGTTGTCTGGGAGTATGTCCTACATACGTTACAGGTTTCTTGATGGTTTCCTCACGTGTTATGTACGTATTCTATCTTACATATTTCCTTAAACCGGAAGTTAAGTCTAGAAATGGGAATAAATTCAGGCAAAACATTGTCTTGGTCCATTCAGGCTGTTAAAACAAAAATTCCATAGACTGGGTGGCTTATAAACAAGAATTTATTTTCACAGGGTCAGGGAGTCCGCATGGTTGGGTGAGGGTCCTCTTCTGGTTTGCAGACTTCTCCTTGTAGCTTCACATGGTGGAAGGAGTTAGGGAACTCTGGGTTTTTTTTTTTTTTTTTTTAAATAAGGCCCTAATTCACTCATGGGATTAGCTCTACCCTCCTGACCTAATCACATCCCAAATGCTCCATCTCCTAATAACTAACACCTTGGAAGTTAGGATTTCAACATAGGAATTTTGGGGGACACAAACATTTAGACCATAGCAAACATTTTTGCCCAAACTACGTGTTGGAAGATGCTGTGAATTTCCTGCCAGTGCCAGATCGTTCGATGGTAAAAGTGCATTTTTTCCTTTGCAGTTAGTAAGAATTTGTGGGGTGGTTTTTGGCAAAGTGCAAGTATCTTGTTTCCTAACAACTCTTCAAGTTTTGAGCTTCCTTTGGTCCCTGCCTCTAGCTATTATGCCGGAGTTGCAAACTGGAGGTTTTGCCAATTCTTTCGGTGCTTCGATACTGGGCTGCTGGCATTCTTTAAAGAATTTTCCTCCCTCACCCTTTTTGTGATTGCATATTTCAGAGATACAGGAATCCGTCCTTTGAAGAACTATAGATTTGTGACTTTATATATCTAATACATCATAAGCAGTTATGGCCGTGGTTCTTTTTGATACTCTGGTAATCATGTTGAGGGACACAAATTTTGTTAACTGACAAGTTCTGCGTGTGTAAGAGCAGAGCCCTTTCAAGGAGTTTGTTAACTACAGGCAACTGGCTTACAAACTGGTATGTTCAGAAGTATTCCGAATGTTCCAGCAATGGGGTGTATATGTGTGTGTGGGGGGGGGGTTAGTTCTCTTTAAGAATCAGCTTTGTTCGGGTCAGTTATAAAACTGTGGGACCTAAGAAGAGCTTTGATGCTGAGAATTGCCGAAGCGAAAAGGAGAGTGAGGATTATATCTGGTAACTTCTATGTTAAGGTGACTTAAGTCTTTTTCTGATTGGAAGCATTATCCTTTTTCCAACTTTTTTTGGTCACAGAAGAAGAATGAGGAGTGGCCCGTGGGGGAGGACAGGAAGGTAGCTCTGTTCAGAAGGCTCATCAGTGAGGACTGGGATCCCCCCAAGGAGGAAGTTAGGCTCTCTGTGCCTCTCTGTTAATGCAAGCAGCAGGAGAAAGGTCCATTAAAAACAATTCCATCAAAATCCAGGACACTGCCAGGAAGCTGTTCTCAGGGGCAGTGGGCTATTTCAATGCATGGATGCACCTTAGCTGAAGGGTTTTAACCAGAGTGGAAGGCAGCCCATTTTTTTTTTTTCCTTCCAAAATGAAATGTTTCGAGAATATACTTCCCCACCCCCCTACACATAAACACTTCCCCCGATGTAAAACAGCCTACCCGTATTTGCATACATTTAAGAATAATAAAGCCAAAGGCAGCTACATCTAGAAAGGGAAGGAGCCTCCTCGCTCTCTGCCTGATAGAAAGGCAGGGAGAAAGACAGTTGTTCTGGGGTTTGTGCATACTGGGCTTTCTTGGTGGCGCTCCCCTCCACACATTGCACTCTGTTCCTCCAGGCCCTGGAGGGGAAAAGAGCCTCAGAAAATGAGCAGTAGTGGTGCCATGAGCTTCAAGGTATCACTAAGTGCTAAGTTTAAAATCTGGTGCTTCCTTCTCTCCTTCATTTTTTCGGTCTTACTCCAGAGTAGTACTCCCTTTGTGCTCCTCTTCGACCTCACTCTTTTCCTCTACAAAATGCACCCAACAGTGTGTGATGGGAATGGAGACAACCTATTCTGGGAACCTAAAATCTGTGACTCTGCCTTGATTTGTCTATTGGAGGGGTCAGGGAATTTTTGATTCTCTTTGTATATCCATTGTTTCTGTGGTGAGGATGTTGTGTCCTCATAAGATGTTGAATTAATGATAAAGGTGTATCCTGAAAAAAGGCTTTATATTTCAGAGATGCAGGAATCCATCCTTTGAAGAACTTAAGTTTAGCCCAAGGTATTAACCTAGCATAGACTCATCTGCAATTATATGGGCTTTTTAGCAAATGGACTAGCCTTTGGAGAGTGGTTCAATTTCCAACTGACCACTGGGTCCTAATGACTTAGATGGCAAAATGCACTCATTGTGCACTCAATATAGCTAAATCGTCTTTCTGGATCACTTCTTTCCATTTTAGACTTGCTTTGTTTTGGCTCAAGCCAGAGGTCAGAGGTATTCACAGAATGTTAGGAATGGAAATGATCTTTATCAATATTGTCAGTACTCTTAGTTTCTTCATGCAGGATTGTTCATATTAAACCTGACATAACAAAATTTTCTATATAAGACTTAAATATGTGGTCCTACTACAAAAATCTTTTATTTTGAAGGAATATCCTGTTCCTTAAAAAAGGTTATCTCAGACCATTGGGGAGATAACTCAGGAGACCCAATGATATTGGTTATATAAGGCAAGGGAAGACATGTTAAATCTTTAAAACTTGATATAAAAACACTAAGAATTTCTTTATTCATGTAATTATTTACTGGTTTCTACTAAGTGCCTGGTACATGATGGGCACTGATCTTTTTGAAACCCACAGGCTGTAAGATCACAGCTTTCAGTAACATCAATCAGTGTGCTAAGCGTGGGGACAGATAACAATGATGAAGATGTGCTCCTTTCCCATGAGTTTGGTGAGGTTTCTTTTCTTTGAATTTGGTCTGATTGGTCAAAACTATCCTGAAAATATCTGAGAGCCCTGCATTAAACACATGGTACACAGAATAAATTGGGACTCAGTTCTTGATGTCTTATGTCTAAAAAGTAGAATGAACTAATTTTGGGAGAACTCTTCATTCAAACTAAGGTTTGCAATAACAAAGCCTTATGTATATTTTCATTTATACAATCATGTTCCATTATTTGCAATAACATAAAGTCTTATGTATATTTTCATTTATACAATTATGTTTATTCCATTATATCTCTGCATCATGTGAAGTTGAGGTTTCAGATCTAAGTGAAGGACCTAAATGAAATGAAGGGCTGTATCCTGATATGAATAAATAAGTGAGCAAATGAATAAATGATTAAAAAGAGTGTGTGCATGTCTGTCCATCTATGGTAGATTGATTTTGATCATCATTCTAGCTTATTGAAAGGTTTTGGATCTTGTTTCTGGCATATTTATTCCTCTCTTTTGGTTGCAAGTTTTTGGTATTTTTAATAGTCATACCAACTATATCCTCATTAATGTTAGCAGGACAAGTCCAAGGATAAAGTCTTGAGCTATGCCTTTCATGAGCTTCCCTTGGCATTCTTTGTTTCACATAGGGACAAATCTACCCAAGTATACTATAGTCCAGTTTCTATTCTTGTCATCAAATCCTCTTTCCATCATTCTACCCATAAACCAATCAACATTTACTAGTGATTCCTTTGAATCACATATTGGGCCACTTCTGCAGTGAAAACCTAGAGAAGACATAGGTTGTAATCTAATACAGGAGAAAACAGTATAAAAGGACAGTTTTAAGACTATGTGACAATTTTAATCCAATTTTGAGGACCACTGGTTTAGCAACAATTGATTCAGGATGGTGATTTGCTTGGAAAGTAGGGTGATAGTTCATGGAAGCAACTGCAGTGTCCAGATTGGTTGAGGGAGGCAAGGTTGGGAGGGAAGAAGAGAGGGAAGGAGAGAAAGAAATTGATAGAAAGCCTGACAGACTGGGAAAAAATGCAGCTTTCAGGAACTAGCTGTTTTAATGTGTGATGGTAGAAGGAGGAAAGTAAGAAAAAGAAAGCTGGGAGGACTGGAAATTGGCATTGGTGTGGGGGTTTGAGTTTAAGATGTCAAAGATCATGACAAGGTCTAGTATATGGATAGGAGAGGGGTTAGCAGAACTGGAGGGAAGGTGAAAATGTTGGTAGTGAAGTCAAATAATTGTGATGTTAGGGTGTTGAGTAGGCTAACTGCACACATGAAAGTCATCTTAGATGACAGCAGGACTTGGGATGTCATGAGGACCATGAACCAATGTGGAAGTGATGAAGCAATCTTTATAAACCAAGACAAGTGTACAGTTCTGGAAGTGGAATCTGGGATTCATGAGGCAGCTACTGTGAGTTGAAGTACCGTATCTATTCTTCCTTGACAATATAATCGTAATTTTTACCTGAGAACATGGCTGCCCAGATTAAGACTACATTTCCCAGCCTACCTTGTAACTAGGTAAGGCCATGTGATTACGTTCTAACCAATAGAATATAAGTGGGAGTGGTGCTTACAGTGGACATAGAGCTTCCTTAGAAGTCTGCCTTCTGTGTTCTGGCTAACTTTAATGTGCTTGTGCTCTTATGAAATGACAGTCCTCCTGTACCATGAGGTAGAAGATACTGCTGAGGGTGGTAGAGTGGTAAGTTAAGAAATGACCTTGGCTCTTCCTGACCTTGTGAAGCCCACCCCTAGTAACTTTTCATGTGGGAGAGAAATGCAATATCTCATCTCCAAAAGCCATTGCCATCATGGGGTTCTGGGGTTCTGTCCTTTATAGTCAAATGAATCCTTCACATAGCTCAGGACTGCGGGGAGAGGATAGCTAGTATCAGCAGGGGAAGAAGCAACAGCTCTAAGAGAGAGCCAGATTTCAATTTAAGTCAGAAGGTGGAAACCGTGTTCTGAAATGAGCTTATGGATGCTGAAGGGCTATTTTACATGGGAATAGGGCTGCCAGAAGGGACAGTGGAAAGCTTTGAGGAAGATAGCTGCCAAAGAAAGCAGGGATGGAGAACAGTTCTGGAATGCAGAGAATTTACATTTTGGCAGAGATTGAAGAAGTCAAGGATGCAAGGGAGGTGGTAGAAGCTGACCTCAAAGACTCCAGCAGATATATGATGTAGTTGTATCAGTCCAGATGCAACCAACCCTAAACAGGTAGGAGGCCTGATGACTATAGCAAATAGGAAGTAAGGTGTGTTGGTGCTGAGGCCTGGGACAAAAATACACCCTGGTCTAATGGGATCTCCTGAGAGACTGTCAAGATACCCTGTCAACATTTCTGTAAATAAGACTGGGACCAGTGTTCAAGAAGGAAATAAAGGTAATATACTGCTTATTATTCTGGGACAATCCCTGGTGGTTTCTGATGATCTCTACTCTTTCTCTAAGTGCTCATAGGCCATCTCTTTGAAGATCAAGGTTAGGTATTTTCCCTTGGATTTGACATTTTGAGTTGCACATGGCTCACTGTTCATTATCTAGACACAAACTGGATATTTTTATTCTCTTTCCACATGTATATTCTCACATTGCATTTTGTTACCTATGGCTCTTAGAATTTGTGATTTTCTCTTTCCTCAAGACTGCTTCCTTGCATGTATTAGGAATCTGCACTTAACTTCTTCAGCTCTTGTGGGTGAATAATTTTTTTCCTGATTTATGATAGTCACTTTAAATTATTTTTTCCCACTTACAGCTCTACTGGTTTAGTGATGCATTTTCTGCTTCATCTGTGATTTTTTTTTTTTTTTTTTAAGATTTTATTTGAGACGGCGAGTGCATGAGATCAAGAGGAGGGTGGGAGGCTAAGAGGGAAAGGGAGAAGCAGACTCCCCCACTAAGCAGGGTGCCCACGAGGCTGGATCCCAGGATCCTGGGATTGTGACCTGAGCCAAAGGCAGATGTTTAACCTACTGAGCCACCCAGGTGCCCCCTCATCTGTGATTCTTATCAATTACTCAGACTCCTTTGCATCAACTTTGGCCTTCTAATTATAATGGAATAAGAATTTTCTTGACTTTTTGTTTTTTTGGTACCTGATCAATTCTAATGGAATATGGCTTTGGTACCATGGAATTGATATAAAGTGGTGAAGCAATAAGTGGGTAAAATAAACATGTATAATGAATGAGAATTCTCCCAGCAAATAAGAAAATAATTATCTACTTAATTTTTGGTCCTGATTTAATTACCTTTGGTCCCTGTGTGTGAATGAATACACATAAATAAATAGTACATAGAATAAACTTTTTTTCTTCCTTTTTAAATGTTCATTGTGAGGATTTTAATACCAGGATGCAATTTCACTAAAAGTGAATGACCTTTGGACATAAGAATGATTGGACTCTGGTTCCCATATGAAAAAATGGAAAAAAGCTTTGTAACTTCATTTCTAGAATGCCAGGGACATGATATAATCTTGAGGACATACTTAACATGTAAAGATCATAATTAGATTTGTTGAACCAAATATCCAAAGGATTGTCTGAAAAATACCTCCTGAACCCTAGGCAGATGGAAATGAATAGTTAGAGGAGACTGTTGCTCTGGGGTTAACCACTTGGGCATTAAATTCTGGATATGGTAGCTATTAGAGTAGGAGAGTAATTATGCATTTCCTGTAAGACCGGAATTCTTAAAAGCATTCATTAACTCTCAGATGGATTCTTCTTTGGAAAGAAGAATGAATAAAATTAGGTTTTACTTTAAACTTAGTTTAAATGAAGTGACATTTATAGACAATAAGAACATAAGCACCATTTGCAATCCCTATATTTTCACATCTGATCCTTGTCAGTACGTAGGCCTAACTTGTTCTTTGTAATGAGGGGTCTTCAAATCACCACCATGTTGTTGCTCCTTTGCTTGGCATTGCTTAAAAGGACATTTAAGGAGGCATGTGCATGTATCAAGTAGCAACTCCAAAAATAGCTACCAAACAATACCAGAACAATAAAGAATCCTCGTTCTGGCTTGTGTGACTTTTAATGTTCAAGAAATCTTGTTTTAGAAGAGGACAGCATGGACACCATAGCTGATGGACTAAGACAAAGACAAAAGTTGAAAGGACATTTCTCTTCTTAAAAGGATGGTGTGCAGTCCTGTGTGATAGCATGCTCCCAGATAAACAGTTAAAGACATTTTATTCTTGTAGTGTAAATTAGTGTCTGTGTGTGTGTGTGTGTGTCTGTCTGTCTGTCTAGCTGGGCTTTCTTCCCCCCCCCCCCCCCCCAAAATGGGAGTTTGGTGAAGCACCGCAGTGATTTGTATAACTTGGTTTGAACAATAAAACTTATTTACCCTTAGCTAATTGGGGTAATTATTGCTCTCTGTTTGATGTTCAAGACCTTGGATTCAGACTGAGAGCAAAAACATGAATGGGGCCCTGCAAGAGAGCACAAGACCAAGCAAGAGATGTCAAGGAACTAGAAGGGGGGGAGGGCCAGTGTGAAGTGAGAGGGTGAGAAAGTGATGGCTAGATCAATAAAGGACACCAGAGGGACAGATGAATGGGGGTGGGGAGAGGAGCTGATGCACAGAGGGAGGGAGGGAGGAAGAGAATATGCAGAAACAAGTACAAGCAGGGAGAGATGGGGGAGAGAGAAAAATGGAAAGTAGGGAGTCAACAAGTTTGTGGAGGTCTTGTGTTACTGCCTGAACTCCCTCTTGGTGAGTCATCACGGAGCAAAGTTTATTGGAAACCAGTTAATGAGTGGAAAACCATTTGAGAGACAAGTAGCCGATTTACCCCTATGGGTTAAATTTCCTTATTTCCACTTAGTCCATGCTTTCATCTCTTGAACTTGGGTCCTGAGCTATGTTAATCATTACTGAATATTAATATGGAAATGAGTTTACTCTGTTGCAAGTCCCAGTTTCAATCAGTAAGTAATTACAAAAATTAGTCTTAAAGATGCTGTGAAAAGGTGTTGCTTTCCAGGCAATAATTAAACCTCTCAGCCATCTCTGGATGGTTGATTTTTTTTTTTTTCTAAACTTTCTGCAGGTGGGAAAAGACTGAGTTGCTGCTGAGTTACTCATTAGTGGAGGTAGGTAAAAGTTCCATCAAGAGAAGGGAATGAGCAGAATGTTTTAGGACCAAAGATTAAAAGATCATCTGCTTTCTTACCCAAAGGAAAGAATTTTAAGTTTGAATAGAACCTTTAAAACTCCAGTTTTCATAGGTGTATTTTTGAGCCAGATCTCAAAAATGGAGCTACATCTCCATCCTCAGTGGAAGCCAACCAAACAAGCTTGCCAATTTCAGTTTCTGGCAATTAGTAAACAGGTGCTCAAAAACAGCAACATAAAATTGTTATTCTCACCATCTATGAAGTGCCATGGGAGCTGTGCATGACTGCAGAAGTAGAGCATGAAAGGCTTGTAAGCATGCTGCCCTGGTGGCTCCCTGCACCTCTGTCTTCCTGCTCCCCCACCTCCTCCCCGCAAAAGAGAACCTCACCCACCAGAAGAACAGGACAAAGCCCCTTCGCGACTCTTTCAGGTATGAAGCCTTCGAGGACATGGTATAGATCTAGGCACTATTCTTCAACTTCACATTTGCAGAAGTTGCAGTATCAGCAGGGTGTTGAGAATGTCCTTTTCTGCACGCCAGACATAGAAACTGACAAGGGTGGGGGGAAGGGGTGCCAGATAAAATACAGGACACCCAGTCACCCTTGAAGTTCAAATAAACAAGGAGTGCAACATTATTTGTTGTTTACATGAGACTCCCAGTAAGCGAGAAAAAGTAACTCGATGGCTTTTCCTTTCTCAGTAAAAGGCGATGGCTGTTGATCCTTCCGGATGGAATTCTGACGGCACATCCTGTGTTGATTTGCTAAGCTGGCCAGCCAGGTTGCATCACCTCCTTTGGGGAGTGCCAGACCCTAATAGTGTGGTCTAGGCCGCTGTTGAGCCTGTGGTTCCCAGGCCTGTGATGTGTTGATTGGTTCTAGAATCCTTGTACCTTCTTTCAGAAGGTAGCATAGATGTAACTGGGAATAACTGTAAAAGGAAGAAGGCAGAATTTTTGGACTAGATCTTATCAGAGATTTATACAAGTTACAGCAGGCAATAAAACAAGCCTCTTAAATTAGGTTGCTTTTGTGACTTGAAAGCTGTTGATTCATCAGTGAGAAAGTGTGCTTATATCTAAGCATCAGCACTTTTCTTGGGCTATTTGGTCATTCCGTCACATACCCTACATGATTTTCAGTGCACAGACACAAGAGTTATTTAATGAGGAGAGAGAAAGGAATATAATTCTTAAAAACCGTTGAGTCAAATACTGTTTTTTTTTTTTTTACTTTGAGGCAGTATCTTTAAAGAACTTACAAATAAAAATGGTGAGTAATTGCTTACTTGTTGTAACTTTGCCTTTTGTTTGCTTTTTTTGAGGGAGTGAACATAGAGTGGTGAAAATTCTAGGAGTTAAGAGGCCTGGCCCAGTGCTCTTTCTGAATTCTTTCCTCTTGGATTAGCTATCAATGTTGATACATTCTGAATTTCATCATGAATTCTGGAGACTTAAATCTTCTGAGGTCACCCTAACTTTTTACGTTCCCAAACTGATTTGGATCCGTGTTGTCAAAACCTATTTTCCCTGTGTGAGTTGTGTAGCACATGCCCAACCCTAAACATGGGTTTGATTTCTTTTTACATGGATTCTTTAAGTTAAGCTTGTTGGCTTTTTGAGTACATTGGAACTTTGACATATCTATTCTATAGACATAGATGCAGAGACAGATGTAGATATATATGTATAGATAAAGATATACAGATTTTGTCAAGTCACACTGCTTCAGCAGTGGGTAGTTTAAGACCAATGTGAGCTGACGGGACTTGGATGCTTTGCCGCGCCCTGCACTTCCACAAGGCTCTCATGGCTTTCCTACATAGTGAATGTCACAGCAATGATCAGTGGAGAAGAATGCCTCCTGAATTCCTGACCAGCTGTCAGAACAGTTGCTTAAGTAAATGTTTCCTGATGTCCAATGACCATTAATATTGTCTGTATACAACTGGTTGTAAGCGGAGCTCCTGGAGGTGTACTGTCTATATTTTAGTGAAATCCATAAAAAAGCTTTGTTATTGTTATCCACTGGATCAGGGAAGGCAAACAAAGCCCTTCAGACAGGACAGAAGCCCTTTTTTAAACATCTTTTTCTTTAGAGATCATAGTGGGTCTCTGAACTGCCCGGAGACTCGTGGGAGGATCATACCAGTGTCAGTAAGATGTAATGCATGTTCCAAGATCCCTGTCCCTCCCCACCCCAAGTCTGGAACCCAGTAGAACTCTAAGATGGTTGAATACCATACCTCTGAATAATGAAGTGAGTCCTAGTAACCAGGATGCAACCATGCTCATCTAAGGCTTCCCAGAGATCTCCAAAGCTGTGTGTGTGGCATCAGGAGCAATGCCCAGTCTAGGATCGAATGCCTCTTTTTTGTGGCGGCTGAACTTGAGAAATAGAGTGTTTAAACCCAGGGACTTTTAAACTGTATTTTCCAAAAGACGGGAAAGAGAGCTAGCACTCACGGTGGGGTCACATCTGATTACCCAGCCGAAGTTAGAGTACTTGTAAGCTTGTTGGCCCAGCAGTGTGATAGTTACTAACTAAATGGCCAGGGCCTTTGATCAGAAGTTACTTCCTAGATACATGCAGGCCACATAGAACTGTTCTCAATAGGCATGGGCCCTCTGTTGTTTCAGTGTTGTTGTTCTGAATGAAAGGTTTGTCCTCATTATGTTTAGTATGAGGAATTTCACATTTTTGTTGTAGAGACTATTTACATCAACTTATTTCCTGTTAGGAAAAGGTTGATTATATTTGCTGGGGGCTGCTGGGAAGGGATGGGGTGTGACAAATTATGTGGTAGTCTACACTGGATCCTATAATATTAAAGAGTTGTAGCCCCTCTTCTTTGGGCCCAGATGTGTCCTCGGAATGCTTCTCAACTCAGTCCACATAGTCCTCCTAATTAGTTGTCATTGACACATGAGCTGATGCCAATGGCCACTTCCAGTTTAGAAGGATTATTTTCTCTGCTGATTTCTCTAGAAATTTGCCTTCAAAAACAGCTCTGTGGGTTTTTTAAAAAGTGGGGCTCAGGTTGGAGTCCTTTGGCCTTAGCAGAAAAAGGGCCAGGTCGTGAGACAGAAGGGTGGTCTGAAAGGGATTGGGCGTAAGGAACCCTTGCTTTTTACCCCAGGTCCCCTTGCCCTGTCACCAATGGGCAGTGGGCCCTTGGATGGGGCTAGAGGACCCTGTAGAGGCTTAGCTTCAACTAGAGCTAACCAGCCAATATATCCTCTTCTTGGGTAAGTTCAGTTCCTCCTCACTACCCTTTCCCACAGGGCTTTATGAACCTAATCTGTCTTATTATATGGACTTTTAAAATGGTGGGTTTGTGTAAGCTATTGTAAAAGGCTAAATGAATCCATCGTTGAACTTAGTAACAATTTAGAATCTTCCTTTCAAAACTACCATGCAGGCCGGGCTGTGAGTTACCCAGAATTTGGAGTGTAAAAAGCAAAGCAAGTAAAAATCTGCTTCCTGTCCGAGCTAACACTAACCCAGAGCCCTCCTGCTGCCCACCTCTTTGTGGCATTTTTAATCCACACTCTTGTGGCTTGAGCCAACCTTTGCCCATGTCCTAATCTTGCAGCGCAGAGTTGTGTCTTCAGACAGCACACATTTACATCAAACAATAGACGCTCTTGTTGCCGGTTCTGCTGCTTTCAATGCTTTATCTTGACTTGATGTTCATTAGCGCATGCCATAGGCAAAAGTGCGTACCTCCAAACTTGGCTAATTACTGCGCTTTCAGTATGGGCACGGCTGAAAGGAACCTAGCCATCTTCATGAAGGGTGCTTTTCTGCCAGAGCCAGCCTTGAGTGTGGCAGGTGACAGGGACAGGGCTAGCAGTGATGAGCCAAAACCAGAGGAAATCTGGAACCATCAAGGGAACTGTGGTGCTTCCTTTTTCTCTACTATATTCCCCTTCTGCATCCCCGTAGAAGCCATGGCACAGTCCAAAGGCTGGAAATTAAAAGCAATTTGGGTGGAGAGACACCACAAGTAGCCCTAGAAATTCAGCCACTGATTTACAAATTTAGTAGCAACTCGTGGAAATGCCGAGACTTAGGGAATACTTGGCAAACCATCAAGGATAGCCGTGCCTGTTGTTCATTGCACAAGGGCACTAAGCCAAAGGGTTAAGTGGGGCCAAAATCCACCCCTTGCTCTGTCTGGCAGGAGGCAGTGTTGGCCTGGAGAGACGGAGGCCTTTTTCAAAGGCTCGCATAGACCCTGTCCTCTCACCGAACTGTGTGAACACACAGGGCTCCTCTGCCCATGGCAGGCACCTTTTCCTGATTTGTAGAGCGGTGCCATTTGGGCTCATGGGCCCTAATGCTTGCTCCTGGGTCCTCAGAGTACCTCAGACTTTTATGGGAACTCTGAATCCATCATGGCCTCAGGAGCTTAGGAGATGGGCTCTCCCTGAGGGCAGGAACCCCCGTGGCACAAGATGATTTCACGGTGCACATGACAACCCATGTAAGAGGCTGCTTCCTTTAACTCTTTCAGCCCTACTCATTAGTCAAGAAGAAAGTGTCAGTTTGCTAAAACGCTATCAGCGAGTGCTAGAAATGCTTTAGTTAGCCACACCAGCCCCAAAATGGAGCTGAACTTAGAGCCAAAGGCTTCTGCAGGAAATTCTTGTAGGCACTTACTCACCGCTTTAATAGTCGGTGCATTTGTGTTTAGAATGACCTATCTTTGCCAATCAGTTGATTTCTTGTTTTAGCCAAAGCCAACTTGTCACCAGCATGGACTGAATTTAGGAAGCGCCGATTTAGTGTAAAAAGACCAAATTAAGAAGGGATTTATTTGAGTGCGGAAGAGAGAGGTCCTCACAGTAATACAGGTTTCTGACAACTTCTGCTAAGAAGAGAATGAAACATTTGCACTGTGTTGGAGGGATTTGGGCTTCAAATGTGCAGGGGTGTTTCTGTGTTTGTGTGCACTCGTTCCAGAAACTAAAACCTGAGAGACTGTGGGCTCCATGCATTCCTGAGGGTGGGACTAGAAGATGGAGGAGAGACCACAGTTATTTAGATGTCAAGCAATTGACCCCACATTTTTTTTCTGTAGGGAAGAAATGGCTGGATTAAAACCAGAAAGTTCCAGAAGAGGAGCACTGCTATTGATACTTGACTCAAGGTCTTCCTTCATACGTCCCTCTGTGTCTCCTTCATTTTGTCTTTCTCACACACGAGTGTGTGCATGCACCCCCCACCCCCAGCCAATCCACCAGTGATTCAAATCTGCCATCTCCCTTGTAGGATTCCCTGCAGAAGTGGCCACGTAAAGTTCCAGGCGTGACACACACAACTAAGGGCATTGTTTTCAGCCCTCTTCAGGTGAAAGAACATATGCAGCTGGCAGTGTGAATATGGTTGATATAACTGCAGTAAAAGCATTGTTTGGTATCCAGTGGCAACATTAGCTTCTGTTTACATAAAGAAAAAAAGTGTCATCTGATAGAAGCTCAGAAAACTGCTGCCACAGGCCTTTGAAACAATTAGCTGAGACTATTTCACAGAGCATTAAGCTTAACAATGTCAGTCTGTTCTTAAATGCTATTCAAGAAATTTTTTGCAATGAGGCCAAAACTTAGGTTGGCAAAAGGGCAACCTCAGATAGGCCATCTCATCCTTTTTTTTTTTTAAGATAAAATTGACCTACAGTAAACTGCATGTATTTGAAGTATAATTTGCTAAGTTTTGATATATCTATGGGACAATCACCATAATCAAGATAATGAACACATTCGTCACACCTAAATGTTTCTTGTGTATTTTGGTAATCCTAACCTCCTGCCCCTCTCTGTGTATCGCTTCCCCTAGTGGGGAAATGCCTTCTGTCACTATAGATTGGTTTGCATTTTCTAGAGTTTTATATTGAGAGTACAGTTTATAGTCCTTTTTGTCTGGCTTCTTTCAGCATAATTATTTTGAGAGTCATATACGTTGTACACATTATTAGTTCATTTGTTTTACTGGTGAATGACATTCCACCGTGTGGTCACTCCACAGTCTGTTTATCCATTAACCTGTTGATGGATACTGGAGTTATCTGTAGCATTGGGTTATTACAAGTAAAGCTATTATGAACATTTCTGTATCAGTCTTTATATGGATGTATATTTTCTTTTCTCTTAGGACTGGATCATATGGTAGTTGTAGGTTTAATAAACTACCACACTGTTTTTGGAAGAGTTATACCATTTTGTGTCACCACCAAAATGAGTTCCATTTCTGGTGTGAATTCTAGTTCTTCTGAATCCTTGCCAACACTTGGTGACGTGTAAGCCATTTTATTTCTTTGGTGGTTTTAATATTTCCTGAGTAATGATGCTGAACATCCTTTACATGCTATTTACCACTTGTATATCTTCTTTGATGTGTCCATTTATAAAATAGGGCTGTTTTCTCATTATTCATTTGAGTATCCTTATATAGTCTGAATGCAAGTCTTTTATCAGGTATATGTTTTGCAAATATTTTCTCCTAGGCTGTGGCTTGTCTTTTTATTCTAACAGTTACTCTATCAGTTCTTTCAAAGAACTGAAGTTTTAAATTTTGATGAAATCAAATTTATCGATTTTTTTTTTTTTTTACAGACCTTGCTTTGGGTGTCACATCTAAGAAATCTTTACCTAACCTAAAGCCACAAATATTTTCTCCTATTTCTTCTTCTAGCAGTTTAAAAACTTCAAATTTTACATTTGGATCTGTGATCTGTGTGGATTTCATTTTACTCAATTGGCACAAGGTATGGATCAAAGTTAAACTTTTTGCAAATAGACATCCAATTGTCCCAGCACAATTTGCTAGAAAGTATTTTTTTTCTCCATTAAATGGCCATTACATGTTTGTCAAAAATCAGTTGTTCTTATATTAATATATGTCTATTCCTGAGCTCTATTCTATTTCATTGATCTGTGTGCCTATCCTTACTTGATTACTCCTAACTGTGTAATCTTAAATAGTTGTTTCTGTTACTCTGGTTCTTTTGCATTTTCATATGAATTTTAGAATTGGCCTGTCACTTTCTATAAAAAGCCTCTTGTGATTTTGATTGGGTAGTGTTAAATCTATAGACTGATTAGGGGAGAATTGCCATCTTAACAATATCTGCCTTCCAATCTATGAATAAGGCTGTAATCCTCTATTCAGGTTTTCTTTTCTCTGTTTCAGTAATGTTTTGTTTTCAGTAATGAGTTCCTTCACATTTTTGCCAGATTTATCCTTCACTGGTTTTTATTTTTAATGATATTGTCAATGATTAAAAAATTTTAAAATCACTGGTTCTTTGCTGGTATGTAAAAATACAATTTTTTTTATATTGATCTTGTATCCTGCAACCTTACTATAATCATTTATTAGTGCTAGTAGCTTTATTGAGCCTTCTGTTAGGTTTTCTACATACATGGTCATGATATCCTCTATTATGTTGGTTTGACTTCTGTCTGGATGCCTTCTATTACTTAGATTGACTTAGTTTCCTGGCTAGATGCTTCTGTACAGTGTGGAATAGAAGCGATGAGAGGGAACAGCCTTGTACTTGATCACAGAGGAAAGCATGCAGTCTTTCACTGCTGAGTGCAATATTAACTATACGTGTCTCATGGATGCTGTCAGATTCAGGAAGTTCTTCTGTTACTAGTTTGCTGAGAGTTTTTTTTTTTTTCCCTCTCTTATCAGGAATAGATGTTGGATTTTTGTCAAGTGATTTTCTGTCTCTTGAGATAATCATATGGTTTTTCTTTTAAAGTTTCTTAATACAATAAATTGATTTTTATTTTTCTGGTGACTTTTATACCAACCTTGCATTCCTGCAATAAAACCTATGTGGCCTTGATATATTATCTTATATATTCAGTTCTTTTGCATCTATTCATGAGGGATACTGGTTTGCAGTTTTCTTGTAATGTCCTTTTCTGCTTTTGGTATCAGAATGATGTTTCACAGAGTGAGTTGAAAAGTATTCTCTCCTTAATTTTTCTGGAGAAGCTTGTGTGGAATTTGTATTTCTTCATTAATGTTTGGTAGATTCACCAGTGAATGCATCTGGGTATTTTGTTTGTGGGAATGTTTTTAAACTACAAATCCAAGTTCTTGAGTAGATACAGAGCTATTAAGGTTATCAGTTCTTCTTGAGTAAGCTTTGGTAGTTGTGTCTTTCAAGGATTTTTTTTCTTTTAATCTGTGATTCTGAAATTATGGCCATAAAGTTCATAATCTCTCATTCTTCTAATGTCTGTAGAATGTTTATAACATCAACTCTTTCCTTCTTGATATTTATACTTCGTGTTTTTTCTTTTGTTTTCCTAATCTAGGTACAGGGTTAAAAAATTATTGATCTCAAAGAATAAACTTTTAGTGTTATTTAGATTTGATTTACAGCCCAGAATATGTTCTGTCTTGTTAAATGTTCCATGTGCATGTGAAGAGAGTTCTATAATTGCCAACTAGGTCAAATTGATAGTATATTCTTAATGATTTTCTTTCTATTTGTTGGATCAATTATTGAGAGAGGGGTATTGAAATCTCCAGTTATAATTACGGATTTGTCTAATTCTTGCCGTTCAAGGAGTTGTTTCTCTCTCTCTCTCTCATATTTCGAAGCTCTGTTAATAGATTCATAAATGTTTAGGATTATTCTGTCCTCTTGATGACAACTTTATGAAATGGCTATTTTTATTCCTAGAAATATAAATATATAAAATATATTGCTCTGAAATGTACACTCTCATGTCACTCCAATTGCATTCAATGTGTTTTTCATCTCAGAGGTTGCAATTTCTTTTGTAGAAGTTTGATTTGGGGGGTGCCTGGGTGGCTCAGTCGTTAAGCGTCTGCCTTCGGCTCAGGTCATGATCCCAGGGTCCTGGGATCGAGCCCCACATCGGGCTCCCTGCTCGGCGGGAAGCCTGCTTCTCCCTCTCCCACCTCCCCTGCTTATGTTCCCTCTCTCGCTGTGTCTCTCTCTGTCAAATAAATAAATAAAATCTTTAAAAAAAAAAAAAGGAAGTTTGATTTGGGATTAAAAAAAAATTTTTTTTCTCTTACAAAACCTAAGTAGAGATAGACTACAGTTAAAATGGTTTTAATGTCCTTGTCTGTTAATTCTAACATCTGTGTCTGTTCAGGGTAGTTTTGAATGATGTTATGTTCTCCTGCTTCTTATGGCTGGTAATCTTTATTTGTCAGACATTGTGAATTTTACCTTCTTGGGTGCTGAATATTTTTGTATTCCTATAAACATTTTTTTTTAAAGATTTGATTTATGAGAGAGAGAGCACACAAGCTGGGGGGCGGGGAGGCAGAGGGAGAAGCAGGCTCCCCGCTGAGCAGGGAGCCCGATGTGGGGCTTGATCTCAGGACCCTGGGATCATGACCTGAGCCAAAGGAAGACGCTTAACGACTGAGCCACCCAGGCACCCCTCCTATAAACATTCTTGAGCTTCATTCTAGGATGCAGTTAGGTTTTATGGAAAGTTTGACCATTTTTGGTAATTTTTATATTTGCTAGGTGGGACCATAGTCTAGAGTTAAGTATTCCCCACTATTGAGTGAGGACCCTTCTGAGGACTATGAATTCTATGCCCATGAATTATGAGGTTTTGTAATCTGACTAGTGGAAATGGCAACTTTAGAACATTATGTATTATATTCCATTTTAATGTAAAATATACATATGTGTTTCCCTCATTTAGTGATTGTTTTATGAATACATATAATGTGATAGGCATCAGGAATAGAATAGCAAATGAAACAAAATCCTTGCTCTCAAGGAGTCTACATTCTATGGCTGGAGACTTATAAGGCAATAGTTATATAGTATGTCAGGTAGTAATATGTGCTTTGAAGAAAATGAAGCCGCATAAGGAGAGAGAACATGATGGAGAGTGGGATAGGGTACAGTAACATGAATGGGAATAACTCCTTGAAAAGATGACATTTGAGCAGAGACTAGAATATGAAGGAAAGGAACATACCTGGGGCTGTCCAGGGGAAGGACATTCTAGATATTTGAATAAGTGCTAAGATGGAATAGTAAGCCAGGAGAATGGGTTTGGCTTGTTTGAGGAAGATCAAAGAGGTTAGTATCATTGGGGTGCTGGTAGAAAGTAAGGGAAGGAACAGTGGGGATGAGGGCAGAGAGCACGAGGACAGTGTGAGATCATGTAAGGCTTTGCTGCCTGTGGTAAGAACTTTGGGTTTTGCTCTGAGGGTGATAGAAATAATTTAGGGGTTTTGAGAAAGGTAATGGCATGACCTGCCTTACCCTTTTAAAGATATGCTATGTAGCCATATGGGGAATTGACTACAGGTGAAGGGCAGTAACAAGGAGACCAGGTTAAAAGCTGTATAATCATTTGGTCCAAAGTAGTTGGAAGTGGTGAAGGCAATGGGGAAATAATCAGATTCAGGATATGGTTAGAAGTTAGAGCCTGCAGGATTTGTTGATGGGTTAGATGTCGGATAAGAGAAAGAATGAAATTAAGAATGACTCCTCAGTGCTTTTGTTTAGTTTTTGCTCCCTCCTTGCACTCCTGATATACAACAAGAAAAATAGTTGCCATTAGTAGGATGGAAAAGACTGGCGGAGGAGAATCAAGAATTCAGGTTTGACATGTTGAGTTTGAGATTACCTATACAATGTCCATTAAACATTACAAGTCTGGAGTTCAAAGGAGAAGTCTGGGCTGGAGAGCTATTAACATGTAGAAGGCATGTGAAGTGTGGGCCTAAATGAGATCACCCAGGGAGTGAGTATAGATGGAGAATGAAAGAAGGCTGAGGATTGGATTATCCTACATTTAGAGGTCAGGAAGATGAGGAAGAGCCATCAAAGGAGACCAAGAAGGAATGGGCAAAGAGACAGGGTGATACCTGGGAGAGGGACATCCTGGGAGCTAAGAGAAGAAAATGTTTCAAGAATAGAGGATGCAATATACTATGTCAATTGCTATTCAGAGTTGAAGAAAATGAGGTCTTAGAATTGACTTTGAGATTTGGCAATGTGGAGGACATCGGTGACCTTGACAAGTGCAGTCTTGTGGAAGTGGTAGGAATGAAAGTCTGATTTGGGTGAGTTCAAGAGAGCCTGGGGAGAGGAACTGGCAGTAGTGAGCATGGATGGTCTTTGGAATCATGTTGTGAAGGGGAACACAGGAACAGAGTGTAAGCAGATGCCTATGCCCAATGTGCTTCGATGTCTTAAAGGAGGCAAAAGAAAGGTACCCTGTGGTTACCTCTGAGAGAGACTGAGTGGACTAGGGTATAGAGGAGATGGAGGAAACATTGTGTATTGTTTTTTCTTCGTCATGTTTGTGGTGCTTTTAATGAGACGCAATCCTCACAATGTTTACATCAAGACATGAATGTACATATAAAGATAGACTATGGTATACATAGTATGATTAGGTTAAACAATCAGAACTGCAGAGAAAAGGAAAATATATAAAATATTTAAAATAAGGTATAAATGGGATGAACTTTGGAATCAAAGTACTAGGAGCTTCCATACAAATCACTTCATGTCTCTTAGCCTCGACTTCCTTATTTGTAAGTAATAAATAAAAATACTATCATCAAGGGTTAGTGTGAAGCCTATCTGGAATGATGTATGTTAAGTGCCTGGAAATCAGTAGGTTCCTGGGCCATTATTATTGCTTGAATTTTCCATATTGTCTCATGTTCTAAAAGGGACAAAATATTCATGAATTATTAGTATACTTACAAGTTAGAAACCCTGAAAGCAGACTGGAACAGCAGTTAGTAGTGTTTGGTTCTAGGTTATCTCCTATTCAGTATAGTTTCTGTGCTTTTAAAAACCAGCAGGTCAACAGATAGTTTAAGTAGAAACATCAGGTGATTTTTTTTTTTTTTCTTGCCCGGGGTCCGTGACTGTTTTGAACAAGAGCAGAAGGTCTATGGGGGGTGAGAAGGACTGAAAGCTCAGAAGGTACCTACCATCTGAAAAATTAGTTGGAGAAAATTCAGTGCATCAAAAAATAGGTTAAGGAAAATGTGATTTCCTTGATAGATAGCCTTCAAGGCCTGCATCTGCTACCTGGGTTGGGGTCTTCCGTGTGGCTTGTGAAGAGGGTGGCTCGCAAGGACAGTTCCAGTTTCACTCTTGCCCTGGTGTCATTACTTACAAAGTCTCCTCTCACTTCCAGGAGTGTCCCAGTGTGGATGACAAATTATAAGGTCCCCTGACCTAAGGGATGTGGAACCTGCAGAAGTTTTCACTACTGCTCTTGGATGGTTTTGCTCGAAGATTTGTATATTAACATGGGGAGTAGGATGGTGTGCCAATAAGATTGAAAGGATATCCAGGTCAGTTTCTAAACTGAAATTCTGTAATGAAGTAGAGAAGGATAACATTTGGGATGGGACAGTGACATTTTCTGTCCTGGCTAGATGGGGAGTGTAAGTGCGGGTTCTTCATATAAGCCCGAGGAGGCCATATTTAGTATAACATGTTGCAAACAGTAAGGTTCTACTGAAAATGTAAAGTGCTTTCATATGTACTGTTTCGTTTGAGTCTCGCCATAATACCTAGTTTGGTTTTTTAAATAGATGTGGGAATAGCTGGTAATTGATTTGGGAATAAAAGCCAAATCTCCTCATGCTCTTTCCATTATAACACACACGTTGGAAAGCCATTGCTAGAATATCCAGGGAAGGCTTTTTCTGACTAGGACAAAAAGTGCATTGAGGGGGCTTCCTGGAGTGAACCACATGGTTACTTGTTTAGGAGACCAAGTTCTGTTTACTCTTGGCGGTAGCTTTGCTACATAGGTATTCTTGCCTATTACCAGTGTTCTATTTTAACTTTTTTTAAATTGAAAGATTTATTTATTTTAGAGCACACGCATGAGCAGGGGAAGGGGCAAAGGGAGAGAAACTCAAGCAGACTCCCTGCTGAGCATGGTGCTGACGCAGGGCTCCATCTCGTGACCCTGAGACCATGACCCCATGACCCCAGCCAAAATCAAGAGTTGGCCTTTCAACTGACTGAGCCACCCAGGCGCCCCAATTTCCAATGTTTTTAATACCAACAAGCCAACAAATAGAATAGCAGTTGGTTGACTACCGTCAGATTTGGGTATGTGCCATTTATCTTAACCATGGAAATTCCTTTACCTCCTCTTCCCCTCTGAAAGCCATGGACAGAGTAGTTAAAAGAGTTTCAAGGGGTTGACTTGATACCATTTGAGGCTCTTGCTTAGTACTTAACTCACATACCAATTTTTAAATTAAGGATTACAGTATGGAATTTAAGGATTGAAAGAAAAAATAGAAGCTTATAGCTAATTACTCTTTCAACTATTTTTTTCCAAATGCACAATCTTTGGAGAAGTCTTATTATACGTAATGCTTTTATCTCAATGCCAAGTGATATTTCATTTTGATCTAGGAATCCAGAGCTTGGATATGTATTTCTTTTTGCAAAATGTTAGCATTTTGTCCTGCTAAATTAAGTAGTGATAAAGGAAAACTCCAATATAGCTCTTTCCTGCTCTCCTGAAATTCTATCAAGACCCCAAATATCTGAGAAAAGGAAATTGTACCTTAAGGTTTAACACACGAGTCATAAAAGCTGGTCTCTGTTAAAGCTGGGCTGTCAGCAGCCTGCAAATTAGAACTCTAGGGTATGTCGAAACTTAAAGTTCATCTTTAACATAAAGGGGATTCACACAATGCTATTCTGAGGGCTAATCTTTAGTGACAGATGTAGAGAAAGGAGCCTCAAGTGTTGTTAGGAAAACCCAAGTCTTCCATCCTAAGCACTTTTGACTTTTATTTTAGACATCAGCCAGTCATTGCCAAGAATATGTCTGTAGGGACTGATCCCAGCTGTTTGAAAGGGCTTTCTTTCCTTTTGTATAAGGTACTTAGAGAATCATGTAGTATTCTGTTCTGTGGCATATTTTATATATACCATGACCACAAATAATGGTGATCCTAATGATTTTTTTCCAAATTGATGGCAGCAAGGACTTGTGAAAAGAAAGCTCATGGAGCTGGGAGGCAATCATTACTACAACGATTTAAATTAGATTTTACTACTAATTAGACAAGTTGTTTAAACCTTTGTTAGCTCAGTTTTCACATCTGTAAACAGATCCTAATAACTTCACTATCTACCTTATTGGAATAGTTTCATGGTCAAAGGGATGATTAGATGTCAGATCCTTTGAAAAGTAGAATCCTGACTGTAGTAGACTTACAATGCTCACCTGCATCTAGTTCATCTTCATGGGAAAATTTCTCTTCCTGGCCCCTATTGCAGTTGGGTGGGTCATGTGACTCTTCCTGGCCAGTGGTGGTGGCTGGATATGAGTCACTTCTGGGCCAGACTAATTAGTTGGTGTAAGACCCTTTAGGGTTCTCTTTCCCTGTTGTGATAATTTTGGAAATATGTTTCCACATTTAGAGCTGTCTGGAATGCTAAGACAGCACATGGAAGATAGTTATCTCAGAGAGGTGCCTGGACCTACAGTGGGCTTCGATTCAGCAAGAGATGGACCTAGTGTGTCAGAACAGAGATTGAGAGATTGTTATGCAGCATAACCCAGCTCATCCAGACAGCTCTATGTATAAAGAAGTTATAAAATTATCACTGTGATGATTAGTCAGAAGTCTCCCAGATTCCTCCTAATATTTATGAATAATTTGCTGGTGTTTCATATTCTGATACCTAATGGACTTGAATCTGATTGTTGCAACTCTCTTCCCATCCTCCCACCCCCAAGAATCTCCACTGTCCTTTTGGATGTAACCTGAAAGAATGAGCTGTATTGGCAGTTACAACATACAAGGAGAGGTGGTAATTCCAAGAAGTAATGTATCTGGCAATTAATGGATATTCAACAAACCTTTATTGGCAGTAGGAAGAGAAATTGGGTGATATGGTCATTACCAGTGATTCCATGTAGCAAAATTGAGTAGCCAACACTCTCCTCGCAGTTGCCTCAGAAGCAGGGTTTGGCACATTTCGTCCCTCTCTTTCTTGAACTCTTTTTGATCCTTGGGTTCCTAGACTCCAGCATCTTCTAGTTTTCTTCCTGTCCTAGCAGCCACTCCTTGGTCTCCTTTGCTGGATCCTCTTATTCCTGATAATTAAATACTGGAGTGCCCTAGAGCACAGTCTCTGAAGCCCTTCTCTTTTATTTGAATCTCTCAATCATAACTGCTTTTTGTTTTATTATTGAATGGTTTATTTTTTATTGATTTATACATTCTTTTATATGGAGTATTAACCCTCTATCATACATTGCTGAGAATTTTCCTCATTTGTCATTAGATTTTTACTTTATAGTTTTTCCATGTACATTTTACATTTCTATATAATCAAATATATCATTTTTAAAAAGGTTTTTGGAATTAGTATGGGATTTGAGGAATTTGTTAATGTGTGAGGTGGTGATATTTAAAATATGAAAGTGGTCTCTATATTATAGACCAAATCATTGTTCTGGAGATGTTCTCTGGGTTGGTGCTTACATGGTGAAGGGTCATGTCATTCCAATCCATATTCTTGCTAAATTACACTTGTGACTGTAATAATAAGTTATTTCTGTGTAACAGCTTCAAATTTTAGTTGCTTAAAATACCGGTAATCATTTATTATCTCTCATGGGTTTCTGTGGGTCTAGAAATCAGAATTGGTTTGGCTGAGCATTTCTGGATCAATTATTCTCATGAGGTAGTCACGTGTTGGCCTGAGCTGCAGTCATTTGAAGGCTTGACCAGGGCTGAAGGATTTATGTCTAAGGTGACTCACGTAACTGGGAAGTTCGTCCCTCTTCATGTGGGCAACTGCTTGAGTGTCCTTATGACCTTGTTATTGGTTTTTCCCCAGAGCAATTGATCTAGGAGACCAAGACAGAAATTCCAGTGTCTTCTAGGACCCAGCCTCAGAAGTCACACATCATCACTTCTACCTCATTTAGTTGGTGGCATAATAGACCAGTCTGACTTCAGAGTATGGGTTGGGGGTAGGAGAGAACACTACTAAAGGCATGACCACCAGGAGGTGAGATCCTCAGGGACCATTGTGGAGCCTAGCTCCCACGGCAACCAAAGGGTATTCCATATTTGAGATGTTTTCTTAGGTTTGATACATGCTTTTAAACTGAAAATACAGGAATGCCAAATGATGAGTATTGGGGTTTATCCAAGGCATTGTTAACTTTATACTCTATTAAAGTAGAAGAGATGGATGAATATTTGCAGACTGCTCGAGTAGGCCCCTCAGGACAGAAGGTGTCTGAGATAATACCAATGTAAGACCCCTAGTACGCTTTCTGGAACTAATGTTGTTACTCTTGATTTTCTATTTCCTCCATATCCAAATATTTTGAAGAAAATAAGTCAGGTAGGGGCAAGACAATGTCTAAGACAGAGAAAGATAGCTGCTAATAATAGCAATAACTTTTACTTATTAAACACCTGCTATGTGCCAGCCAGATATAGAACAGACTCTTTTTTTTTTTAAAGATTTTATTTATTTATTTATTTGAGAGAGCGAGAATGAGAGAGAGAGAGAGAGCACATGAGAGGGGGAAGGTCAGAGGGAGAAGCAGACTCCCTGCTGAGCAGGGAGCCCGACGTGGGACTCGATCCCAGGACTCCAGGATCATGACCTGAGCTGAAGGCAGTCGCTTAACCAACTGAGCCACCCAGGCACCCTAGAACAGACTCTTTTTAATAAGTTACATCTTATTTATTCCTTATAATAGCCATTGATGGAAAAGGATATTATCCTTTTTTTTTTTTTTTTAAGATTTTTTTTTATTTCTTTGGGGTGGGTAGGAGTAGAGGGAGAGGGACAAGCACACTCCACACTGAGCATGGACCCTGATGTGGGGCTTGATCTCACAACCCTGAGATCATGACCTGAGCTGAAATCAAGAGTTGGATGCTTAACCGACTGAGCCACCCAAGTGCCCTGGAAGTGGATATTATCCTTATTGTTAGTATGGCAAAACTGATAATCATAGTAACTCACCCAAGGTCATGGAGTATTGGTTGAGCCGAGATTTGAACCCAGGTTTGTTGGTCTCCAAAGGCTGTGGTTATTCTACTACCTCTTACTGCATCCTGTTGATATAAACATAGGTACATAAAATGTTTGGGCATCAGAAATTTGAAAAACTGCAGAGTTGTGTGTTATCTGGAAAAATCTGTCAAAGGTAAAAGATCCAGGAAAACATAATCCCAGATACGAAGGCACTCTGAAAATGAAAAGTGCTTTATAAATGTAAGGTGACAGTGTTGTTAATATTATTCAGCTCAGAGAAGTGAGAAAATGAATCATGTATAATTCCTCTATTTCTTCTTCAGAGTATAGCAGAACACCTGCCCATTAATCCTTACCCCATTAAAACAATAACTGCCTAGCCAGGTAGTACACTGGAATTAATGTGTAATTAAAGAAAATTATCATCCGCTCAGCTATGAAATAGGAATGGCAATATTTCAAGTCCGTATATATTCCAGACAAATAAATGTTTTAGATTAGGAAACTCTGCTAAAATGTATAATTTAGGAAGATATAAAATCATCAGTTTAAAATTAAAGCATAAAGAGCTTTATGTCTGTAAAAGCATTTTGTTGTAATGTTGGTACGGTGTCGTATTTGTCTTCAGTACGAAGACATCGTCTTTCCGACGACCGCTGTTTAAAGGCTACACGCCTTGGGGATGGGGAAAGCTGTTTCTCTTGGATTGCCCCTCTTTTGATGTGCTTGTGGGTGGCATTAACACATGACCAATGAACTGAGATGGCAGGCTTGAGGGTGGGGGATGGTATGAAGCCCTCATTATCGTGCCTTGGCAGCCGGCCCGGAGACACCAGCAGCAGCAAGAGCCTTGATTTCATTTTAAAAGGAGTTCGAAGAACGTGAAGAAGGTCATAGCCATCAATCTGTTACCCCTCTGCTAGATAGGATCTCTTTAAGGAGGAGCAGGAAGCATATTTTAAAACCTCCAATGAAGGCCCCCAAATGACTGTGTTCATCTTACCACTTATTAATGAAAGCGCTCCATCTCTGAAACAGAGCTCACAAGCACTGCACCACAAAATTTGTCAAAGAGAAGGATTTCGTTTTAAATTGCCCCAGCTCGAGGCAGCATATACAGTTAGTATAGGCAGGGAAACAGGCATACGAAAGCAAAAAAATATATATATTTTTGCAGTTTTATTGGGTTTCATTAACTTCACAGTCTTGTAAAGGGGTTGGTACTCCTTCCACTGCAGAGGAAAGAAACAGAGGCGGACGTTAAATGTCCAGCTGAAGGCTGGATTATTGATCGGAGGGTGGGAAATAGTCTGGAGGAGCTTTAATCTCTCAGAATGCACTTCTCCTATCCCTGGCTGTAGCCGTGAGGCCTCTGGATAGTATGCCCTTTGTTTTATTTCTAAGGAAGTTTTAGAAAGGAAATACACAGTACCTAGAATCTGAGTCTTCCAGCATGGGATTTAGTTTTGTGAAATTTTATCTAGTGTTGAGGTGCATGTATATTTATTTTTACACAATTAAAATATTGATGTTCAAATGTATGTACAAAATCTGTTCAAATATCCATTTTTTAAAAAAAGATTTTATTTATTTATTTGACAAGAGACACGGCGAGAGAGGGAACACAAGCAGGGGGAGTGGGAGAGGGAGAAGCAGGCTTCCTGCAGAACCTCCCAGGACCCTGGGACCATGACCCCAGCCGAACGCAGACGCTTAACGACTGAGCCACCCAGGTGCCCCTGTTGCTATAAATTCTTAATACTGTTTCATAGTAGCATACTAGTCCTTCAAGTTGATAATGTTGTAATTTATTTTCTTACTGTAGGACATTCAGGTTGTTTCCAAAATTTCCCCTGCTATAGGTTATGATGTAATAAACTTTTCCACGAAGATAGCTTTTTTATTTCCAAAAGGTATTATTATTATTTTTTTTTAGCTAAATATTTCAGGACTGGACTTAGAGGGTCAAGGCCACTTTTGCTTATGTGATTATCTTCATGGGTTTGCTTCCCTGATAGATGGTGATTTTTTTTTTGTTGTTTATATTGTTAATTTTTGGGCATCTAATCTGTACTGAGGGGTTTGCATAGTTCTGATCTGCCTGACCAGATTTGAGGATTGTGTCTTAAATGGCCCCAGCAGGACGCAGAATTCACACCATTGGTTCAAATGAGGAGAATTCCGTGGATTCTACCCACAGAGTATGTGCAGGGTGATAGGATGGGGGAGTCCAGCCATAGAAAGCCATGGGGGCCGTGAGCTGAGGGGACAAGAGAGAGAAGGCGTGTTCTGGGAGGGCTCATGGCCAGCTCTGGATGGAAGAGAGAAGGGAAGGAAACAGGGTCTCAAGAACACTTAGAGCTGCAGCCGTGGAGGATGCAGTCCTGGCTGGGGCTGGGGCTGGCTGCAGAGGGACACCATTTCTATGGGTGATGCTGGGCTTGAAGCATGTGGGGCTAGGATGAAGCCCGCCCCCAACCTCCCTTTCCTCCCTTGCTCTGGTCTCCTGCAACTTCCTCCATTAGCCAAACCCAGCACAAGTCAGTTGCCCAGGAACCTGGGGGATGCAATCTGCAGGGGCCACCCTCCTGGTTGACAGTGAGAGCAGGGCAGACAATGGATCTCAAGCTGGTGGAGGCGCAAATGACAAAAATAAACTAGCACAGTGATGATGGAAGTTGGGATGATATTTAACATCTCTCTGGACTATAGTCTCTGAGAAAGGCCTTAAATATTGCATTTGCTTTATTATGAAAACCAGGTCACCGTCAGAGAGCCAGGGGCTCAGAAAGAGCACTCAGCACTGGTGAGAACAAGTCCCATGTCTGTAGGCTGTTTGCTTTTTGGCAGTCTTCGTAGTTACCTTCTGTCAGATCTGATATTCCTTACACCTGCTCTTCCAGCTTTCCCCCAGCCCTCGAAGTTTTGATCCGAGTATGTCTCTAGTTTCAAGGACACACTAAAAGTAGATTCTCTGTAGGAACCTGGTCACAGACAGCATTCCACAGGGCAGTTTCTCACACTGGGAGCTGAAGACCTCTGAGCCTTGGTAACCTCGGGGATTTGTGAGTCTTAGGTAAGGTTTTTAAGATGTTGCTTTCATTTTCATGGCGATAAAAATTTTACCTAGGCCCATCCTGGATCATTGGGTATCTGTCTTATAACTAAGCACCGGGATATGATTTCCAATGTGTATTTAGGTTTGTGTTCAAATTAGTGTCAGTAGAACCTGTTTAAAATGGAGGGTTCCTAAGAAAAACCAGGGTAGAACTAACTTGACACCAAAGCACTGTTTGCATTTAAAGACCAAATGCTCACAGAGCAGGCTGATGAAGAAAGGTTTCACAGCACTTCTAGAAGGGAAGTGGTGGGAGTAGCCAGTCTTCCCATAGGACGCGGAAGTAAATGCTTGCCGAGCTCAAAAGGACCCATGCCATGGCAATCAGTGCCAGTACCATATATATCCTCACTGGGGCAGCAGTGTGATTTCAGCAGAACACGATCTAACATGTTAAGCTACAGTTAATTTGAATGCTGTTTGTTCTGTAGTTTGGATTGTATCTGTTTATACATGTGCTTTGGTTTGTATAGACAAAGGGTGACACATCTAAAGATTTTGTACCTGGTTTTATATTGTTGTTTTCTAAGGAACACACTAAAAACAACAAAGTTAATGTTGGGGGGATTTGAGGGAACATTTTTCTTTCTTTCTTTTTTTTTTTTTTTTAAGATTTATTCACTTATTTTGAGAGTGAAAGAGAGATGGAGAGAGAGAGGCAGGCAGAGGGAGAGAATTTTCAAGCAGACACCCTGCTGAGCCTGGAGCCCCACGTGGGGCTCAGTCCCATGACCCATCAGATCATGACCTGAGCCAAAACCAAGGGTCAGACCGACTGGGCCATGCAGGTGCCCCAAACATTTTTCTTCAAAAAAAGGTCTGCATATAATTCAAGTTGGACGATTACCATGGAGTTAACCATGGACTGGTAATCTCTGCCTCTGTGAATTGATTAAAGGAGGAAGGAAGGACTTTTTTTTTTAAACCTCTCTTTTAGCACTAAAAAGACTTTATGAATCTTCATATCAAGAATTCATGCAGTTTTGGATGATTTAGTAGCACATATTTAAGAAATATGATATTAGTCAGCAGGATCCCCGTGGCTCATTTGCTACATGATTTTCTTGTTCGGGACTCCTTCCTGTGGAATCCAAGGCTGATTCTTCCTATTTCTGCCATAACCAAGTAGCATAGTGAAATCTCATAGATGTTTGGGGACTGATTTTCTGAAGTGTTAATTTCATTGTTTGAAAATATCAAAGAATATCTCTAGGGGCACCCAGTGGCTCAGTCGGTTAAGCATCCTACTCTTGATTTCGGCTCAGGTCATGATCTCAGGGTTGTGAGATTGAACTCTATGTCCCCTTCGTACTCAGCAGGGAATCTGCTAGAGATTTCTCTCCCTCTGCCCCTCCCCCTGCTCCTGCTTGAGTTCTCTCTCTCTCTAATCTTTAAAAAAAAAAAACAATTAAAGAATGTCTCTTAATTTCTCACTGCATTGCCCCCCCCATGTTGTATGGATTTTGAATGCAATACTTCTTGGGGGGATATCAATATATAGTCATCTTTGGGGCTGGGAGAAACTGCCTTGTAATTATCAGTGACAATTTTTCTACTGGGCATTGTCTTTGTGCATATAGGCAGAAAATTTATATTAACACTCAAGGCAGTTACATGGATGAAGGGAAAAATAGGTAATGGATGTTTGGTATTAAATACACCGGTCTGTTTTTTAGGCAGGGGTTATAAGACACGTTATGTAACTGATGCATCATATGATACTGTGAACAGGTATGCTTGCTGGAATAGCTGGGTATTCTTAACCCGGCAACACCTTTTGTCCTTAGAGGCTCTCAGGACTAGAATCATTTCTTTTCTTTTCTTTTTTTTTTTTTTAAGATTTTATTTATTTGACAAAGACACAGCGAGGGAGGGAACACAAGCAGGGGGAGTGGGAGAGGGAGAAGCAGGCTTCCCGCCGAGCAGGGAGCCCGATGCGGGGCTCGATCCCAGGACCCTGAGATCATGACCTGAGCCGAAGGCACACGCTCAACAACTGAGCTACCCAGGCGCCCCTAGAATCACTTCTAATGCTTCTGGAGTTGTAATAACAGGGTGGTTATTCAGGGTTTCCACTGCTCACTGATTGTTCTAATGGAGAGCTTCAGAGGTAGAGAGAACCTAGTAACAAATAAGTCTTCAGTAACTTGTTACTGGCATTGAAGTATGTTACTCACTTTCTCCCTTGCCAGTTAACCTTATGCTGTTTGCTTTAGGGTTATGTAAAAAGGAGCGTGTACTCTACAAATTAGGATTCCAATTATAGTGCAGCTCCTCACCGGCTTCTCCCTTCACCAACCCCACCATCCAAATTATGAAAAGTAATGAACTGGCCTCAGGAAGCTTCTCTGGGTAATTTTCCTGGAGGCCGACCCTAACACTCAAGACCCAAACTGGGTAACCAAGTCACAAGGAAGCCTTTGAAGATGGAAGGCTTTGGTTGTGATTTTTATTTTCTCAAGAAGGACGTTAATGTGGGTCGATGAGTTCAGATTGTACCTAGCAGAAAAATTCCAGGAGGAAATTGGACTTTCCCAGTCAAACATAGACCTTTCAGGTCATCTCTTCCCTGCCACCCCAAAACTCTCCATTGGTGAGACCCAGGAGCTCAAACACATCCTCCCCTACCAGGCAGCGAAGTGTCTTCACAAATCCCTAATCCCCAAGCCTGTTTGCCGAAGTTAAACAATGCAGGGCCCCAACAAAGCCCTTCACCAACAAAGCCACACCTAGTCTGGTCTGAAAGTGAAGTAAGTGGATTACTTTCTAGACAGAGCTGAAAGTTTGGCTGCAAAAACATTGCCTTTTGTCTGCCTCCAGGCCTTTTCTTGGCTGAGCTGTTCCTCCTCTCTCAGGGACCAACCCAGAATCCCCTTCTGTCAGGAAGCACCTCAGATCTGCTGGTTCTCCCCCACCTCCCAACTCTTCCCCACAAACTGGGGAGGGGCAGGTCTAAGGGGAGAAGGAAAATGGGGAGTCCTGGTGTGGTCCAGGCCAATTAGGGCCCCAGTGCCATTTTCCCCCTTTGTGAATGCCGTTCATTAGGATCATAACCCCTTTCTAAGGAACACAGCCTCTGGGAGTACTTTAATCATTCTCATGAATTATATTGTTTAATATTTTAGTTCTCGGGCGCCTGGGTGGCTCAGTTGGTTAAGCGACTGCCTTCGGCTCAGGTCATGATCCTGGAGTCCCGGGATCGAGTCCCGCATCGGGCTCCCTGCTCGGCAGGGGGTCTGCTTCTCCCTCTGACCCTCCTCCCTCTCATGCTCTCTGTCTCTCATTCTCTCTCTCTCTCTCAAATAAATAAATAAAATCTTAAAAAAAAAATTAAAAAAAAAAATTTTAGTTCTGACTTTTTACCACCATGAGATACACTTTAGTTTTAGCATTGTTTTGCAGAGACTGGTAAAAATACCTGTATAAAATTACCTATGTATTTACCGTCTTTTCTGCTTGTCATTTCTTGCATATCAGATATTCCTCTGGGTTCATTTTCTTGCTTCCTAAAGTACATCCTTCCCGTGTCTGGGTGGCTCAGTCGGTTAAGCATTGACTCTTGGTTTTAGCACAGGTCATGATCTCCGGGTTGTGGGATTAGGCCTCGCATTGGGATCCTCACTTAGCGGGGAATCTGCTGGAGATTTTCTCTCCCTGTCCTTTCCTGCCCCTTGCACACGCGTGCTCACTTGCTTTTGCGCTCTGTCTCTCTCTCAAATAAATAAATCTTTAAAGTACAACCTTTAGGGCATTTCTGTAGGGAAATTTGTTGGTAGTAAACTTTCTGTTTTTGTTTAAAAGAATGTATTCCATTCTCCTTCTTAAAAAAAAAAAAAGCTTTATTGGGTGTTCTAGTTGTTAAGAAAAATTCAGCAGAGTAAATTTGAAGATCTAATTGGTTTTGTTAATGGATTCATGATTCAGGCAGCATCCCATTCAGCACCCCCGTCCGGCAAGAATGACCCAAATCTGTATGTTTAGGAAGGTACTCAGCAAGTAGAGGGGTACCCTGAGGAGTTGTACAAAATGGAAGGTTTTTATAGGAAGGAGGATGGGGCAAGAAAGTTATTAGCAAAAGAAAAGACAGGATTGTTCCAGGTGACATCACCATACCTTAGGGGAACTCAGGGGTCTGACTAGATAATTTACCTCTTCTTCTGGGCCCATGTGACAGATTACCTCATTGGTGCTTATCAGAAAATTCCTGACTGACCTTTTAAGACTTACATTTCTGGGGGGTTTGAAACTGCAATTAGGTTAGGTGTTAAGCCCCAGTTTGGTGACTTGGCCTAAGTGACGCCATTTTGGGACTGTGGTTTCTTTTTAATACAGTTAATATTTCTATTCTCCTAACACTTTGAAGATTGGTACACTTCTGTCTTCTGACTTCAGTTGTTGCTGTTGAGAAATCTGTCAATCTAATTGTTGATCTTTTTTGTGGGTGATATTATAATGTCATTGTCTTTGGTATTCTGCGGTATCACTTTAGTGTGCCTAGATATGGAATTCTTTTTATTCTGCTTGGTATAAAGTGTTTTCTGTGTCTTTGTATTTGTGTCTTTCATCAACCTTGGCCGTTATGTCTCAAAACTGCCTGTCCTCCAATCTCAATTCTCTCCTAGGACTTCCATTTTCAACTTTCTTAGTCTATGCTCCATGCCTCTCAATATCCTTTTAATATTTTCTGTCTCTTTTTATTGCATTCTGGTCACTTTTTTCTAGAACTGTTATCAGTTCAAGTGACTCTGTCTTCAGTTCTGGTAAATATGAGGTTTAACTTGTCCATTGAGTTTTTAATTTAAATGATTTTATGTTGTCTCTGAAAATTCTCTTAGGCTAATTTGTGAATATTTGTGATCATTTTTTAATATTTTTAAAAGTCTCATTCATTTTTTATTCCATATTCTATTACATTAAATATTTTTGTTTAGTACTCTCTGAGAGTGCTAAATATTTGGAAATTAAGAGTGGGTGTCCTTCTGTTCCTGGCAACTCTCATTTATGTTGCTTTATTTTCTTGTGTTTTGAGGAAATTTTTTTTGAGAGCTTATATTTGATTAAATTTAATTTATAGCAACATTAGGGACTTAAATTGAGAGCTTTTCTCCAAGAAGATTTGCATTTCTTGTGTCCTGGAGCTTGGGGGTAGGACTGACCTAGGACTGTGTTAGCCAGCTTCAAGGGTCTTGACTTCATGAGTGTCAGGTTCAGCTACCCAACCCTGTGAGGGACCCAGCACTCAGTTCCTGATGCTGGAGCATCTGCTCCCAGGGCAACCCTGACTTGTGTGTATGCTTGCCACTAACGCTTTTGAATTTATCTAACATTTCTTTCTTCCCTTCCTCTCTCTCTCTCTCACTCTCTATTTGTGCATACACTTCTTTGGAATATATTCTGTACTTTCTTGGTGGTCAGAAATGCAATATAAAGTTTGTTCTACTTATCCAGGATCTTGTTGTAGCAAAAGGGCCTCTTAGAGTATGGGCTAGAAGCAGAAAATTTGATCTCTTTAGAGGCTGCCCCACTTCCTTGTTTCCTCTGTTATAGCTAACTTGTGCCTGATCATAGGCTGAGTCCTGGGACTACTACTGGCTTATGGGGTGTAATGGTGCCCTCATCACTCAGCATCTCACATACTACCTTATGGTCTTCTTTGCTGATAACCCTGAGGTCAATGGTCAGAGGTGTATCTTCAAAATATAATACTGTATAAGCCAATGACTATTTCTTTTAAGGAAAAAAAAAATTGGACCCCATATTTAGGTATTTAATTTCTTTAAAAGATATATTTTCAACTAAGTTATGTCATGCAACTGATTATTTAGAAGAAAAAACATAACCCATTATCCAAGTGGCTCTTTCCACTTAGATATGGTATTGGCATCATTTGCTTCTTGAAAATTAGGTTTGTGTCTCATTTTTCTTCTTATACCTGGCTACACCTACCATTTGATAAATTTTTCTGGAATTGAATTACATTTTTCCAGCTGGCTTTTCAGAGATTTGGATATGGCATGTAGGGTTTTTTTTTCCTTTTTTTTTCCCCTGCAAGATTTTATTGAATGCAGACACAAAAATTATACCTTCAGATAGCATTTGAAATCTCCTGGGAGGCCAGTCTAAATAGAGCAAGTTGTTTCGTTTAAGTTATAGATCCCAATCATGGACTTTAGGGAAATTTTCTGGAAACTGATTCCTTGTTCTGGTTCTAATCAAGGGTACTGCATCTCCCTTCATATTATTGATGAGCAGCTGCTATGATTACATGAGTCTCACAAGGATGGAAAGTGGAGATAGAACTGTGTTTTATTTGGTGTTAAGGTAATACTCAGCGGTTTTGCCTCATCTGGATAGAGACCTTTGAAGGAATGTGTAAGGTACTCCATGTTCTCAGTGAACAGTAGTAATAGGATCTTTGAATGTGAAACATGTCCTAAATTTTTTCTCTTTAAAAATAACATTTCAAAACAAGTCAGAATTTCTCAAGGCAATTACAGAGCCATTTGTATTGACAAAATAGCAACAAGATGGGGTGTAAAAGGTTATGTATCTGTTCATTGCTCAGATGCTTAAGGACATGCCAAGGAAGAACATAACACCTGCCTTTTATTTTCTCTTGAGAGATGGCTCTATTTTTAATCTTGCCTAGTGTTCTGATCCTTTTGATTGTACTCCAGAAGAAAATCTGAATAGAGTTACATAGGCCACCTACCTTAACCTAACAAATGAGAGGAAGGGAGAACTCACCAGGGGGATCTCATCTCTTTTCTGATGAAAAATGATAATTCCTGATTGATTGAAATGTCATGCTGAGTGGGTGAATAACAATCTTGGGGTTTATTGCATGCTTTCTAAAACTCTGCATATGGGGTTGTTCTTCAAACACAAGGAGGTCCTCTGCTGGCTATCTACTGGGGACGTGTCCGGCAAGAATGACCCAAATCTGTATGTTTAGGAAGGTTCTAAAAAAGCCATCTCCTCTAGACTTCTAAGACCCTCATAAGGAAACAAATATAAGAATTTTTACATGTGGAATTACTTAGAGCGTTAATGATTTCCCAAGCTTGAGAACATATAAAATATAGCAAGCGGGATAGTTCTTAAGAGCGTGGCCTGAAGGAATTAGGACTGGTGCCAGGCCTGGGCTGCTCTCTGCATACCCTCAAATTCTCCATCTAAAAATCATCCCTTTGGTATGGGTGCAATTAACTCCTTCATACAGAAGTATAAATCACTAAGAAGTTTCATGAGTGTCTTCCTCCTGGTTTTCAACTGGAGATAATCTTTGAGTCAAGGGAAAGCAAATCCAGTTGTGTAATAGCAAGGATATCTACTGGGGAGGGGAAGATACCCTTGAAAGGAGGAAAGGGGTATGCTGAGGGCTTGACAGGGCCACAGATCTTTCCTGTGATGTTGGCAGCATGCACAGCTGGTGGTGCTCATGTTGAAATAGAGGAGACTCCCGTGGGCTTTATCCAGCTTTTTTGTTGGACTTTGTATCTTAAGAGCAGAGAACCCATAGAATTCTTCTGTGTCCTTCATTGGTTTTTTTTTTTCCTTTTAAATTTTTATTTAAATTCTAGTTAGTTAACATGTCGTGTAATATTGGTTTCAGGAGTAGAATTCAGTGATTCATCACTTACATATAACACCCAGAGCTCATCATCACAAGGGCCCTTCTTAATACCCATCACCCATTTAGCCATCGCCCACCCACCAGCTCCAGCAACCCTCAGTTTGTTCTTTTATGGTTTGCTTCCCTCTCTTGCTCTTTTTTCCCCCTTCTTCCCTTCCTGTATGTTCATCTGTTTTGTTTCCTGAATTCCACATGAGTGAAATCATAGGGTATTTGTCTTTCTTTGACTGATTTCCTTAGCATAATATACTCTAGCTCCATCCATGTCATTGCAAAAGGCAAGATTTCATTCTTTTTGATGGCTGAGTAATATTTCTCTGTGTGTATATACCATATCATTATCCATTCATCAGTCGATGGACACTATGGACACTTGGGCTCTTTCCTTAGTGTGACTGTTACTGATAATGTTGCTGTAAACCTTGGGGTGCATGTACTCTTTTGAATCTGCATTTTTGTATCCTTTGGGCAAATAGCTAATAGGCAATTGCTGGGTCATAGGGTAGTTCTATTTTTAACTTTTTGAGGAAGCTCTGTACTATTTTCCAGAGTGGCTGCACCAGTTTGCGTTCCCACCAATAGTGTAAGAGGGCTCCCCTTTCTCCACATCCTCACCAACATCTGTTGTTTCCTGTGTTGTTCATTTTAGCCATTCTGACAGGTGTGAGGTGGCATCTCATCATGGTTTTGATTTGTATTTCCCTGATGATGAGTAATGTTGAGCCTCTTTTCATGTGCCTGTTAGCCATCTGGATGTCCTCTTTGGAGAAATGTCTCTTCGTGTCTTCTTGCCCATTTCTTGACTGGATTTGTTTTTTGGGTGGTGAGTTTGCTAAGTTCTTTATGGATTTTGGATACTAACTCTTTATCAGATATGTCACTTGCAAATATCTTCTCACATTCTGTAGGCTGCTTTTTAGTTTTGCTGTTTCCTTTGTTGTGCAGAAGCTTTTTATCTTGATGAAGTCCCAATAGTTCATGTTTGCTTTTGTTTCCCTCGCCTCACCACGTCTAGTAAGAAGTTGCTGTAGCTGAGGTCAAAGACGTTGCTGCCTGTGTTCTCCTCTAGGATTTTGATTGTTTCCTGTCCCACATTTAGGTCTTTCATCCATTTTGAGTTTATCTTTGTGTATGGTGTAAGAGAATGGTCCAGTTTCATTCTTCTGCATGTGGCTGTCCAATTTTCTCAGCACCATTTGTTGAAGAGATTGTCCTTCTTCCACTGGACATTCTTTCCTGCTTTGTCAAAGATTAGTTGACCATAGAGTTGTGGGTCTATTTCTGGGCTCTCTATTCTGTTCCATTGATGCATGTGTCTTTGTGCCAGTACTGTCTTGATGACTAGAGCTTTGTAATAGAGCTTCAGGTCTGGAATTGTGATGACTCCAGCTCTGCTTTTCTTTTTCAGGATTGCTTTGGCTATTCAGGGTCTTTTGTGGTTCCATGTGTCCTTCATTTCTAACTCTATGCCTGGTGCTAGTAGGAGCTCTGTGTACTGACTCTTGAGTGGATGTCAGCTCAGGACTTGGCAGCAGGGAAGGAGGGAGAAGGAGGCATAGAGACAGGTACCTGACATGGAGGGCTAGCATGCTGAACAGAAACATTGTCTCATCTTTCTTTTGTCATGGTCTCAGTCCTTCTTGGTACTGTTCTTCCTTTTGTGGAAAAAAAAAAAAAGTGGCTCTCTGTTTTCGTTTCTTCTTAGTCCCCCAGATTTATACTTCTGCTCCATCCAGGTCCTCACTTTTGGTCCAGGAGCCTGGGTGCTCTTGGCTTTGTGCTCGAATATAGTAAATGCATACTCTTCTTCCCTGGATGCCCTTGAGAGGTCTGTTGGAACAGGACTTCAAGCAGCAACTCTTCTCCCTTCACACCTTAAGCCTTGCCTTTCTCTGCTTTGGATTGACCCCAGACACAGCCAGGAGCTTAGGCTCTTGCTCAGGATGTAGTTTGTGTTGCTCTGTTGATCTGTCCTCCAGCCCCTGCTGCCAAATGGCAAGTTTCCAGATGTATTTCCCTATTGTTCTAGGGGAAAAAAGTTAAATGCTTTTTGAAGGGGAGGGGAAGGGGGAAAAGTCAGGTATTTAATTTGGACATCAGAGTGGTTTGGCTTGTGTCCTATAGTCATTCCATAGGAGTTTATTTAGGCAGACAATGTCTAAGTGATTGATCAAGGAGGGACAGGAGTTAGTCATCCATCTTAGGCACTTGGCAAATTCTGTTTTACACCTGGAGACACAGTTCAGGGTGCTTGCCGGGGAACCAAAGGTTTGTGCCTCTGAAAGAGGAAGGGGGCCTGGTCCCATTGAGTTATAGCAGGGCCAGATGAAGCGATTCTCCATGACTGGGGAGAGGAGCATCCACTGTGTTCTTCCTCCCTATTCCTTCCACTACTTAAAATTTGTACTCACTTCATCTGCATCCCACCAGATCTTTCTACCTGGGGACAAGAGGATGCTGTATGAAGTCTGAGTCCTTCTTGCACCTGGTGTGTGGCTGGGAAAGGTTATTGAGCCTAAGGACCTCCTTAAGACTCCTCCCCTGTCTAAAGTTTCCTACTTACTTTAAAAAAACTTATATCCTAAATGTCTGCAACTTCAGTTATAATGATACCTTTCCATGTTCATTTGTTTAGATATGCCACATTGCTGTCTGCTGTTGGCAACCCTCCTGGACTAGGCTGCTTTGGTTAATCACATGGATGTTGTGAGTATTATGTTCACAAGTGGATGTAGAGAAGATAATTTGATTGAACTACAAATCCTCACCACACGAGCCACTCCTGCTTAGCAAAAATATATGAAACAGTTGTGATCTGGAGTTTCATTAATCTCTGGGATTATGCTGCTTGCACATTGGTTAAATACTGTGGTTTCCGTATCTTACTCTAAGCATTGAGTTTTTATCAAAGAACTTTTGACACAAAGCAGTGTCTTAGAGTGTTTCAACATGAAGGTAGTTGTTGATCTCCATTTGCAATCATGAATTCATTTCATCTCCTATGCTTTTATGTTACAGCTTTCTTTTTTTTTGTTTCCACTTTTATATTTATTTTTTATTTTTTTAAGATTTATTTATTTGAGAGAGAGCACTTAAGCGAGGGGAGGGGCAGAGGGAGAGAATCTTCAAGCAGACTCCTTGCTGAGTGCAGATCTTGTTTCAGGGCTCCATCCCACACCCTATGAGATCATGACTTGGGCCAAAACCAAGAGCTGGATGCTTTACTGACTGAGCCACCCAGGCACCCCAGATTGTTCCCACTTCTAGGCTATTATGAAAGTTCATGATCAAGTTTTTGGGTGGACATACGTTTCAATTCTAATTGCTGGATCACATGGTAACACTATGTTTAACATTCTGATGAACTGCCTGTTTTCCAGAGTGGCTGCACCATTTCACATTCCAGCTTGGAGTGTATGAAGGTTCCAGTTTCTCCACATTGTGAACAGCACCTGTTATTACCTTATTTATCACAGTAATGCTAATTGGTATCTTCTTATGTTTATTTGCATAATTAATGATCAGCATCATTTCAGGCACTTAACTGGCCATTTACACATCTTTGAACAAATGTTTTATTCAGATCCTTTGCCCATTTAAAAAAATTGGGTTGTCTTATTATTGAGTTGCAAGAGTTCTTTAAGTATTCTAGATACAAGTCCTAAGCAGATACAAGATTTATAAATAAATTCTCCCATTCTGTGGATTGCCTTTTCATTTTTTTTAAAATTTTTTTATTGTTATGTTAATCCCCATACATTACATCATTAGTTTTAGATATAGTGTTCCATGATTCATTGTTTGTGCATAACACCCAGTGCTCCATGCAGAACATGCCCTCCTCAATTCCCCTCACCAGGCTGACCCATCCTCCCACCCCCCTCCCCTCTAGAACCCTCAGTTTGTTTCTCAGAGTCCATTGTCTCTCATGGTTCGTCTACCCCTCCGATTTCCCCTCCTTCATTTTTCCCCTCCTGCTATCTTCTTCTTTTTTTTTTTTCCTTAACATATATTGCATTATTCGTTTCAGAGGTACAGATCTGAGATTCAACAGTCTTGCACAATTCACAGCGCTTACCAGAGCACATACCCTCCCCAGTGTCTATCACCCAGCCACCCCATCCCTCCCACCCCCCACCACTCCAGCAACCCCCAGTTTGTTTCCTGAGATTAAGAATTCCTCATATCAGTGAGGTCATATGATACATGTCTTTCTCTGTTTGACTTATTTCGCTCAGCATAATACCCTCCAGTTCCATCCACGTCGTTGCAAATGGCAAGATCCCATTCCTTTTGATGGCTGCATAATATTCTATTGTATATATATACCACATCTTCTTTATCCATTCATCTGTCGATGGACATCTTGGCTCTTTCCACAGTTTGGCTATTGTGGACATTGCTGCTATAAACATCGGGGTGCACGTACCCTTTCGGATCCCTACTTTTGTATCTTTGGCGTAAATACCCAGTAGTGCAATTGCTGGATCATATGATAGCTCTATTTTCAACTGTTTGAGGAACCTCCATACTGTTTTCCAGAGTGGCTGCACCAGCTTGCATTCCCACTAACAGTGTAGGAGGGTTCCCCTTTATCCGCATCCCCACCAACATCTGTCATTTCCTGACTTGTTAATTTAGCCATTCTGACTGGCGTGTGAGGTGGTATCTCATTGAGGTTTTGATTTGGATTTCCCTGATGCCAAGCGATATTGAGCACTTTTTCATGTGTCTGTTGGCCATTTGGATGTCTTCTTTGGAAAAATGTCTGTTCATGTCTTCTGCCCATTTCTTGATTGGATTCTTTGTTCTTTGGGTGTTGAGTTTGATAAGTTCTTTATAGATTTTGGATACTTTATCTGATATGTCATTTGCAAATATCTTCTCCCATTCTGTCGGTTGTCTTTTGGTTTTGTTGACTGTTTCCTTTGCTTTGCAAAAGCTTTTTATCTTGATGAAGTCCCAATAGTTCATTTTTGCCCTTGCTTCCCTTGCCTTTGGTGATGTTTCTAGGAAGAAGTTGCTGCGGCTGAGGTCGAAGAGGTTGCTGACTGTGTTCTCCTTTAGGATTTTGATGGACTCCTGTCTCACATTGAGGTCTTTCAACCATTTGGAGTCTATTTTTGTGTGTGGTGTAAGGAAATGGTCCAGCTTCATTCTTCTGCATGTGGCTGTCCAATTTTCCCAACACCATTTGTTGAAGAGACTGTCTTTTTTCCATTGGACATTCTTTTCTGCTTTGTCAAAGATGAGTTGACCATAGAATTGAGGGTCCATTTCTGGGCTCTCTATTCTGTTCCATTGATCTATGTGTCTGTTTTTGTGCCAGTACCATGCTGTCTTGATGATGACAGCTTTGTAATAGAGCTTGAAGTCCGGAATTGTGATGCCGCCGGCTTTGCTTTTCTTTTTCAACATTCCTCTGGCTATTTGGGGTCTTTTCTGGTTCCATACAAATTTTAGGATTATTTGTTCCATTTCTTTGAAAAAAGTTGATGGTATTTTTTTTTTTTAAAGATTTTATTTATTTATTTGACAGAGAGAGACACAGCGAGAGAGGGAACACAAGCAGGGGGAGTGGGAGAGGGAGAAGCAGGCTCCCCGCAGAGCAGGGAGCCTGATGCGGGGCTCCATCCCAGGACCCCGGGATCATGACCTGAGCCGAAGGCAGTCGCTTAACCAACTGAGCCACCCAGGCGCCCAAGTTGATGGTATTTTGATAGGGATTGCATTAAATGTGTAGATTGCTCTTGGTAGCATTGACATCTTCACAATATTTGTTCTTCCAATCCATGAACATGGAACGCTTTTCCATTTCTTTGTGTCTTCCTCAATTTCTTTCATGAGTATTTTAGGTTTTCTGAGTACAGATTCTTTGCCTCTTTGGTTAGATTTATGCCTAGGTATCGTATGGTTTTGGGTGCAGTTGTAAATGGGATCAACTCCGTAATTTCTCTTTCTTCTGTCTTGTTGTTGGTGTATGGGAATGCCACTGACTTCTGGGCATTGATTTTGTATCCTGCCACTTGACTGAATTCCTGTCTGAGTCCTGGCAGTCTTGGGGTGGAGTCTTCGGGGTTTTCCGCTTTCTTAGTGTTGTCAACATGAATGTGCTTCAAATAGCTTCCAGTCCTAATCTCGTGGTTCTGTTCGTTGAAGATAAGCAGCGATTTCTTAGTTTCCTACGGGTTACCAGTGGGACTAAATAACCCCTTTAGTTGTGCTGGCAGGACCAAGAGAGAAAAGATGAGAAAGGAGGAAAAAAAGAAAAAGATTGAGAAAATATGAGGAAAACTGAAGAGAAGGGAGAGAAGAGAAAAGCATTCTGGGAAGGTCACTAATTACTTAAAGGCTGCAAGTCTTCTGTATACGAGTTTATGAGCCCAGGGTTAGGAAGGGCCTCTCTGCAGGCTCCCCAAAGAAAGTACACGTGTGTCTTAGCCTCTTATGTGACTTGAAGAGTCATACAGAATATTCTCCAGCATAAGGCAAAGGACATCTGACTAGTAAAGTCTCTGGGGATGAATAAGGGCTAACCAGAAAGGCCAGAAAGAATGGATGATGAAAATACTACTTTCAAAGAGAGAGACATCCCAGAAAACCCCAGAAAACCGGAGGATCTGAAGGTAGACAGCAGTCTCAGATATAATTTGGTCTTATTATTTTTGCCTTAGAGCTGGGAAAATGGAGACCAAGAAAGGAGAAGTGATGTGCCCAGAGCTGCAGTGAGTGGCTGAGCAAAGCCGTGTGTCGTGCGTGCTGTCCATACAGTTATGCTCCCTTTTTTAGAAATGTAATCCTGGGCAAGTCAGAGCCATGTTGCATAGAATCATATAAAGCTGGGCAGACAAGAGTCTGATTCCTTACATCAAAAGAATAGCCATGCTTAAAATGGAGTTCATCTTTTTGAGGTCTTGAAAACTCCTTTTTTTCAGGGTTGGGCTGGACTCTCCCCATGCACAGCAGATAGAAGCAGATTTCTCGGGGCCGCCCAGGTGGCCTGGCTTACACCCAAAAGCTTGACGTGGAAATGCACTCCCCTTCCATGTGATTCCATGATTTGATTTCCGTTTGGGCAAGGTGAAAGGGACTTAGAAAAGGTATATAGGTTACTAACATGGAGAACAAGATTGCATGTGTTCTTCAGGGACGGGATCAGATGCAGCTCAAAATTTTCAATTCACAGCAGCTCCAGTGGGCCTAGGGTACAGCCCCCCATTTTGGCAGCCTCTTTTCTGCAGAAGGAAGTACACTCATTGGCAGCTACACACCGAGAAGGAGAAAGGCTTCAAAACTCCTTGAGAGCTACTTAGTGAGAGTTACTGCTAAAGACGAGGACAACGTATTTCCATCTTACAGATGTGCAGTTTGTTAAGTGCACTTGGCCCTGCCCCATTAAATTAGCCTTCCAATCTCAGTAGCTTGCTGAGAGAATTACTAGGGCTCTGCTTCATTGCTCCTTGGCAGGCAGTTTAGTAGAACACTTTGGTAGCAAACGTCAAGACAGAATACTGAGACTTAGAATTATGGTCTGCCCAGAGCCCCTTAGCTTCTGTGGACTGAAGCTTTTACTTATTTGCTCATTCTTAAAATTTTTTCTCTGATATGTGCTCTTGTAGCAACAGAACCAAAAGCAGTTATGGATCAGACACTTCATTGCTTATTTAGTTCTATTTCACGGTTCTGTTTTTAGTAGGTTCTAGATCTCATGTGATTTAAGTGATTCACAGCCTCTCATTTCTTGGTGTATCTGGGTTTCTTCCTCTTAGCTACACTTAAGACTTACAGGGTCTTATAGACTCATATTCAGGAAGGTGATGTTGTTGGTTGGAGAGATTCTGAAGTGCAAAGTAGCCTTTGTAAACTGGAGCTGTGTGGTCCATTTAATGAAGTTCATGCATGCACCGTGTCCTTGGTAATCACTGGTCTTAGTACCTTTCCCCGCCCCTTTAACTTAGATGCTGGACGGGGAGTCAATATAGTTAGTTACATTGGTCTCATTTTAAGGTGATAACTTGACAGAGTGTTTGATTTCTCCTTTTATGGAGAAACTCTTGGAGAACATGTTTGGGAACCACGCAAAGTGGGCACCTTTCAAGAGTGTCAGAGCCACTAAATCAAAATACATTCAATTGTTGCTCTGTAACGTACAGTTCTAGATGTATTGCGCCAGGACTAACAGATTCTTGGGGCATTTGTTTGGATCAGCTTTGACTTTTTCGTAGAGTGCTCTTCTTTGCTAGAAAAAGAGAGAAGAGGATGTTGGGAAAATTTCTACCTTCTCTCTGCCTTGGTTTCGCTGTTGAGATGCTTGGATGGAATGTGAGTGAGTGGAAAGAGTTAAAAAAAAATCATTCATTCATCAAGTATTTATTGAATGCTTACTTGGTGCCAGGTGTGTTGGAGATACAATATCAAGCAAAACCCAGCCTCTGCTCTCTGGGCATATGTTAGACTCATGGAAGAGGGAAAATGAACCTGTTTCTGGTGGTAGTAAGTGCTATGCACAAACAAATACATGGAAAAGAAAAAAAACAAGAAAAGCAACAAGCAAGTAGAGAAGGGGGTTAGGGAATGCAAGCATTGCTTTTAAAGAAATATGGTCAAGAAAGACCTTTCTGATAACGGGACAGTTGAGCAGAGAGCTGAAGGAAGGGAGGGAGGAAACCCTGTGGATACCAGTTGGAGAATGTTCTGGGCAGAGGAAACCCAAGGAAGTAGTCAGTCGGCATCTCCCCGCAGCTCTTCCCTGAAGGCACAACTTATTTTTCTTGCTGCTTCTGATAGATAAGCTGAATATTACCACTTTTACCATAGGTTTATGCAGTAGTTACTCTTAAGTGAGAATTACGCATATAATATACTTTATTAGAGCAGTTGTTGTTAAGCACCGAATTCATCATCTTTCTATTACATGGAATTCTGATTAAAAAAAAAAAAAAACAAAACCGACAAAAAGGAGACTCCTCCAACCCACAAAACTCTTTATTGCTTCTTAGGTATTTGCAGGCCTAGAAAACTATTCTTCTGGGGCTGGGAATGCTACATAAATGTACAATTGTTTTACTGCCCCTGCAATTCAGATCACTAGAGAGTGTTCCTCTGAAATAAAAGCAGGTTTGCTTGGGGATAGATTTGAATCAATGATATAACTTGAAATTGTGCCAGCGACCCCATTCTCTCACAGTGTATGCCGTGGAAAAGGAATATGTTGCTATCGGGGGAGGCAAAGGAATGTGTTGGTTTAACATTAGCCAAATCTGGAAGTAAGCCAGGGTCCATCTAGAAACCATATAGTTAATCCGTGTTGTCAATCACTGTCGACCAGTCCAGAGCTATCAAATCAAGATCTTTGAGGTTGGCGTACTGGAGTCAACAATAGTGAAGCCAACAAAGTTAGGAATATGATAAATTAATAAGATACCTTCATATTTTTAAACCAAAGTTATTTTGGAATCCTGGAAAATATTCACAGGATATTCAAGAATCAACTCTTCAAAGCAGATTACTCCTAGTTACATCTGATTTTTCCCAGGGTCCCTTGTAATACCCCACTAGAAGCTGTATTTTGTAAATATTGAGGGTTCCTCTAGGTTAAAAGGATATTGTTCAGTGTGTATATTTAAACATGCTTATGAATGAATGAATATGTATTTTTCAATCTATTTCTATGAAAGTTTAAAACATTTTTAAAAGAATCCAGAAACATCAGAAATCAAATGAGAGCTAATTTACCAAGAGCAGAGCTAATATGTCATTTTTAAGGGGTACCTTTCTTGATTTCTTTTTCCTTGCCATCTTCCAACCCCCTGCCCCCATTCCTGCCAACAGGCGGCATGGCATGCGGTTCCTCTGAGCTCTGACTATACTCTCTGTATCTCAGTCATAGTTCTGGCCACTTGTTAATTCAGTATCTGTCCAAGGCTTTCTGGAAAATGGACTATGTCCTTGAGCTCAGAATTGCCAGCACTTTGTGTGATACTTGATACGTGATGGGGTTCTCTATATGTTTATTGAATAAATGAATGAGTGAATGAGTGAAGATCTATATCTGGTTCTGAACTTCCTGGTAACCAAAGCAAAAAGAAAAATAAATGGATTACACAGTTCTCATAGGCCTAGAAGATTAAACCGAGCATTACTTCAGAATTCTGAAGTAATTCTGAATTGTATTCAGAAGATACAATTCTTGTCTTGGTGCTACGTTCCTGAAAATACTTATCTGATGAAACATGGTATAGAGGTAGCGAGTTACAAGAAATGTTATTTTCAATACTCCAAAAGCTACTCTGGTCCTGGACTCAATGAAGGAATTCATGTGGCTTTTGGTAGAGCTTGCCGCTGGAGGCTAATTCTGGCACCTGCAGACTCTAGGTCTTGATTAGCTTCTTAGCAGATTCCCTGCTAGAATATCCATTTCCCAGGTGGCAGTGGGCCCACAAGAGAGCTTCCTTTATGCCACTGGATTTTATTTTCATGATTGCAGCTATCTAATAGATACTCTAAGAAAGATCTATTGGGCTTGCAGGCTGGGGCATTAAGCAGAGTGTGTGAACTAAGGGAAAACCTCCAGTAGAAGCAAGTTGTGAGGTCACTGTAGTCAATTTAGGACTTGCAGCCTGCCCTGGCAGGTGGAGTCTTCCAGTTGCCTCAGACAAATAGCACTTGCTGATCTCTTGGGCTTTGTGAGGAAAGGACTGTTTCATGGAGACAAACATGGACAGCAGAATACAGGTGAGAATCAGCTAATGGATAAGTGCTCAATTAAAAAAATTTTTTTAAACCAGTCGCTTTTGTGAAGAGAGAATTATGCTGAGAAGAGTGAAGATGTAGTTGCAAAGGGAAAGAAGATTGATTGCTTTTTGTGTGGGTGGGAAAGAGAGGAGAGATACTTGAAAAATTCTTTGATCCAGCAACAATATTTACTGAAATGTTTTTTCTTGTAAGTTGGATCATCACCTAGGAGGGAAGACATTGAGTGGTGAAGTGTTCTGAATCCCAAGGCATTCTGAGGAAAACAGGCGGGAAAGATCTTTATTGAGCATCTACTATTTTCCAGGCATCCCGTGAAGAGTGTGAGACATTTTTCTTTTCCTCTGAACTCTTACGATAATTCTGTGAGTCGAAGAAGGGGAAACTGCATTAACGAGGCTAAGTAAATCATTCAGATCATTCAGTTAGTGTCTACTTTCTCAAAGCCAGTATCAAACCTACTTAGTGTGTTCCAAGCTCAAGCTTGGTGTTATTTTTTAATTTTAAAAGTGCTCCCGTGGCTTCCCATTTGTTCTGAGCCCACAGGGGCTTGAGAGCTATTGCAAGGGGGCTACATTTAAGGGCACATCTAACATTCTCTGTACACAAAAATATATGTCTTACAGATACGTATATGTATGTATTTCAAAAATATGTAGCCATTTGGGAATTTCCCCTTAAAAGCGTTTATTTAAAAGCATTACGTCTAGAACATAAACCCAACAAGACCTGGGATTTTTTTTGTACTTTGGGTAATGTAACTCACGTGCCCACAACCAAGCTCAGCATCACAGTTGCCCAATAAACGCTTGTGCATGCAGGAGTGAAAGAATCATTATAGTTCTTTACGCCGGGCTGTAGTCAGTCAACTTTGTGTTAATAGACTTTTAGATTGTTTCCATTTTTTCTTCCATAAACTATACTGATACATGCTACAACGGAGTCCTTTAATCTGTACATCTTTGCGCTTTATAAACAAATACCTTTCATTAGAATCGATTCCTAGGAGTGGAATTGCTGGGTCAAAGGAATACATATTTTAGATCCTGATACTACCCTTTTGGGTGCGTTCGAAACAATGTATCAGTGACACTGCCTCTTTCTTAACAGCGTGTGGGATGATCTGCCCCACCTCAACCTGGCGGACATGCGGAGCTCTCAGGCTCTTCGTTCTTATGTATGTACGTATGTATTTATTTAAGTTAATCAATTTTTATCTAAGGAATTTCACATGTGATTGCTTCCATTGCCAATCACCCTGGTTCCTCCAAAGTCTGAGTCCTCATATTCAAGGTAGCCCTTTTAAAAGAACTCCTCACACCACCGCTGTCGTTGTCAGTCCACAATTCTTTTAGTTGGGCTTCTTTGATCTCCACTTGAATGTGGACATACTTCAGAAATTCCCCACCTGAACTTACATGGAATGATCTCTGATCGTTTACTCCAAAGGCAGCAACCCATGTTTCAAATAACTTTTACCGTAGAGTTTTCATCTTTGAAAATCTAGCATAGATCTCATTTGGATGGATGTTCCAAAAGGCTGTTTTCATTCAGTTCATTCACTTTTTGTTCTTTTGCAGTATCATTAAATTCCAGAATTTGGAAGGCTTAGTGCTTCATCTAAGTTTCTATTTATCCTGCTTAGGATCTAGGGCAGTAGAGAGTGGCTTTTTCCCTCCTGGGGTGAGAGAGGATGTGGGATAGTATTATTCAATGAAATTATTTTTTTTAAGCCCAGTTTCTGTTCTTTGTTACTCTCTGCACCCCCTGTTTGAGTACATGGACTCCGTCTCTTGTCATTGGTCTAGAGTTAACTATACGTCATTAGCAAGTGGAATCTGCCCGCTCTCTGAGAAACCATGGATGCATTTCTAAACCGAATTTAACCCTCTGGGAATGATCTGCCCCTGGGAACTTGCGCTCTCTTGTCCCCTGCCCAGCCAGCCAGTGTGAGTGAGTGAGATGCCATAAGGGGTTCCTGTTGGCTGTTAAGGATGCCTGACCTTGATCTTTGCCCCATAAGCAGTGTGGATGGGAAAAATCTATGTGTGACCACTAGATAGTGCTCTTTACAGTATTTGCTAGGTAGAAATGACTTCTTGTTGGCCTTTTTCATGGGTTTTCAACGGAGGCTTTTTACAGAACTCACAGAAGCTTGTGCTCAACATTCTTCAAAACAATGTTACCAGTACTTTATCTTCTGACGTAGTGTTTTCTTCTCTTTGATTCACACACGAAAACTGTGTGAACCAGTATATTAATATTTTGCTTTGGTTACCAGGAAGTTCACCAAATGTAAATCTTAATCACTCATTCGTTCATTTTATTCAGTAAATAGACATGGAGCCCCTCTTACATGTCAAGCCCTATCGAAGTGCTGGTGATTCTGAGCTCAAGGACACAGTGTCCGCCTTCAGGCAAAGTGGTTCGAGTTCCAACTTGGGAAGGAATGTCTTGCCTTCTTGGGCCTTGCTTTGGATTCTTGCCCTGGCCAGGAGAGCCCAGCTTTTCCCATGGAACATAACCCCTCTCCACAAACTTATTAGCACTAGAAGGAAGGCAGCTCATTTTCCTCTCAGGTGTAGACAAAGGCTACCATTGTCCCAGAGTGAAGGGCTATTGGTGAGTTGATTAGCACACAGCCTGGCCTGTGCTGATTTTCCGATGGAGACCATCAGATGTAATCTGCCGCCTCATTAGGCTGACACTGTTCCTGCCCTCTCTTGTAATAATGTCACTGGAGTACTTTATAATCTTAGGTAAGTGCTGTAAGCATACGCTGCCCAGGTAACCCAGGGTCAGGGGCGGCAGACACTTGAAAAAGCAGTTGTTTTCTCATTCTCTGCTCTGTTTAAAGTATAACAGGCCAAGAAGTATAATAATTGGGCAGGTTTAAATATTAGAGGAGGAGAACTTGCAGCAATATAACTATTTTTATCTGTGATTCAAACTTGTACTTTTTCAAGATCAAGGGGACAGTGAAGGAAATTGGATGATTGCCATGGACTTACAGAAGAGAGATCATTTACTCTAGAGAAGAGAAGGCAGAAAGGAGCCCTCAAGTATTTGAAGATATATAAGATGGGCAATAATTAGGAACTCCTCTCCTTTTCCAGTGAAAACCAAGAGAAGAAATATAAGTCTTACATTGATTCACGGAGGAATTAGGTTAGGCTGAGAGCTGGCTGACTAGAGACTAGAGAAGCCTGTGGGTGGGGGTGGGGGTGGTGGTGGGGGGTGGTGCAGGCTCACCTAGTTCTTACTTGTTTTGGTCTTTTAATAGTAGGCAGTTACTTTCTTGGCTGGAATTGGGTTCCAGAAGCTGTTTTAGGAGGGTGGTACCAGATTGTGTGCTAATCCATAAAAGTATATAACCTGCCCTCAGAGAACCACATGGGTGTGGTGGGATTTGGTGGGATTCTCTATTTAGTGGGTTACAAGGGTGTGGTGGGGAAGGGCCGGGGACGGTGGACATCTGGCTCAGTGTCATAGAGCTAACACCATCTTCTCTTTGGGTCAGAGCTTGGATACCAGAGTGCTGGATGAGCTTGTGACTCAGTGCTTGATAGGGTAAGAGGCTCCCTTAAAAAACCAAAACAGGAGTGGGGGGTGCCTTAAAGCAGATCTGTCCCAAAGCAGCAGCGTGGAGAGACTTCTTTCTGTCCCTAGGATTCTGACATAGATTAGTGCCCTTTCTCTGATAAGTGAAGCCCAGAGGAGGTAAATGGGAGAAGTCTAATAGAGAGCAGAATTTGATAGGGAATGGTGCTGTCCCTCCAGGGGACAGGCAGCTGAATGCTTGACTCTCAGGAACTTAGCTAAATCGGATTCACCTGCCGGGCCATGAGGGCCAAGGTCCCTCCCATAAGCTTAGATTCAGACTTCTTTAAAGTCAGTCTTTCTTTTAGGGTGCTTCTGTAGCATTGGGTTTTTATTCCTCATACTGTATGAAAAGGTTTCCCCTAACTTTTATGGTTAGATGTCCAAGAAAATAAATGTTGATTTCAACAAAATCCAGCATCATGGTACAAGTTCTTTCTCTGTTCTTGAGTCTGTTCTTTCTCCAGAGAGAAGTCTTCTCTTTACCCTATTTTTGATCATTGGCTAGGTGTAAAAGGAGAAAAAGCTGCAGTTGGAAAAAAAATAAATTTATGTGAGATGAGGTTTGGCTAAAACCTAAAACCGTGCTATAGACTTAGCATGTGCAAATTTTATTTAAATCATGATTTTTTTTAGTACCTACTGTGTGCTGCAAGGTATTGTTGGATAGGAGTCAACCCTGCTTTCATGGGGCTTATCTTCTAGTGTGGGAAGCAAACAGACAAGCAGTGAAATCATGTCAGGTAGTGATAAGTGAGGAAAAAAGAAGTAAAGCTGGTAGAGAGATAGGGAGGGTTTGGGAAGGTAGTACTGTTTTAGATCAGCTGGTCAGGGGAGGCCTTTCCGAATAGGTGACATTGGAGCAGAGATCTCTGTGAATCCAGGGAGTAAGCCATGTTACTATCTGGTGGGAGTGTGAGGGGATGGGATCATTCCAGGAAACAGGATAGCACATGCAAAGGTCCGGAGGCAGGCCAGAAGGTACTTGATGTGTCCTTTTGGAATAGGTAGGAGAGGGAGGTCAGAGAGGTAGCTAGAATTCGCCAAGTTGGTTTGCAATGAAAGGAAGCAGTCTTCCATTTGTTTGTACTGGTTCGACTTTGCAGTTTTTGACTGAGCACCTTTACGTATACCAGTCAGATAACGAACCTCTTGGAAAGCTTGCTGAACATGTTCGCTGGTTTAATTGCACAGACATGTTAGCCTGACAGTTCATCAAAAAAGGAATTTGAAGGGAATGTGCAAAGGAATCTGGAATTTCTGCAGTTTATTAGGCTTATCACTAGAGACTTCATTTTACTTAGATGCTGTATTTTAAATGAATAATGGGACTAAAAGCTTTCTGCCTATTTGAATAGTAATATACGAACATGGTAAAAATGCAGATATGATCTTTTAGTGAAAATAAGGCTTCCCTGTCTCCTAGTACTTAAGGAAGCAACTACTGTGAGTACATTGTGTTAGCAGGGTGTTTCTCGAATGTAGGAGTGCTGACAACACTAACTCCCTCGTTGACCCTCCACCTTGCTCTCCCCTCTGGCGTGCAGATGGTGCCACTGGAGGTAACTACCCAGGACCTCCCCACCGTGCCCCTAGCTCCATGAAAGGTGGGGGTTAAGGTGTGGAGAATTGGCTGCATATTACTGCTTCCATTGTCCGTCTGCCTGCTTGTCCACCCACCTGCCCTATTGCCCTGTCAGTGAAGTTCCCTGAATTAAAACTCTGTGTAAAAGGAAGGAAGAGCCTTGCTTCGGTTTTTTCAAAGTGCCTTCTCAGTCTGGAGGATATATTACTGACCCCCCTCCACCTTCTAACAAATGCCTTTCCTCTCTATTTAAAAAACAACAATGTGACCGTATACATTGTTGCACATCTTGCAGATCTTGGAGCTCTTCTGACCCTCCTCCACCTTCTAACAAATGCCCTTCCCCTCTATTTAAAAGAACAACAACAGTGTGACCATATATATACATTGTTGCACATCCTGCAGATCTTGGAGCTCTTCCATATCATAAACATCATAAACATAGTGTCGCCTCATTCTTAATAGTCACTTCTCTGACAAGACCACAGTTGAATCATTCCCGCATTGGTGGACATGAAGGTTTTTGTATCTTTTGCAATAACGACCAATACGGCAATGAAAACTCTTGCACATTCTTCTCTTTGCACATTTGTAAATGTATCTGTGGGGAAAATTCCAAGGAATGGATTGGAGGGCAAAGGGGAAATGTGTATTTAAAATTTTGATAGGTATGGCCACATTATTTGCATGTCTCTTAGAATGAAATTCAAATCAGAAATAAACAATAGTGTGTTTTTGCCGAGGGCTATTGTCTGTATGACCAGGATTCTTTGAAATCTGTTGAGACTTCTTAGAAACCTAGTACATGGATAATTTTATAAATGTTCCCAAGTGCTTAAAAAAAACGTGAGTTCTGTTTGTTGGGATTAGGGTTTGGAACACATTTTTAGATTCATCTTGCTAGTGACTTTGTTCACATGATCTGTAACCCTACTAGTGTGTTTCTGCATACTTTATCAGATTCTTTCGAAGAGAACATCTGTCACTCTGTGCATTTTTCCATTTGTCCTTACAGTTGTCAGCTTTCACTGGATATTTTTGTAGGCTGTGTTGTTTAGGAACACTGTAGTTATTTCTCCTTGGTGTGTCATAAGCATGAATTTGTTCCTTTTTGTCTCTGATATTAATATTGCTACACCAGGGGCACCTGGGTGGCTTAGTCAGTTAAGCGTCCAACCCCCTGATTTCAGCTCAGGTCACGATTTCATGGGCTCTGGGGCTGAGCCCCACCTTGGGCTCCACGTCTGCTTGGGATTCACTCTCTCTGTCCCTCTACCCATGCGTGTGCTCATAAATAGTAATAAATAATCAATAAATAGTTAAAAAAAACATTGGTACACAAGCTTTTTTCTTTTCAGGGGTTTTGGTGTATCTTTTTCATGTTCTTCATTTTTATTTGGTTTCTGTGATTTTGCTCTGTTATTCTAGAAATGTTATTGGAAGACCATAAATGAATCAGATTTGTAAAGCCATTCAGCTTTTTGTATTCTCACAAATAAGTTTAATATGTCCATAATTTTTGAATTACTGATATATTTGAATATTATTCTGTGTTTTGTATTCTATAAAACCTTTTTTCCCATTTGCTACTTAAAAAATAGTTCCTACCTTTTGTTGGATTAATCAGATTTTCTCTTCCTCCCCCCCCCCCCCCCTCCTAATTAGAAGCTCATTTAGTTTTCTAGGCTACTATAGCAAAGTGCCACCAACTGGGTGGTTCAAGACCTTAGAAATTTATTCTCTTGCAGTTCTGGAGACTAGAAGTCTGAAATCAGGGCGTCAGCAGAGCCGCACTCCCTCTGAAGCCTGGGGGCTGGGGGAGGGTGCTGAGTCTTTCCTTGGTTCTTAGTTTCTGCTGGTTTTCTGGCAATCATTGGTGTTCCTTGGTTTGTGCCTGCATTGCTCCAATCCCTGAATTCTTGGTCACTTTATGTTCCCCCATGGATCTCTGAGTGATTTCTGCTCTCAGTTTATTATTTCCTTCCTTCTGCTTGCTTTGGGTTTATATTGCTCTTTTTCTAGATTCTTGACGTGGGAGGTTGGAGTACTTTGAGACCTTTCTTTTCTAATAGTTGTTATTTAGTGCTACGAGTTGTCCTCTCTGCACTGCTTTAACTGTTCTATGTATTTTGATATACTGTATTTTCATTTTCTTTCAGTTAAATATATTTTAAAATTTCCTTGAAGCCTTGTCTTTGACCAGTGAGTTATTTAAAAGTGTATTACTCTGTTCCCAAGTATTTGGAGATTTTCCTGTTACCTTTCTCTTACTGATTTCTAGTCTGATTCATTGTGGTTGGAGAACACCCTCTGGCTGACAGAAAGTCTTATAAATTTGCAGAGGTTTGTTTTATAGTCCGTGATGTGGTCTCTCTTGGTTTGTGCTTCATGAGCATTTGAAAAGAATGGGTGTTCTGTTTTGGGGTGGAGTGTTCTATAAATGTCCGTTAGATTCTGTTGGTTGATGTTGTTCTTTTCTTTTTTTTTTTTTTAAGATTTTATTTATTTATTTGACAGAGAGAGACACAGTGAGAGAGGGAACACAAGCAGGGGGAGGGGGAGAGAGAGAAGCAGGGTTCCCATGGAACAGAGAGCCCGAAGCGGGGCTCGATCCCAGGACCCTGGGATCATGACCTGAGCCGAAGGCAGACACTTAACTGACTGAGCCACCCAGGCGCCCCGATGTTGTTCTTTCCTATTCCTCTATATCCTTGCTGATATTCTGTCTAGTTGTTCTATCAGTTGTTGAGAGAGAGTCACTGCTTTTTAAAAAAGTTTTTTTTCCCCAAAAAATATATCCTTCCTCTTTGAGGACTTAAAATACTATCTGAATTCATAAGGAGCATTTCTTATCAGACCATCCAGTAGACCTTGGGGTTTATGTGACACCTGTGTCCCCTCCTTACACCCTTAACACAAGCAGACCTCTCAGTTGCTGGAGGAAGAAGAAAGAGTAATGATCTGAAATCCCCACATCTGTACTGTTGTAATAAAAAGTTAACTGATTTCTTAATACCGAGGCTAGCTCTGCTCTAGTTCATCTTAGAGACTTACCCTATATACTCAACCCTGCTTCATGTTAGAACCTCCTTGGGGAGCTTTTTTAAAAAAAATGCTGATGTTTTGGCCCCCACCCAAGACCAATTAAATTAGAATCTGTTGGTGTGTCTCTGGGCATTGGTCTTCATTAAGAGCGCCCAGGGGAGTTCATTGCCCAGCCAGGGTATTGTCTGGCTAATCTCTCCAGATGTGAAGCACCTACAGTCTGCAGGTCCTGTGCTAGGTGTGTGGAGGCACAGTTGAGGAAGATCCTTGCTTTTTTGGGGAATGTGGCACCATAGCATTTTCTAAGGATCTTCTACCTGAGACTCAGGTAATATTTCTTAATTGGTTGCCCTAATCACAGACCACTAATAAGCTGCCTGGGTTAAGAGTGAAAAATGTTAGGAGTGTGAGGGGAGTCAGAGGACAGCTGCCCAGTATTTAATCAGGGAAATAAGAGATACCACATTCTTCGCATTCAGTCCTTATTTTTGCCACTTTTGTATTTGCTGTGTACTGTGCTTACTCATCTGTACCCCCTATTGGTATTCTTATTTCCTGCATTTTCTTGGACTAAAATTCTCAAATATTTACCCTTTCCCTCTCTACCTGATTGAGTATAAGCTACATATCTTAATTGTAGTCTTTAAGGACTACCCCTGTTTTTCAAAATTAATAAACTTTTTACTTAAGTTCTAGATTTATAGAAAAGTTGAAAAGATAGTACAGAGAGTTCCCATACACCCCACACCCCCTTCCTGCTATTATTACCATCCTGTGTTAATGTGGTACATTTATCAAAATTAATGAGCCAATGATGATACATTATAATTAATTAAAGTCCATATTTATTCACATTTCCTTAGTTTTTACCTAATGTCTTTTATCTGTCTCAGGAGCCCATCTAGAATACCACATTACATTTGTGGATTTTTTTAAATATATTTTTTAAATATTCATAAAATCATTTATTTTCCATTTAGTTTAAGTTAATTGGTAGCTTCCTTTCTGGTAAAGCAAGCACATTAACATACCTTAGTGCCCCTTTATTTTTCCTTCCCAACTTCTTGGCTAGTGTTATGTAAAATTTGGTTCCAGTTTTTTTTTTTTTTCTTTAAATTAACATATAATGTATTATTTGTTTCAGGGGTACAGGTCTGTGATTCATCGGTCTTACACAATTCACAGCGCTCACCATAGCACATACCCTCCCCAACATCATCACACAGCCACCCCAACCCTCCCACCCCCCTCCACTCCAGTTTGTTTTTAGGAACATAAATGCCATGGAGTTTTTCATCAGGGCAAGGTGTTATGTGGGAAATGGCTGTTCTTTGTCTTCCTGTGCTGAGGACATCAGTGAAACCCACAAGTACACACCACCAAGGTTTAGATATCCCATTTGAAGGTTTTAGAAATCTGTCTTTTGAAATTGCAAAATGTTTTCTCAAATCACCCCACTCTCACCCCAAAAGAATGGCAAAAGAAATTAGTGTGTGTGACAAAAACTTCTCCTTTCAATCCTGATAGTTTGTAGACCCAGATATCTCCATCCAATTCTCTTTTGAGGAGCAAAAAAACCAGAATCATCATGAGATGCAGTAAATAGCACCCATGGAGTTTAATTGTTTTTAAAATTGCAATTATAACTAATTAAATGCTAAGATGTGAACAGCTGCAGAAGAATATTTAACAGCTTTCTTGGAGCCATCTCCACTTTATTTATTTTATTTTTTTTAAAAATATATATATATTTTAAGATTTTATTTATTTGAGAGAGAGAGAATGAGAGACAGAGAGCATGAGAGGGAAGAGGGTCAGAGGGAGAAGCAGACCCCCAGCTGAGCAGGGAGTCTGATGTGGGACTCGATCCTGGGACTCCAGGATCATGACCTGAGCCGAAGGCAGTCGCTTAACCAAC
>NW_023270377.1:79196961-79215441 GCF_011800145.1 Mirounga leonina | reverse complement strand
CCTGAGCCGAAGGCAGTCGCTTAACCAACTGAGCCACCCAGGCGCCCAAGATTTCATTTTATTTATTTATTTTTTTAAGATTTTATTTATTTATTTGAGAGAGAGCATGAGAGGCGGGAGGGTCAGAGGGCAAAGCAGACTCCCTGCCGAGCAGGGAGCCCGATGCGGGACTCGATCCTGGGACTCCAGAATCATGACCTGAGCCGAAGGCAGTCGCTTAACCGACTGAGCCACCCAGGCGCCCGCCATCTCCACTTTAGATAGGACTTTTAAAAAGGCTACTTTATGGACACATAGTGGTTATTTTATATTTCACATGAGAAAGTGAGAAATCAACCTGAGAATTGTCAAGAGACGAATTCTCTGGGTTTTCTGCGTAAGCCACCCATTGTAGATCTCTTCAGCTGCTGGACAACCACAATACACAGCATAAGGAGGGGCCCAATACTGGTCAGCAGGCACTGCCAGGTGAGGCGAGATCCAATCAAACTGGAGGATGAGGTCCCTCTGTGGAGGGTGTCACCTGAGCTCAGTCTTGAAAGATGAGCAGGACTTTTTCATTTGATATGCATTTATTAAGCTTGGACTGTGTATTCATCACTGTTAGAGCTGGGACCCCTGGGTGAAATAAGTTATGACTTCCACCATGGGGGAGCTCACTGTGTGGAGGTGGGGGGATGGATTCATCAGTGGCTGCAGTCCAGGGTAGGGGATGGCTGACTATGGTCCGAGGCACCCAAGTCAGCCTGCCACCTGTTTTTGTGTGGCCCATGAGCTGAGAAGGATTTTTTTCTTTTTTTCTTTTAAGATTTATTCGTTTTAGAGTTGGGCACACGAGTTGAGGGGGGGGCAAAGGGAGAGAAACTCCTGGCTGAGGGCGGAGCCTGACGAGGGGTGGGGCTTGATCCCACGACCCTGAGATCATGGCCTGAGCAGACATGATGAGTCTGTTGCTTAACTGACTGAGCCACCCAGACGCCTGAAGCTGAGAACGATTTTTATAAAGCAGAGAGAAAACAGGGACGGTATGGGGTCTCCTACCACTGTGTGCATGCATGCGCATGCATGCGTGTGTGTGTGTGTGTTTTTGGCCAAGGCGGCACCTCTGTCTGGCCCTTAAGATGACAGCCGAGTGTTTGATGGGCTAGAACTGCTACATACACACAGGCTACGGGAACACAGCTCAGTCTGACTGGAGAAGTCCGAGAAGTTGCCCCCAGATGAGGAACTGTAAGAACAAACATCTGATACCTCTCCTACATGATAGGCCTTCAAATATACCAGCTTTCCTATCATTCTTCCTTGATTTTCTTTTTTTCTTTTAAAGATTTTATTTACTTATTTGAGAGAGAGAGAGAATGAGAGACAGCACAAGAGGGAAGAGGGCAGAGGGAGAAGCAGACCCCCTGCTGAGCAGGGAGCCCAATGTGGGACTCGATCCCGGGACTCCAGGTCATGACCTGAGCCAAAGGCAGTCGCTTAACCAACTGAGCCACCCAGGCGCCCTATTTTTTTCTTTTAAGATTTAGTTCTTTCAGTTGCTTTTCTTGTCACTGTTTATTGATTGTGGTTTTGTTTCTCTGAAGCAGGGTTTCTTAACATGAGATCTACGGATGGGGCTTCAGGGGTTCTGTGAACCCCTAAACTGAACGCAAACTGATGCACGTGTGTTTACCTGGGCAGAGGGTTCATGAATCTGTCATCCTTAAGAGGCCTGTCATTCAAAAATTTTGAGAAACACTTTTAAAGTGGGTTTCTCAAAATGAAAATCAGTACTACTGATGGTGGGTCTGACCAGGGCAGAATTAAGCAAAGGGATTGTGAATTCCCTTCTGTCAGTCCAGGCCAAGATTACAATAGCTTTGGATACTCATTTGACGTTTAGTGAGACGCTCCCCTCGAAAGTGTGTTATGTGCTTGGGCTGTAGATGCAGTTTCTCCCTTTAGGGGATATGGGTGGTATCCGAGGGCATCAGCCTGAATGCTTAAGAAAGCAAGCTAGAGAAGAATTAAGGCGCTAACAATTTATATGGAAGATGCAAGCCCCAGGTGTGAGTACGAGGGAGAAGAAGGGGGACAGGGAAGAGGGGCTGCTTAGGTGTGCTGGCTGGAGCCTTTCCACAGGCCATGAAGAACCATATCTCTCTCTCAGTAGCTTCTTCACCTGGCTCAGCACCTCTCTAGGAGGGTTGCAAGGAGGGGCTATACCTCCAAATGGTCCCTGGTAGGGAGAAAGGAGGGTGGATTTATCTGCTGGCCTCACTCGCAGGCCCTTTTCATGTCGGTAATTTTGTGCCATGAGGTGCCAACTCTGCTTTATCTGAAGCTGGCATCCTCCACCCCTCAGGGACTGCTCAGGAAGCTAGGTACTGCACTCCACAGTGTGGTAGTCAAGTCCTCAAGTGGAGGGGTGACCCGTGAAACTAAGGATGACAGTCAAAACAAAGAGAAATTGGGGGATGTACTTAATGGAATTAGAGAACGTGCACAGGTTTTGTTCGTAGTAATAGGGGAGACAGACCTCTGAACAAACAACAGGTGGAATGGGTGGGGTAGGGGGCAGAACCTTCCCAGCAGAGGTAACCTATGACCAAAGGTAAAAATAAGAGTGGAGGGGCAAGAAGACAGTCCTTCTGAGGTTGTGTGTCCATGCTTCTGTGCATCCATCTGATATTTATTAAGCCTCTATCTAGTCTGTGCCAAGGTGGTATAATGGGTGAACAAGAACAGACATGGTCTCTTCTTTCACAGAGCTTAAAATCCAGTGCTGGAGACAGATATTAATCATTTAATCATACTAGCAAACATAAAATTGCAACTGTGTTAAGCACTCCCAGGAGAATGAAAAGTAGACCCCTCTGAGAGCCTTTATTAGATAGAGTTAAACACAGTGAGAGAGGTCAGAGAAGGCTTCCCAGGCAAAGTGGCTAATGGACCGAAATAGAAAAGATGGGTAAGAGTTAAGGGCAAGAGGAAAAGATGGGCGAGCTCTGTATGTTGGGGGGCACCATGCCCAGAGGCTTTGTGGGAGGATGGAACATGGTAAATGTGAACGTCAGAAAGGAGGCCAGTGCGGCCAGAGCAGATAGAGCACCAAGGAGAATGGCTGGGGAGGAGGTTGGGTGTCTGGGGCCAGGCCAGCCAGGGTGTATGAAAGGAGTTTTACCTTTTTCTGAGGAGCAATGGAAAATTGTTAGAGAAACTTTAGTGAAATGTTGTAGTCATGTTAGCAGTTAATTTGGAAGACCCAGGCAAGAGGACCCTAGGATACTGTAGACCCTCTGGGCTTTAGACTGTTAGAAGAGAACAGTGGCTTGTGTGTGTGCGTGTGTGTGTGTGTGTTTAAGAGAGGGAGAGAGAGCTGGGCAGGGAGAGGAAGAGAGAATCGTAAGCAGGCTCCATGCCCAGCGCAGAGCCTGATGTGGGGCTTGATCTCACGACCCCGAGATCATGACCTGAGCTGAAATCAAGAGCTGGACACCTAACCGACTGAGCCACCCAGGTGCCCCCAAGAACTATAGCTTTTGGAGCCATTCCTGCAAAATCCCAAATATTAACCACCCCAAGGATATGTGAAGGAAAAGCAATCCAGGAAAATCCCTCAAGAAACAAAGAATAGGCATTGGAAACTTTTGAGCTGGTCGCTGTGGGAGAGCTCATACTTACTTGCTGGCCTAGGGACATTTTTCAAAGTGATGCAGAGCTTTTTCTAGACTATTATCTCTTAGATTTCCTAGTAGCATCGTCAAGTAGGGCAAGAAACTAGAGGTGCCCACGTGGAAAGTTCTGTACCTGAATCTGGAGTACAGATCTCTTCCTGAGGCCCCGTCCCACCAGTGGTAACCCTGGCTGATGGTCAGGTGAAGGGCTCTTCCTGCACAGTCCGGGGCTAGGACTGTACACAGGAGGATACACAATCCCATGTTCTTAAAGTGGTTCCTCCAGAGTTTTGACCCAAATTCTGTTTGAGCCTTATTGTGCCCAAGCCCCCAACACCTATTCTGCTTCCAGAAGCTTTGGGGATCATTGGGAGGCCAAAAACTCTGCTCGAAACCAAACAAAGCAGAAACCCCATGGTGAAGCAATTTGAGAAAGAACTTTTATCAGTCCAACTACCAAGTTACCTTTGGCTTGTGATAAACAGAATAATCCAACTCATTAACCCGGGAGAAGGCATCTCTGAAGGGCAGCCTTTCTGTCTCTTGAAAAGCTTTGAGAGGAATTTAAATTAATTCTTATTTGGCAGGAACTTATTTATGAACTGTGATTACCTCCAGTCAGAACAAATTGTCTGATGACTACAGGAAGCCTTGGGATTGGGTACAGCAGGTCTGGCTGATTACAAATGTATGCATATGAGCCAACATGTGTGTGTATGCGTGTGTGTATTTTCTAATCAAGTCAGCGATTCTAGTAGTCATGTGTTCTGAGCTGTGAGCAGTTTTGATTCTTCCTTTTTTCTTCAGGATATTTCTAGATGGCTGCAAGAGCAGACCTCTCCTGACCCATTAATCTTTGCAGTTTCAGTACACAAGCAGTAATAGGGTGATATCTATATGCAAGCTTCTAATTCCTCACATTCCCTGGAGTGCTCGGCATTTTCCCTTTTGAACTGGACAGATGCGTGTGAGTTGATTTAACACATCAACTCGTGGATGTTCCTTCTAAAAGCTTTTAGCTGCACTCTAAATTGTTACATCTTCCCCGGAAGATGGAGAAAGGAAGAGGGGTTGTTTCAAGGCTTTTACCTTCTTTTTGGGTCATGGACCCCTGTGAATCTGGTAATACCTCTGAACCCTCTCCTCAAAAGAATGTCTGGGCTCACCCACCCTTTCTTAGCCTGGCTCTTTCTGGCTCTTAGCTCCAGGCTCCGTGTGAGTCTGGAATTGCAAGACCTTTTGATTTTTCAGGACAAGTTTAGAAATAGAGGTATTTGTGTGATTTTTTCCCCCATTTTTAAAAAAAACATGCAGCCAAATTATTATCTCTCCAGGCCATTGTGGCTTCTAGATGGTCATAAAATCTTCATCTTCTTTAGGGTCTCTGAGTGCCATGTGACTTATTTATCTGTTTGATTTGGCTTCACTTTTTCATGTGGGAGACTTTCCTCAAATGCCTGGTGATCCTTGGCTATCCTTGGCTGAAAATTCCATGCGAATGAGTGGGGTTTTCCTGTAGGTGATGGTTGGTGAGTATAATGGGTGTTTCTCTTTTCCAGAGAGGAATTTTCCAGTCCCCCAAGGGAGGGAGGAGTGAGGTGGGGTATGAAGGGAGACAGTTCATCCCACTGCTCCACTGTGCCCAGTGCTTTTGAATTCAGAGAATCCTCTTGTTAAATTTTTCCAAAGCACAGAGCCCTAGTCTTCCATAGGGTTAGATGCCTTGCCTACGCAGGGATGAGGAGAGGCTCTGGAGGTTTGAGTTGCTCTGTCTGCTTTTAAATAATCTCTGTTTTCAACCTAAGATCCACCCCTGCCTTCTTGCCACCTGCTGTCTTCAGGTTTGAAACTCTCAGGGATTCTTTCTTTACCACTGGTTCCTTTCTCACATTCTACATATTCAAATCTCCTGTCCTAAACCCTAAAATAGCTATCCCTCAGCTGTTCTTTTTGACTTCAAGTTTCAACATTAAAGAGTAGCTTAACGTTGCTGCTCTGTTTTTCAAGCATGTCGCATGTGACCTCTCCTGCTAGGATCGCTACTAGTCCTTGAACGCTCCTGATTCTCCAATCTTGCAATGTCTCTCAGTCCTTCTCTTTATCACACTCATGGTGGTGGATTCTTTTTTTTTTTTTTTAAAGATTTTATTTATTTATTCATGAGAGACAGAGAGAGAGGCCGAGGGAGAAGCAGGGTTCCCGCGGAGCAGGGAGCCCGATGCGGGACTCGATCCCAGGACGCTGGGATCATGACCTGAGCCGAAGGCAGACGTTTAACCATCTGAGCCACCCAGGCGCCCTTGGTGGTGGATTCTTGACCCTTGATCCGTCCTGTGGCTTCCCGCTCCCAGTGGCCCTTCTACTCCTGGCCACTCCTTTATCTCATCAGCTTGCTCCTCCTCAGGTGCTCTCTCCTAAATGTATGCATCCCTGAAGGACCTGCCCAGGGCTCTCTTCTCTCTCTCCTGAAACAGACATACCCAGTTCCATGTGCACAGCTATTACCTTTAAGTAGGGAATCTTGGATCTGTGTTATGATTCCCAACCTTCATTGCCTGAATCTAGCCCCTATAAATGCCTGTTGGAGATACTTAAGATGCCACAGAAACCCTCAGGTTCACACATCTAAAACCAAATCCATCTTCTCTTCCACAGCCAGCTCTTCCATCCGAGTTTTCCATGTTTGTTAAGGATGTTACTGTCCTCCAATTCATTCAAGCTAAAATGCTTAGGGCCATTTATTAGGTGTACTACTTCTCACCTCAGATTCTAATTCGCTGTAAAGTCCTATTGCTTGTATCCTCACAGGACCTCAGAATCTGTCCCCTGTCTTTTGTTTCCATGTGCATTTCCCATCCTTAGGATTGCAGCAGCCCTGCTTGAATCATCATTCTTGCTGCTCTTCCTACCTCTGCTTTATCTTCTCTCTAGTTGGTCTTCTACACCCATGACACCCCAGTCCAGGTCTAGTGACATCAAAATGAACTGAGAGTTATTAAAAACTGCATATTTTTGGACACCTCCACTCAGTGATTGTTTTTTTTAAAAGATAAATCTTTCAAAAAAGGTATTTGACAGAGAGACAGTGCGCGAGAGCCAGCACAAGCAGGGGGAGCGGCAGGAGAGGGAGAAGCAGACTCCCCATTGAGCAGGGAGCCTGATGCGGGGCTCAATCCCAGGACCCTGAGATCATGACCTGAGCCGAAGGCAGATGCTTAACTGACTGAGCCACCCAGGCGCCCCTCCACTCAGTGATCTGTGATTCATTAGATTTGGATGGGATGTAGGAATCTGAATTTTTCAAGATGCTTCCAGTGAGTAAAGCAAATTTAGAGCAATATTTGCTAAATGTATTATTAATGATTTTAACACAAAAAGCAATGCTATGTGGTTCTTATGGATGTATACATCTATCTCTGTTTCTCTGTATAAACATGGACTAGAAGGATATTCACTGAAGGGAAGTGTTTATTTGAGGGGAAGGGAACAAAATGGAGCTCAAGGATAGGTATGGTTTATTTCTCTTAAAAACTCTAAAGCCACAGTGGCAAAACAGCAACATGATTTTATTATGAATAGAGAATTGTTATATTGTTTGTATTTTTCCTTCTGTATTAAGCAGTCTTGAAACTACAGATGATTGTGATGCATACCCAGGTTTAGGTTCTGCAGTACCATATAAGTGCTCATCTAAAAGTGCAGATGTGACCACATCACACCTGTTTGAAAGCCTTCCATGATTTCCATCTCCGGCAGAGTCCATTTCAAATTCCTTGGCATAGCATTTGAGATGCTGGCCCACCTTTTTAGCACTGCTTTCCATTACTCACCATTCACTCAGTCAGTGGGCCAGAAAGCTCTGCTCTTCATGGAAGTGGGAAAATGCCATTTGCTTTCACCTGGCTCTTTTATAGATGCTGCTTCTTCTGCACCTAATTCTCTTTCCTGACTTACCACTTTTTGCTCATCAAAATATTGTATATCCTTCAAGATCTCTCTTAAGTTCTATTTCTTTAGGAAATGCTCACCCTTTTCAAAACTTCCGTTTCTGTATTTCCCCCAGAATTTCATCTCTACTTCTATGATACAGTATCGTATTAGTTATTGTTGTTCACCTTTGTGCTTATCCCATCCTCCCTTGGTCCCTGAATGTAAGCTGCTTGAAGGCAGAGACTGTATTACTTACTCAGTATACCTTTTATTGATCAGATATTTCTGAGCACATGTTATATGCAAGGTGCTGTGGCAGATTATGAAGAAGATATACATATGAGTGAAGCAGGGTTCCACCCAGACTCGGTCATGAGCTTTGTGACACGTGTTCACATCACTAAGGGGAGGAGAGGACAAGAATGCCCTATCTGTCTGGCAGCCTTCTCAGTTTTAGAAGAAAGAAGAATCCAGTGTGGTTGATGAAACTCGTCAAAGACTTATGGATGAGTTTTCTTTTGAGTTGGGCTGTTCTGTGAAGACATTGACAAGGGAACACAGGTCAAGATAGAAGCTTGTTGAATTCATGAATAAATCCTAGGCAGAGGGGCTTGAAAGTCTTGGAGGCCTTTGAGAATCTACTTAAGAACATTCAGTAACTTACTTTGACCAGACCCTGCAGCAAGTGGAGGGGAGCAGTGGAAAATAAGACTGGGAGAGGGTTTGGGGCTCATTCTAGTGGACCTGGATACTAGGCTGTCCAGAGATTGGGCTTCATTTGGTGAGGTGCCGCTGAAAGTCTGGGGACAGGGTTGTGGCATGATAGGGCACTGTTTAAAGCAGCAATATGTGACATGGTCCGTAAAGGAAGCTGGCAGAGCAGGTAGGGGACAGGGAATTCAAGTTGGGGCCAAGGTGGTCAGGCAGCAGGCATGGGAAAGAGGGGACAGGCATAAGCACTTCTGTAGGATAGAACTGATTGAACTGTACTTCATCACTACAGATTATGGAGCTGAAGGGAACCAGGGAGCAAGTGGATGAAGGACCTTGAACATGACTCAAAGAGTTCATCCTGGGTCCTGAGTAGGAAATGAGTCTATTAATATGAAGAATTATTGTAATATGAAGAAGAGCATTGGGAAGAAGGTGATATGAATACATATCACTGGATATTTAGTGAGTTTAATAGTACCCCCCCCCCAACTAGATATATCTAAGTCCTAACCCCCAGTACCTGTGAATGTGACCTTATTTGGAAATAGGATCTTTGCAGATGTAATTAAGTTAATGATCTTAGGATGAATTCATGCTGGATTTAGGGTTGGCCCTAGATCCCGTGATTGGTGTCCTTAGAAGAGGGAGGGCGATTTGAACAGAAAGCCAGGGAACGGGCATGAGCAGACTGAGGCAGAGATGACTGTTAGGTAGCAGCCACCAGAGTATAGGAGCACAGAGGGTCTCTCTGAGCTTCCAGAGGGCATCGACCCTGTGGACACCTTGATTTTTGGATTTCTGGCCTTCAGAACTGTGAGAGAATAAACATCTGTTGCTAGTCACTAAACTTGTGGTCCTGTTATGGCAGTCCTAGGGAATAGACAGCTATACTCAGATTTTAGAACAGGACAAGAATTTATCAACCTTGAAGCTCCATCTGTAACTTTGTTGTTTTGTATGATCCACTGGATCCACTGGGGACATTCATGATGAAGATCCTGTTGCTATTGTGAGTTTGGTGAGGGGGTGTGGGGGTCAGGGGTGAGGAGGGAGTCTTGTTTTTGATAAAATGAGGCAGGTGGAGTGGATTTGCTTCCTTGCAGGGCATGCTATTTCAAAAGCAAGAAGCAATAAGTTATTGAGCCTTTACCAAGTTTCTGTTTTGTGTCTGACACTATGCTAGGCCCTGAAAAGGATGTAAGAGTAAGATCCCATATGGACACTTGAGGTGTTCACAACTCAATAATTGAAACAGAGCCATTAGCAAGGTGAACATGCCATCACTTGTTAAGAGGTATAAGGAAGATTGAACTGGGTAGGGAATCCTTATTTATTTTATTAATTGGATACTTAAAAAATTCATCACTGAGTTTGAGGTTCTGTGACAAAGTCGACAGGATGTGTTCCTTGATTCCATTAAGGTCAAATTACACCTTGGTTGAAGACATGATGCATGCTGATTTAATGGCAGAGCCCTGGAATTTGTAGGCTGAGACATCCTCCTTTCTTTTTTTACTTCCTTGCTAGGAAAGTGCTGTGCAGCCCACAGAATCAGCAGGGGGTGGAAGCACAGTCACCCTCCCGTAATGGGAACTAAATAAATTCAAGTACTGTCTTATCTAAATGGCTTGACAAGTTCCCATTCGCCTGGCTAATTGCATCCGTCTGCGCTCCTTTTTCTTCCAGGGGGCTAGGACTTGGCAGGCATGAGTGTTAGCTTGAGAGTTAGTGGTCCCCTGCTGCTGGAATGCACCCCGGACGGGACCCCCCAACCCCATCACTGCATCTGGAGAGGACCCAAGAGCCTTGTCCGCTGACCCCGGGGGTGCTCGGCAGCATTACTTCTAATAGATTTCACATTTGTTTCTGGACCTTCCAGGCAAAGCCGTGTCAAGCGTGTGTTGGCTTGGGAGATGGCCAGAGTAAGACTTCAGAGCTTGAGGAGGCTAATGGAGCTGGGACATGAGGACAAGCTAGGTGATGCCTTGTGCTTCCTCTGTTACTGGTGACTTACTACAGACAGTCCAGACCATAGTGCCTGAAGCCAGACCCAATGCCTACCATGCTATAGGGCAAACATTATCTATGCAGAGTGGAAATTAAGCTACGGTGTTCATGGCTCCCAGCACCAACGAAGACATCAGTCAGCAATCCTGTATGAACTTCTCCAGTGAAGGAGAAAGTAATTACTGGTGAATCAAGTCTTGAGGCAACTGGGAGTCCTCTTATCCCTGATAATCTCTTGCTCCGGACTCGTTTCTGTAATGTGCAAAGCTCTTTGGCCCCCAACCTCTCCTTTTATTTTTAGGAAGAGAGGGAATTAAAGTTGGTTAAGGCATCTGAGCCAGCCTTGGGTATTGAGGCAAGAGAAATGAAGACTCAGTGTCTGGGCCCAGTATCCCCAAGAGTGTTTGTAGGGTGACTTCTGGTTAGCAGAGAGCATTTGGGAAAGACAGAGAAAGTTCCCGTAGTTTCGGAGGTCAGAGGTCTTGGGGCAGGCACTAGTGCCCTGTTGTAGAGTAGGGTTATCTTCAGGGTATCCTTGAGGTGTTCCTACTTGTCACTTTGGATTTCTAGATCACCCTGGTTGGGGATAAGGAAATGAATGAGAGTGAACCCCTTGAGAGGTAGGAGACAGTGTCCCTGTCACCTGTACGGTCTCCTACCTGGAAATGTAGGTATTCAGAGAAGGAAAAAGGGAAGGGCTGCTATAACAAGGGCCATAGACTAAGTGGCTTAAACAACAGAAATCTCTTATTTCACAGTTCTGGAGCCTGGAAGTCTGAGATCAAGGTGTGGGCAGGTTTGGTTTCTTCTGAGGCCTTTCTCCTTGACTCACAGATGGTCATTTTCTCCCTCTGTCCTCACATGGTCTTCCCTCTGTACATGTCTGTGTCCTAATTACCTCTTATAAGGGCAGCAGTCATATTGGATGAGGGCCCACCCTACCTCATTTTAATTTAATCACCTTTTTAAGGACCTTATCTCTAAATATAGTCACATTCTGAGGTACTTGCGGGGGTGTTAAGATTTCAACATATGAATTTTGGAGGGAAGAGTGAAAATTAAGCTAGGTGTTCATGGCTCCCAACACTAATAAAGACCTCAGTCAGCTCTCCTGGATCCGTGTTCTGTGTCCACATGGAAGAGGATACAATTCAGCCCGCAACAGAAAGGAATTGGCATTCTACCAGGTTCAATTTTAATTTTATACTTCTCATGAACCCTGATTCTCTTATCAGGGTTCTACTACTACTACTACTGTTTATTTGAGGAGGCTGGAAGGGGCAGAAGGAGAGGGAGAGAGAAACCCAAGCAGATTCTGCACTGAGCGTGGAACCTGACACAGGGCTCGATCTCACGACCCCAGGATCATGACCTGAGCTGAAACCAAGATTCAGACGCTCAACTGACTGAGCCACCCAGGGGCCCCGCCTTGTCAGGGTTCTTGTTTTGATCCACTTGAAAATAGATCCAAGTCACGGGAAGATATTTTTTGGGGTGTTTGTGTGTGTGCATGAAAAAGGTTTGAATGAATTTAACACAAGTTGGAGGATCAGAATGATTATCACAGATGAAATTTTCATATTCCAATTGTGCCCCTCATCCACTTCCAAAATGCATATTATTGATGTCCTGAGAAGAGGGGTAGAGTAATGACTTGGGACAGATGACTGAGTGTCTTCTCATTCTGAGGTTTCCCAATTAGGCTAATTCTGAGATCTTTGTATTAGCATCCTACTTTCAGCCTGTTTGGGGCTGGCTTCTACAACCCATGGAAATGTCTCCTGTTTCAGAGGCAATGGACTGTTTAGCTAAAAACTAAAAAGAACAATCTTAACAGTGTTCATTTTGTTTTGATCTACAAAAAACTCCTGCTTTCGAAATCAGTCTTAAAAAACATACAGGAGGAACTCAAGGCTAAATTCTATTTTTCTAAAACCACTTTTGTTGGTTGAATGACATATTCCCAGTTAACTGAACACAAAAGTAGTAATGAAGTTCAGCTCAGCCAATTGTTAACAATCTGGGGTGACAGCAGATCCTCCCAGCTGAGACGTTTATGCTGAACAAAGTGGCCTAAATCCTCTATGGCTCTTGATTTTTGCTTGCAATTCCCTTGTCAGTGTGCAAAGATGGCGGTTTTTCATCATCTTCCTGCGGACATCTTTTGATGACTCACACTGGGCCACTTTTGTGAATTCACGTGTGTGGTGGCATCCCCCCTTCACGCCGTCTGCTCTTTTATATGCTCTAAAGGTGAAACCCAGAGTGGAGTGCAGGTTCTCACGTTCTCTTTCAGCTATTAAATTGTCTTGCTGGGGAGGTGTTGTGTGCTGGCTGCTCAGGACCCACGTGTCCACCCAGAAGACTTGTTCCCTTATGTGCGTGTCTAGAAATAAAAAACTGATGGATGGCAAGCCAGTTAGGGGGAAGATGTGCTTTTCTAGCTGATTCTGTCAGGGTATTTTATCTGTAGGGATAAAAAGTAGTGCTTCACAGGACTGCAGTTTCTCTGACTTCTTGACATCAGCTGTTTAGATAGAAGCTCATTAAAATGACACTTGATAAGCTTTAGGCACCAGGATATGAAGCATTTCAGAGCACACTGGCCACATAGTGCGGATATTCTAATCTCATTTCAGCTTTAAACATGAAGAACATTAATTAAGATTATGGGGGCGATTTACCTAACCCTTAGGGAAGAGAAATTTAGACTTTTGTTTTCTTGCCCCTGCTACTGATTCTGAAACTAGGATTTATACAATTAATTGGTTCCTTCTGGAGTAGCACTTCTGACTCTGACATACTGTTCTTAGAATACAGATAATGTTTGAAAAAAATCAGACCTCTCACATTGTAAATATTCAGTAATTGAGTTAATTACATAAAAGATCATTCCAGGATGAGCACAATGTGGTATATACTAGCAATGGAATATTATTCAGCCATAAAGAGAAAGGGAATTCTGGTACATGGCACAACGTGCATGAACCTTGAAAACATTATGCTAAGTTAAACACAGGCACAAGTGGGCAAATATTACACAATTCCACTTATATGAGGTACCTCAAATCGGCAAACTCATAGAGACAGAAAGTAGAATAGAGGTTACCAGGGGCTGCAGGGGGCAGGGTGGGTGGCCGGTGGGGGTCATTGTTTAATGGTACAGAGATTCTGTTTGGGATGATGAAAAAGTTCTGGAAATGGATGATGGTGATGGTTGCACGACATTGTGAATATACTTAATGCCACTGATTTGCACACTTAAAAATAGTTAAAATAGTAAATTTTTTGTATATTTTACCATAATAAAAAATTTTTTAAAAATTGATTCTAAAGCAAGAAGGGTATATAAGACTTCTACAAATGCAAACCTATAAAAATTAAACCTTACCTTTCTCAGACATGTATTACCTGAACTTATAAACCTATCTGAGGGCAGTTTTGCTATGGATCTGCCCCCTGATCAGCAATAGAGAAAACCTTTGCTCCAGGCAATTGCCAGGGACCACAGCCTCATACAGTGTAGCCCACTTCCTACCCAGCTTTTCACTGGGAGAAATAAAATTTCTGGGAAATATCTCAAAGGATATAGGGTTTATTCATTGTTCCAGAAATTCTAATTTTTATCCCTGGATCAAGCCAGATGATCAGATTGCTATGTGCTTGGGCTTCTTTTTGGCCTTGCTAAATCACTTCAGTGAATTGTGCTTTGCCATCCTATCTCTCACTGAGGGATGCAGTAAGAAGCATTATAGCAGACTCCCTACTGTATATAGAGGCACTTCTAATTAATTACTTTCCCTCCTGACCCTTCAGTATGGATGATAAAGGATGTGGGAAGGAAAGGGTAACACCTTGGGAGAAATTTCCTAATAACAAGGAAAAGCTAACACTCTTGAAGTGTGTACATTGTACTTAGAGTCAGTGTGATTGTGTCTCTTCATTGCTTTGGCCACTAGGATGCTCAGAACCTAATTTATGAACTACATCAACTAATAGTTTAATACCTTACCAAATACATTTCTTTGGACTATTCCTCATGCTCTAGCCTCTTTTTTTGTTTTGTCTTCTTCACATCGTATACATATTTTACAAGTTAACTCATTCTTTCTTGACCTTAGATGGTGTATTAGGGTTCTCCAGAGAATCCTGACCAATAGGGTGTGTGTGTGTGTGTCTGTCTAGTAATGGATCAACAAAGTCTACTGATTTAAATGTTAATCACATCTAAAAAATACTTCTACAACAATTATCTAGACTTGGGTTTCACCAAACAACCAGGCACCATAGCCTAGTCAAGTTGATTAAGCACAAAATTAACCATCGCAGATTAGGGCCATAAATATACAAGGGGATTTCCTTAAAATGGGCCATAAGTGTGGTCTTTCCCATGTGCTGCTTTGAGTGCATGTAGAAGAAAGTTGCATTTCCCTCCCACCCCCTCATCTAGGTTCAAGTCTCATGTTGTCATCATTTCATCAGCCGGTAGGGCTGTCTTCCAAAGCAGGGTTAGTTACATGGCATAGAGTCTTCATTGTGTGTGGATGTGTTGAGTGTATGGATGTGTGAATGCTCTGACCTGCCAACGTACCCTGATATATGTAAGTGTTATACAAAGTTCTGCCAGCTCCTTGGTAAACAGCCATTCTTGTCGAGGGACGTGATGAGGTATATGATTTCACCAGTTATTACCGTTCCCAATTAGATGGGCCCCAGGTGTGTGTTAATAAAACGTTAGCTCACTCTGCACCTCGAACAGCCCCACCTGACTTGATTCCAGGGATTTCATGCATTTGATATTGTTCAGTTGACTATGTTGCTGCTGTTGTAGTCTGAAAGGTTTTCAAACGTTCGGAGACCTGCTTTTTTGTTAGAAAACATTCCAGTTGTTGAGGAATGTAACGCATCGCCCACAGTAGTTCTTACCTTATCTTTTTGTTTTTGGTAGGCTGGTTACTGTGTGTGGGCAGAGACCTCTTCACAGTCAGTCGGAGAGAGGAGCCTGACCACCGCACTCTCTCTGGAGGTAAGGATGGAAGCGATGACGGACTTTGTTCTTCGTTTGGGAGCTCTGGGTTAGGTGATCAGGGCTCCGGGCAGACTCTGGAAATCTTGGGACTCTGTCCTTTGCCTGTCTCCCGGATGACTTGCCAGATTTTCTGGCCCATCCTCACCATGTGCTTCTCACTATGGTCCTGGGATTTGGAAGGCAGATTTTGGCTTAAGTCCTATTTCTGGTGAACCCAAGGAGGGAGTCCCCATGCCCAGGGAATGACTAGTGGATAAAAGACTCCTCTGTTTCCCACATAATACACTAATTTGGTTAATTACAAGAGAATGTTCCAGAGTTAACCATCCCAGTGATGGGGGCAGGAGTATGTGGGGGATAGGGAGTGATGTTCAGAAATGTCTAGATCAAATGAAATACATTGCTAAGTCTACTTAGGAAGTGCATGCACTAATTACTGAGCATTTGTAATTATAGGACATTTAAATGTTAAGGATTAGAAAATTTTTTCCCGATCCAAAATAGGATGAAAGTGTTACTCCAATAGAAGACGCAACAGCATCTCTTTGGGCATGTTTAAAGTTGTACGTTTTACTGATGACTGCTTTTTACTTCATTCATGTGCCCTTTCTGTTTTGGGTGTGATGCTTAATGTACATGTTGACCAGATCAGTTGTTGGACCTGTCTCTATTTTCTCAGGGAAAAAAACTGAATCTGAGATCTGGTTTTCTCTGGTCAGGCTGCCAAGGCTGGGGAATATCTTTCTGAGGCCTCAGGGACCTGAGCCTGGTCTGCTGAGGAGTCTTCTTCCTGATGTGGGCTATTGGCTCCCAGCCCAGAAGCCCTCTGCTTTGCAAACAGACCTCCCACCTTGCATCTAATGGGTGAGGAAGGCAGCCTCCAAAGGAAGTTGTCTGAGATTGTGAGCTGATGGAGCCAGAAATCTTCGTGTTTCTTGTCTAAAGAGCAGATAGAATTATTAGCATCCATGTTTGTTAAAGATAATTACAAGTTTCAAGCACAAAGCAGAATTCTGTAGAATATCTACTGAGATGGTTTACTGCTTGCCTTTTTTCTTTTTTTAAAGGATGACATTGTATTCTCCTAATTAGGCCCAAGAAAACAAGCAGGAATCTGTATGTTATCACCATTTCCCTCCAGGCATATTGGGTGGTGTGTAAGCTCTTACTTCAACTGAAGAGTCTATTATTAATAAACCCAGAGAGTATGGAGATCAGAGAAGGGACAGTCCAGCAATGAGATGCGTGGAGAGCATTGGGCTGTCTTCCAAAGCAAGGAAACTTAATGCATTTTTAGTTACAGTGTTAAACACAGTGCTGGGAACATCCTAATACTGATAATCATAATAATGGTGATAACAATGGCAATAAAAAATAATAACTGATATTAGACATCTCTATCACCATCATCGTGACAGCTATCATTTGCTGGCTCCTACTTTCTGCCAGGCACTGGACTAAACATTTTGTTTGCATTATTCTCGATCTGCATGGCAGTCCTATGAAGAAGGTCCTATTCATATCCATCTTTTAGGGTTGAGGGAACTGAGGGTTAAAGATTGATTTGTTAGAGAGAGTGCGTGCACATGCACGCAGGTGCACAGCAGCGGGGCAGGAGCAGAGGAAAAGAATTTCAAGCAGGCTCCCGGCTGAGCGTGGAGCCCCATATCACGACCCTGAAATCAGGACCTGAGCCGAAATCAAGAGTCAGTGGGGCACTTAACCGGCTGAGTCACCCAGGCACTCCCAGGAAACAGGTTTTTATAGAAAGAGTAGGTAAGTTGCCCAAAGTTAGATAGCCAAGCTAAAAGTGGTAGATCAGGAATACGACCGACTGAGCAGCACAGAACAGGGGCCAAGCACGGTGAGGTTTTGACCCACATGTGAATATGCAGGGCTGACCCTCCACGTGACTTTCACACTTGCCCCTGCTCACATGCCCTTTGCCCTCTGACCACCACTGATATTGTGTCTCTTCTGCATCGAGGTAGCCAAAACATTAAAAAACTTGTAAGTAGTTCAAGAATGTTGAAGAATGTTTGGCCTGTAGGGAACCCAGAAAGAATGAAGAATAAAACTCATCCAGGGTTAAAAAATGCCAGCTTTACAGTCATGAACACGTTAGTGTGTTTTGCTACTATTTTTACCTTTGTGTAGTTTATTCACATAGTACATATTTAAGTTTTGAAGTTTAAATCTAACATAAGTATTTTCTTGTGCCTTTGTCTTATAAGCCTGTTTTAATGGCTGCTTGAGCACTCAAGCGTATATGGTTACAGGGCTCTAAAGTTTATTCCACAGGAAGTTGTATCCTTGAGCTGCTCCCATGTGACAAATGCATAGTTATTTTTGTTTGTTTTTTTAAGATTTATTTCAGAGAGAGAGAGTGCATGTGCATGTGCATGCATTGGGGGAGGGCAGAGGAAGAGGGAGAGGGAGAGAGAATCTTCAGAGACTCCCCACTGAGTCCAGAGCTTGATCCCACAACCCTGAGATCATGACCTGAGCTGAAATCAAGAGTTGGAAGCCCGAGTGAGCCACGCAGGCACCCCAAGTGCAGAGTTTCTGCTCACTGTATTGGATGGTCAGTGTCTGTCCACTGCCAACTGGGCTGGAATTGTGGGGTGTCTATGCCCCGTCACATTGTAAACACCTTGTATCTTGAAAGGGGTCTCTATGGGGTTGGTGGAAGTCCTGCTGGCCTGGAGCCCAGAAGAGCCAGATTTTGGCTCTGTACTGAAACCAGTTGTTGAGTCCTTGGGTAAATTACTTCATTTTAGCATCTTCATCTGTGGACCAGTTACATCTAGTTAGCTTTGTAATTCCATGAAAACAGGAGTTTTCTGAAACCTCTTAATTTATAGCCTGATCAGTTCCAATTGATGCAGCAACTTGGGTTGGGCTCAGCTGGGTTACCCTGAATTGCTTCGAGCAGGGAATTGTGTTTTTCAAGATGACCTGTAAGCTCTTTTTTTTTTTTTTTAAAGATTTTATTTATTTATTTATTTGAGAGAGAGAATGAGATAGAGAGAGCATGAGAGTGGGGAGGGTCAGAGGGAGATCATGACCTGAGCCGAAGGCAGTCGCTTAACTGACTGAGCCACCCAGGCGCCCCCAAGATTTTATTTATTTATTTGAGAG
>NW_023270377.1:79065056-79196951 GCF_011800145.1 Mirounga leonina | reverse complement strand
AGGGTCAGAGGGAGAAGCAGACTCCCCGCCGAGCAGGGAGCCCGATGCGGGACTCGATCCCGGGACTCCAGGATCATGACCTGAGCCGAAGGCAGTCGCTTAACCGACTGAGCCACCCAGGCGCCCGACCTGTAAGCTCTTGAAACGTGAAATGTCTTGACTACTTTTATATACTCCTTGCTATCTTCATTTCTCTGCTTTCCCCCTGCCCCAACTTTCTCATGCTTAGACACCCACAAAACTATATGGTACAGAGTATGTGCTCAACAAATATGGGATGGATAAACAAATACACGGACCGATGAATGCTACTGGTCTTCATCTAAGAACCTTTAGCACTATGGGTCATCCAACTTATCAGATTAATAAGATTGTTTTCATTTAGATGTGGTGGCTTTGCTTTTAACAGACAGGAACTTAAGCTTCCAAAGTTTCTCATAATGTATTTCAGAGTGATTTTCCGACAAAGTTAATTACCAGTTCTTCCCACATGTTACAGATGATAGAATACTGATCTATGGAACTTGGTATTTTTTCCCTTTGTGTTGTGGGTTGAGAGAGAGGTTGTTTTTTGCTTAGGTCACGGTAAAATCAAAGCTTGGAATGTAATCATTCTCTTGCTGTGACCAGCAGAAAAAAGTGAAGATGTTCTGAGTTCCCTGCTTTCTTGGAGCCATGGACCATGGGGATCGCATGGTTGGTTCTGACTGGCTGTCCCTGATTCTCACTTGGTGATGTGACCTTGAATTGGTTTGCTTTTGCCTTGAGGTCATCTACCTACTTCATTGTGCACTATTTAAGACACGTGGTATAAAGCTACTTCCAAGGAAGCCAAATCTTGCCATTTGGGGCCTGTATTTCTATACCACCCCCCTCTGCAAAGACCTAATTTGGCACCTACCTTGGCACAGAAAGCTTGCCTCTGTCTCCCCAGATTTGATCATTAATCAGCCTTAGCTTTTCCCAAGTTAATAAGCTGACTGGTGGCCTTGGTGGCCCTAGGCAGGCGGGATGAGAGCTTTGCAGCACCGTGTGGTAGTTGGTAAGCCTGATGACAGACAGACAAGTGGCCTGGTTTCCTGTGTGTGTTTGTGTTGGAAGTGCTGTTGGTAATAAAGCCTCATTTGTTTGGGGCTCTGTATCAGTTATCTATTGCATAATAAGAAACCACCAGAAACTCAGTGGCTTAAAACAACAACCATTTTATTTGTTCATGATTTTGCAGGTCAGCAATTTGGGCAGGGCTCTGCTAGTCTGCCTGGGATCCCTCATGCCATCATACTCAGGTGGTGCCTACGAGGGACTTGAAAGTAGATTTCACCTCCTAATGGAATAGCTGCAAAGAATTCATGGCCATGTGAAATGTACCCTAGGTTCTTAACTTTGATACGAAAGCAATCTGAAATTAGTTTATTTTACAATTATTTTGTCTTACACCATCCTGGAGTAGGGATGATGTTGTCAGTCCATCTGAGAGAGTTTTGGAAAATGGAGGTTTGCTGTGTAACATGCTCAAGAGTATAATAATAATAATAAAGACAGCAGTAATAGCAGCAAATGTTAATATTGTTCTTACTAATGCCAAACACTGTCTTAAGTCCTTTGCATGTCATAACACATTTGGTCATTACACAGTCTTATGAATAAGCACTGTTTTATCCCCATTTTATAGGTGAGAAAACCAAAGTACAGAGAGGTTAAGTTACTCCCACCAATGCCGTAAAGCTACTAAGTGGCCGAACTGGGATTCCACCCAAGCCGACTATCTCCAGAGTCTGCATTCACTCCAAGTGCTTCTCAGGTTAATGGAAGTGAAATCTTCCTGACTCTTAGCAGAGTTCTCTTTTGGACCATGTAGTTTTTATAGAGGCAGGGGGATTGGCTATTTGGAGAGGAACACAGCCTTTCTGGGTATACCCATGTGGCCAAAAATGGATCTGGTTACATTGTAGGAGACCCTAATTGGAGATAGTAAAGACACTGGTGATCCCATGAGAGAGGGAGTAACTCTGAGTGTGTGTGTGGGGGGCTGTCTGGTAATGGTGGTGGTCATGGTCATGGTGTCACTCTGCTCATTTTCTGGGGAGATGTTTGAAGAAGGAGAATATTTAATAACGTCGTCCCTAGCCTTTCAGATAGTCTCTTGTTCTTGGCTTCAGGTGATCAGAGAGCCTAAGCTCAAAAGAAAAGAATGTATTTAGCTTCTTGTTTAAGGATGACCTCAGGGAAAGGGTGGGCTCATGACTGCTTTTATATGGTATTTCTGGAACTACATTCAGTTTGATCTCCAGGCGGTCCCAGGTGGCATAAGGAAAGTGACAAATTTCACTAACATTTATAAGGTTACACCTGTTACCATAAATGAAGTGGCCCATGGCCCCTTCCTCAGTCTGACAGGTGTGGAACATGTTTAGGGGCCAGCACTTTGCAGTTACCACTAGAATGGGGGAGAGACTCCCAGCCTAAGACTTAAGGGCAGTTATTCTAGCTGTCTAGCATCTTCTCTCCATCAAATCTCACTGTTGCCTCTGGGCTCTGCAAGGAGCCTTCTCCTTCTGAGGTCCTCATCCTCCTACTTGGACTCGGGTTAGCATCACTGACTGTTCCCCTTACTGGGGGGTATTTGCCACAACTTCTGCATATGTGAGAAACTGCATGTTCACCCTAATACGGACTCCAGCTAGAATCTAAGCTGGAATATGGGCAGTCGAAATAGGCACAGCCCCAGCTGGCAGGGCAGAACACAGGGCAGGGACGAGGGAGAGGCTGCTGCTGGCTGCCCTCCACTTCCGTCTCCCCTTCCCACACCAGGAACTTCCCGGAAGGCCAGATCTCTTGATTGTCAAGCAAGAAATCCTAGTGATGCTTTCCCCATACTGGTGGAAACTGTTACTTTTATAATCTGTTCCTTCAGCTAATCTTAAAGAGTTTATAATCCTGTCCTGCATTGAGTACTTGTTCCTTTTTGGATACTTGCTTGCTTTTTTTCTGATTTGAACCAGCTGGAACAATTTGTTGCCTAGCATAGAAATGAAAACCTGATAGGCAGGTCTCTACAGCAGATATTCTCTGAACAGTGCCTTACTGTCCGCTGTTGCAACCGAATAGTTCAGCCTGCCTTTATGGCAGAATGAGCCAACACAACACGGGCAGGAAGCTTCTTTTGTTTCCAAGGCCTTTGGGGCTGTTCTTTCCTGGCTATAAACTTAATTGCTTCCTGGGATGGATCTGTCCAGCACACCAGTACCCCTTTAGCTCCCACCTGTTTGGCCAACGAGGACTATCAAAACCTACACTTGTGTTTTTCCGTAGGCTTGGTTGATGAACATTACTTTTCCTTTGGCTCTGGCTAACATTGCATATGCTGGGGGACTGGCGGTGCCCAGGAGTGGGATGTGAGCGTTGGGGACAGAGGAGGTGGTGAGAGGCAGCTGGGCCTTCTGTGACAGTGGTGCACAGGATGAACCTTGCAGACTGGTTCACCATAGCGTCCTTGAGTGCCTGCAAAAGTCCTCGTGTTTCCTGAACGGGAGGTTGAGTCACCTTATCCCCACAGAGGCCATTTCAGACCTGGTGTTCACCTGAATCCACTGCAGTTTTGACTCACCCTAGGATTGCTGGGTTTCATTGCTTCCCCTTCTCATCTGTTTTATGACCAGTGCTGTAGGAAGACAATACCTGCAAGTCTGTGTGAGCCCCTCCTTTTTTTTCCCCTAGCAGCCAAGAGGATTGCTTAATAATAAACATAGAAAGGGACTTTAAAAAAAAGAAGAAAGGACTTTGCTCTAGGCTGGCTCTTGGCAAGGAAGTCTGAGCTGAAGAAGGCATTTTTAAATGGTTAGAATGCATGTTTACGCATCTGCACATGCATCCCTCAGCTTCTAACCATGGCACCAAGCACTTGGGCAACTTTCTTATCATCCTCAGTGGCTCTTTCTTGAGAGGTTGTTATTAGCAATGCAGCTAAAGCACAGCTTTTTAAATGTAACCTTAAGCAGCTCTTGAAATTTCATCTTCAAGAAGTCTTTTTAGAATAGACATGAAAACTTCCTCTAGGTCTAAACATGGCAAGCCCATGCATGATTCTCCTGTTTTCACCATGATCACTTTCCATGTTTATCCTGTGAACATCGAGTCCTTTCTACTTATTAGCCGGGTTCCCCCCCTTTTTCCAAATGTGGAAAACTGCTAAGAAAAGGGCAAAGAAAGGTGGTTACTTCAGTGTGGCAGATCTGCACGAGCCACCCAGTGTGGCACCACCAGATGGAGGATGAATCAACGTGTATGGACAATGATGTCACCTGCAGTGGGCACTTGATCACAGGCTCCTCGCTTCTCTTCCGCGATTAACCTTCAGGTGTACTTTGATGGGGTGTGTGGTCAGGCCTTTTCACTTAAGTTTTCTTTGTAGCCTCAGCAATATATCCGATCAGATTATTACCCAAATCACACATACTATAAAGCTATTCAGCTATTATCCAAAGGAACTCCAAAATGAGGGAATAATGTAGATAGTTACTTGCCATCTATTAAATCAGTTTATTTTGGGGGCGCCTGGGTGGCTTAGTCGTTAAGTGTCTGCCTTCGGCTCAGGTCATGGTCCCAGGGTCCTGGGATCGAGCCCCATATCAGGCTCCCTGCTCCGCAGGAAGCCTGCTTCTCCCTCTCCCACTCCCCCTGCTTGTGTTCCTTCTCTCGCTGTGTCTCTCTCTGTCAAATAAATAAATAAAATCTTTAAAAAAAAATAAATCAGTTTATTTTTTTGTCTTTAGTAGCATTTCATTTGGAACTAAATCATATTGTTAAATTTTTTATTGAAATATGTTTGACATATAACATTGTCTAAGTTGAAGGTACACAACCTGTTGATGCATTTATATATTGTAATATTACCATTATAGCGGTAGTTAGCATCTCTCTCACATCACATAATTACCATTTCTTTTTTTAGGGGTTGGATTAAGATTTAGTCTTTTAGCAAGTTTGATTATAATACGATACTGTTGTCTATATTCACTGTACTGTGCATTGGCTCCCCAGGACTTCTCTGTTAGTTGTAAGTAAACCATATTTTAACGTCTCTCTCCCCAAAGGGTAAATTAGAGTAATGCGACATGGAAAATAGTGGGGGGATGCAGATTAATTAGGAAATGAGAATCCCTAATGCATTTATGGATTTACTCCTGAGATTGGTTATCTGAAAGGGACAGATTTTCAATTTTCGAGTCTTTACAATGAACTGCTGTGTTAGAGGCTTGTATGTGTCAGCATGTGTGTTCCCCCTGTTAGAATAGGCATTGTATTAGTTTTATATAAAGGATTCCTAAAATAACTGAGGCAGTGACTGAGAGCAGAGAGCCAGGTGGTGTTTCTATAGGAATTTTTTCCACAAAGGTTACAAATGTTCTCTCTGCCACCTCTATCCTCTCTCCTTGGTAAGGGAGAGGCTGAAGGGATAGTTCTGTGGATGGATTTCCTGGAACTGTGAGCTGAAATGCAGACTTTAAATTAGAGAGTTTTAAGATGTTAGGGAGGAAAGTGACATTGATTTATTTGTTCTGTTTTTGGCCAGCCTGAGAAACCTGTCCTGTCAGGTAATGAACAACTGCTTTTATCCTAACTAGTGACTTCAAGAGAACGATTACTCATCCCATCATTACTGTTCCCCTGAGTCATCCAGCCTGGTTCATATTGGTTCCAAATGAATAAGAATCTTCAGGCAGTGGACTCTAGGGCCAAGGTAGCTGTTTAGTAATACTCGTTATATAAACGTACCTTGGACATGGAGTCATGTCACATTCTGGAAAAATACTTCATAGGTGTAGGTTTGTAGCCATGTGTCTATATGAGACCTTGAATTGTCTGATATGGTCAAAAGTGGCCATCCTAATGGTCGGCGTAGAATGATTCTATGAGTTACCAGATCTCCAGCCTGCCTGGTGTGGACCTAAATTGTAAAGATAGGGCTATGAATATGGTGATTTGGGAGCACCTTTTTTTGCCTGTTACTTCTTAGTAGCTCTGCAGGTTGATCACGAAGTGTTTGGTGGCAATCTCAGTCAAGCCTCTTGAAGGCCTTGTCCTTGTGATGGTGGGGAGAGCACCTTGACACTTAAGAAGACATGGGCCATCCTAGACAGGTACCACTGAAAGGCAGCTGGAGTCCTTTTCATTTTACAGATACTACCTGTCCCCATATGGTGTCGCTGTTCTCGGCACTGCTGTTGGGTCCCCTTGTAGGTGATTTGGATGACTGAATTGTCCCAGATCAAATTTGGATATATGGGCCATTGTGGAGATGAATAAGATGAATATTGACTGGCATGCGTGTGTGGTTCCAGTTCATCCCAAAGTTCAGTTTATTTCTGAGTTCTTAATATGTATATTCATTACAGATCTAGAGAAACCTAGTTTTGAGTCTTAACTTTCAAGACTTAGTTGAGCCATCATATGCTTATAGCAGCGTTTTGACATATAGAAGAGAGAAAGAAAATATTCAAGGAAAAAGGCTGAATACAAGTCTGTGAGGTAGCTGAAAATCCTGCCTCTTTTTACAAATTCTTAACTAATCCTTCCGGGGTTTAAATAAAATCAACAGGGGCGCCTGGTGGCTCAGTCGTTAAGCATCTGCCTTCAGCTCAGGTCATGATCCCAGGGTCCTGGGATCCTGACGTTGGGCCCCACGTTGGGCTCCCTGCTCCGCGGGAAGCCTGCTTCTCCCTCTCCCACTCCCCCTGCTTGTGTTCCCTCTCTCTCTGTGTCTCTCTCTCTCAAATAAATAAATAAAATCTTAAAAAATAATAAATAAAATCAACAGTTGCTTTTATAACAGCTACTCTGTCACCTTTCTCTGCCTTTCAGGCACTTGAAATGCATCATTAAACAATATCAGAATTAATCCAAGGCCCCTTAGACTGAGCTGCTTGGGTCAGGAGCCTTGCCTTCTTCATCCCGAATTCCTGGGACCAAGAAAAATAAGGACAACCCCCCCCGCCCCACCCAACCCTCTTTTATAAGCAGGTATATATAAAGTAATCAGTAGTCATGAAAATAAAGCAAATTGTGATACCGAGGCTCTGGCATTTGACAACATGGCCCATAGTGTCCATGTTCAGTGGGAACCCGAGCAACTGCTTGGGGATCCTTGCATAGGGCCAGCCCGGAAAGGCAATAATGCATATGCATGCCCTGTGGCCAACGGATTTGTACCATTGCCCCCGATTCCTATGTTGCAATAGGAAGGCTCAACCAGACCAATACTAAGGAAACAAACCCAGCTCTTTTATTACTCTCTACAACATTTATAACCAAGTCCTATTCGATGCCCTTCTCCTTGAGGCATTCTGACAGTCCTCTGAATGATTTATTTTCTTTTTCACAACCAAAAAACAAAATATTTTATCACCTTTTGGGTAGACTTGATGTCTTTCTCTTCATTTCATCACTTTCTGGGTCTATAAAATCCCCCATACTTTTCAATTTTTATAACTCAAGGATAGGAATCCTGTTTTTCTCATTTCTTGTTGAAGCTTTCCCCCTCCTCCCCTTGGGATTTTTTCTTTTTCCTGGGAGGTTCTATAGCCTCAAGCCGGTTGTTTTGTGTGGTGGTGGTGGGGGACAGGGGATGGGAGAAGGGGGCCTCAAGAAAGGCCACATGTTTGCAGTAACACATGAATTGCAGGGAAAGGTTTTGAATAGGAAAAAAATAATTTTTCAGAGCTACTCTCCACTATTGAGAGGTATGAGAACATTGGAGCCATTGGTGGTAAAGTGGTGGTTGTGCTGGTTTAAGAAGAAAATTCTCTACTACTGAAATTTGCTCTGTGATTTCTTCCCCAGATCTCCAATAAAAACCAATGATGTGTGTGAGCACCCCACAGCACTGTGATTATCCCTCTCCATTCTGAATCGCAGGTCTGCACCCCAGCTCCCTACTTTATAGCTGGCAGGCTCTGCTTTTCTACTCTTTCCCCTTTAGCTCATTTCCGCCTCATTTTCCATATGGCTTCTGACATTAAGATGTCAGCAACAGGATACTCAGACCAGTCATCGTGAGCCACAAAAGCTCCTGGACCACGTGTGGGTTCATAAGGGCCAGAGCTCTCCTGGGGGAAGCAGTTTCCAGTCTGAGTTGACACAGCATAGGAGGGTGTTGAGTTTAGTGGTGCAACTGAGTGGTCTGAGATGTCTGTCTCCTGCCCCTCTGGTCCCTTCTCCATCAGCTCCAGTAAGGACCAGAGAATTGAAAGGGACTTCAGGGTCCTTACCGTCAAGGATTCTTCAAGGAGTTGATGATTAGTTTTACAAAGAATTGAAAAGCATTCAAAGAAAGGAATAGGCTTCCATTGATAAGTGGTTGGTGCCTCAATCCTAGACGCTGATATGCCTAGGCCCCTCTGTCCCACACCTGTGGCTTGTGCTTGGTCATATTAACTACTGATCTTTTGCCCTTAACTGTTTGACTGACGGACTTCAAACTGTGTCTGATTTTTGGCTTTGGAAAGGCATTCAGGCTAATCAGGTGACTGAAGGCAATTGACCGGACTTGTCTGATAGTCACTTATGTTCTAGCATGATAGCCAACCCCTAGATTGTAGAGAAGGCAGTACTGTTAGGGCCCTAAAGGATGTCACATGCAGTCCCATACGATCTGCACCCATCAGGGTAGCACCTATGCTTTAAACCAACAATAGCTCTACCTCAAAGACACTTTGCTCTCTACACACACCCACTATCCCCATGCCTTAAGATGTCCAGCTGTCTTCACTTTGAAATGTCTCATCTGCTTTCCTCCCCAGTTGAACTGTTTGGGAAGATTTGAAGTGGATCAGTTGAGTTGTGTTTGCATTTTTCTGGAGCATGAAAAATGGCGTTTCCATTATTACATGTGGAGAGAGGAGGAAGCAAATGTAGAGCCTGGTTTTTAGATTGCAGGTGGGATTGATGGCGTTGGTAGTTAGAGAAACAGCCCCCAAGCATGGGAGCTGCGTAAATGCATTCTGTACCACGTGGAGAGAATAAATCTGGGACCCCACGACAGCAGTTTTCTTCACATGCATTTCTGACCACTCCCGATTTGGTGGGAAGGAGATTTTGTTTTTCTGTTGTTGGACCTCTGTTTCCATCAAATATGTAGCCAACTGGCTAAGAGAGCAACTTGCAAAGCTGGCTGGGCTCCTGCTTTGGTGTCCTGGCAGGAAAGAGATGTTTGTTTTAATTGGGTGCCTTAGCTGATCTTCCATCTGGCCATTTCCTCCTTTCTCTTACACCTTTTCACCTCATTTTTTTGGGAGTCAGTCACGTTGCTTTTTCTATGGTAAATGGATGTGAATGACCAAGGGCAATGAAACAGCTCATGCATTGCTTTTTGGCTTAGAGGGCGGCCATTTTGGGAGTCGTCAGTAGCAGGAAGCTTTGCCATGGATCTGCAAGGGGTTGGGATAGATGGCTAATGCTCTGAACAAATCTCTCGCTTGTCAGGCACTTTATTGTGCCTTCCCTGCAATGAGAGACTTCAGCAGGTGGTACACAGAACCTATTTAGAGGACTGATAGTGTATTTTGGCGAAATCCGCCATCCCAGCAGCGAGAAAGCTCAGACCTGGTGTCAACTTCCTACACTACCTGGTGCTCTCTTCTTCCTCCAAGAGTTTCTTTGCCACCATCAAAAGTGAAAAAAACTGGAAGGGAACTAACTTTTATTGAGCAATTATTATAGCCTAGGCATTGTGGAACATATTTTATAGTTAATTCACTTACTTCTCATTGTTTCTTATCCTTGACTTTTCACCACAGCCCTGAAATTTAAATTATGCTGTCGCGATTTACAGATGAGGAAATGGAGGCTCTAAGAAGTTCAGCAACTTGCTCAAGTTCATCCGTTTCTGCCAGTGGTGCTGAGAACCTAAGCTCAGGATCTGAACAAGGGTTCCCTGACTCCAGTTAAATCCAGAACACACTCCACCTTGAGAATGACTTGTGTTCTACTGGGGGCTAGGGATTTAAGTAACTCTGGCTGAGAAGCAATTAGGCTTCCAGCAGAGCCTTTTAATGTAGGCAGCATCGAGGCAGTGGTTCCTTGTTCTTCCCTTTATTGCTATGCAGTAATGTTGGAGCTTTATTGAAATTGTAAAATAGTATAAAGACAGCGTCTTGTCCCCACTGTGATCTAGAGGTCAGTGCAAAATTAACTCTGTTTCCTATTATTTTACCCTCTCCTGCCCTTCTCAAATGAGACTGACCAGGGCTCCCTCTAGGTCCTGTTCTTTAGCCCATGACAGACCACGTAAGTGAGGAAGCGGTGCAGAAGCTAACCCCTGTTCACGCAGCAGAGTCTGTCAAAGTTAAAGACTCTGCATCTCCACTAACTGCAGACACTGGCAGCTAGCTCACCTTGCTTTTGAAATTTTGTTTTCCTTTAAACTTGAGAAATGCCTTTAATGCTTTCCTCCTGATACTAATACATTGTAGACATGATCTTCTAAGCCCAATGACTGTTTAATGAGGTCCCAGAAGCCCATCGGTGGTGTACATTCTTCTTTCTCGACAAAAGGTATATCCCTGCACTTCCTCTAGCCAGTAGGTCTTGTCAATAAATCCATCAAAGGCCAGGCCAGTCTGCATAAGGCAGGCTTCACACCTTCCCCAGTGGGATGAAAGGCAGCCCTTTAGGGCTCGGTGGGATGGAAATTACTTTTCCTATCCAACTCTAGAATAAAAGTGTTCATTCTTGTCTATCTAGTGGTCGGGAGATGGTGGTTTCTTCATTAGGCGGTTTGTAAATACCCAAGTTTGGAGGTCAGGAAAGAGAGTTCCAGCTGTGCCTAGTGATTTCAGAATCACTGACTAGTGGCAGGTAAGAGAGAGGGGTGAGTGCAGGGGATCTGCTTCCCTTTCCCACACGGATGCTCAAGTGCCATCGTTCAGGAATAATTGAAAGGGAGGTTTGTGCATCCAGTTACCGGACCGGGGTTCGGAGAGCCTTACTTGACCCTGGCACAATTACGGGTTTTCGGCGGGGATTAGAAAGCTCTGCAATTACGTGGATGACTTTCAAAGGCACCAGGACATATTTTACCAAGTCCACGCATCTCAGTAATTCTCGGTGAGTGGACCATGCCCATAACTACTTTGTATTGTACGATCCGGAGCTTTCATGGTGAATTGCTCATGAAGCACAGAGAGTTGCATCACATATTTTAAGGAGATTTTGCAGTGTTGGTGAGTGCTGGAAAGGTCATTTTGATTTGTTATGCTTTCAAGTGGGCATTCTGAATATGGAGGAGTTAATCAGTTCACAGAGAGTTCTTGTTCACTCGTAACGTACAGCCCCTTTTGGAGGGGTCTCTTGCCACTAATGTCATTGCAAGCAAAGTCACAGTCCCCTCGGGGTCCTCCACCCTGAAATGGTCCTGCGAGGGAAAGCTCATCGAGCACTATTGGTTTGTTTACCACCTGTGTTCACTCCAGTTTTCCTCAATTTACAATCAGTAGGATAGTTACTTGAGGGGTTCTTTTAGTTAGGTTAGGTAATGCACAAAACTGGTACGAAATAGTTGAACCTAAGTTAAATTGGAAACAGTTATTTTCTTCAGTAGACAATTTCTACAAACTTCTATCACTTTTTTTTTTTTTTTAAGTAGTCTCCACACCCAATGTGGAGCCCAGTGGAGGGCTTGAACTCACGACCCTGAGATCAGGACCTGAGCTGAAATCGAGAGTTGGACGCTTAACTGACTGAGCCACGCATGTGCCCCCAATTCTATCACTTTTATTTATTTTTCTTGACAGTAAGAAAGGGAGAAGACCTACCAGAATTGTAAAGTCTATCCCTTTGTCCTGGCCGAAGTTTTCTCTGGAAAGATTTAATCGGTGTTTGCTGTCAAAGAAGAGAAACGCTCAAGCTTTGGTGAAGACACTTGGTCTGTCTTGATAAACACAGTGAAGGTGACGTTCGGCCCTGTGTGAGAAAGTGAGGGGAATACTTTTTATGATTAGAATACAAAAAGACAGAGTTACTAGGGGCTCTGGCGGGGCCTTCTCCCTCTGAACTTGCTCATTCAGTGGGCAGTGCACGAACGGGTACGATGTTGTGTGCTGTTGTATAAGTGAAACCAGCGAATTTAACGATTTTCTGCTTCTGGGTCATCATTCGTTGGCAACAGTGGAAATTCCAAACCTGCAGAACTCCTCGATCTTCCTTAGGGAACACACATCCCTTTTCTTAAGGTGGCTTTTTGGATGGTGGTGGTGGGTTGGTTTTTTGTTGTGGGGTAGGGGGACTGGCTTTAGATAGTCTTCAAAAGGGGACTAAAGGTGGGGCGCCTGGGTGGCTCAGTCGGTTAAGCGTCTGCCTTCGGCTCGGGTCATGGTCCCGGGGTCCTGGGATCGAGCCTCGTGTCGGGCTCCCTGCTCTGCGGGGAGCCTGCTTCTCCCTCTGCCTCTGTGATCCCTCTTCCTCTGAGATCACTTTTGCTCTAAAATAAATAAAATCTTAAAAAAAAGGGGGGGGGACTAAGGGGAAGGAGAAGGAAAAATAAGCAAATATTGCAATATGAATGAGTTGGAGAAAAGTTATTAACCAGACTCTTTGCTTAAGTTCCATTTGTTGGGGGGAGGCTCCCCATGGGAACAAGCCCCTGCTGCTCTGGCCCAGCCTGGCCATGTGTGTCCCCACGTGTCCCCATCACCACCCTCACCGCCTGTGCTGGCCTGCTTCGGGCATGGGGGCCTGGCTCTGCCTGGAGGGAAGCCTGGATGTCAAAGGCCATGAAATGAGTTTTGTTTGCTGAGTTCTTAGTTGCCCCAATTCTTCCCCCATACCCCCAGTTTTACTGAGGTCAGATTGACAAACGTAATTGTGTGTCAAATTGACAAAATTGTGTTAAGGTGTACAATGTGGATGTGATGATTTGAGATTTGTATCCATCGTGAGGTGATGACCACGATCCAGTCAGTTAAACCCTCCATCGTGACCTCACATAGGTTACCTTTTTTTGGGTACAAACAGTTAAAATTTACTCTTAGCCAATTTTAAGTATGCACTACGGTATGATAGTCACCATGGTCCAGAGCTTATTTCTCTTATCACTGGAAGTTTGTGCCCTTGGACCAGCATCCCCCCATTTCCTCTACCCACCCCCCAACCCCCACCCCTGGCAACCACCATTCTACTCTCTGGTTCTATTATTTTACTTTTTTACGTTCCACACATCAGTGATAGCATACAGGATTTCTCTCTATTTCTGGCTTATTTCACTTAGCAGAATCCCTCCACTTCCATTCATGTTGTCACAAAGAGCAGGATTGCTTTCTTATGGGTCAATAATATCCCATGCATATACACCAAGAAAACTACATTTTTTTCTTCATTCATCCATTGATGGACACTTTGGTTGTTTCCTCATCTTGGCTGTGGTGAATAATGCTGCAATAAATGTAGGAGTTCAGATACCTCTTCAAGAAAATGATTTCATTTCTTTTGAATATATTCCCGGAAGTAGAATTACTGGATCCTATGGGACTTCTATTTTTAATTTTTTGAGGAACCTCCATAATGTTTTCCATGGTGGCTGAGCCAATTTACATTCTCCCCAACAGTGCACAAGTGTTCCCTTTTCTCCACATCCTTGTGACTCTGGTTGTCTCGTGTCTTTTTGATGAAAACCATTCTAACAGGTGTGAGGTGATATCTCATTACGGTTTTGATTTGTATTTCCCTGACGATCCACTTTCTTAATTGGAGTATTTGGTGTTTTGCTATTGAGCTGTAGGAGTTGCTTATGTATTTTGGATATTAATCCCTTAGCAGACATTGGTTTGCAGATGTTTTCTCCCATTCCATAGGTTGCCTTTTCATTTTGTTGATTGTTTCCTTTGCTGTGCAAAAATGCCCCTCAGGTGGCCTCCCTTGACCTGTGACCTTGGAAAAGGTACCACATGGGCCATCTGCTTCCTCCTCTGGGCTGAGATTAGATCAGTGGCTTTTCAGATGTTTCAAGCTATGGATCCCTTTACCCACATGAAGTGTTGTGATCTATCCTGATAAAAGCAGTTTTGCAAGATCTGACCTATTCTCATTTAAGTGTGGGTGAGGGACCCAGAGTTCCCCCTTACCCCACTCAAATCCCCTTCATCTGTTGGAACTCCAACAGGGCTACAGGCCACCTCCAGCTCTCTTGATAACAGAATGCAGAAAGTCGCACTAATAGAAGGCCCAAAAATGAAGGTGATTTTACCTTTGTCAATCCTGAAGATAGTGTATTTTAACAAATTTTAAGCCAACCAACCTAAAGTGGCTTAATCCATCATAAATTTGAAAGCACCAATCATTCTTCTTTTATATGCCCTGTTCTTTATAACCCAAGTATTTTTAGCTTTGCTGTTGTTCAGTGATGTGCAAACAAATATGGGTGATGAATTCTGGAAAGCATACCCACTTCAACATTGCAGAACTATACCGGCCCTTTGTTACCCTCTCCTGGATTCCAGAAACCCAGACTCTTTACCCCCCCATCTTCTCCCTCCTCTAACCCTCTATTATACAAATACCGTATCAACTTTCTTTTTTTTTCTTTTAAGGTTTTTTTTCTTTATTCATAGGTTTCACAAAAATCTTTGTAGAAAATGGTAAAATTGAAGAAAATGGTGTTATATATCAGTATAATAAAAATAAAACACATTTTGTGATATAGAATCTATAATCATCTATATAACATACAATTGCAAAGAACTGTATTCAAATGACATTATTTATAAAGTATCACAACTATGAAAATTACCATAAAGACAAGGAAATAGATTTCATTAAACTTCACTTTCTTTAAAGTAATATAGTTGTCTTATTCAAAATTGCATTTGGGTTCTTGTAAATGGCTTTTCTTTCATTACACTCATTCTTTTTCTTTTTTCTTTTTTTTTGTATTGAAGTATATTTAACATACAGTGTTGTATTAGTTTCAGGTAAACAATATAATGATTCAACAATTCTATACATTACTCAGTGGTCATCACAATAAGTGTACTCTTAAACCCCTTTTGTCTGTTTCACCCATCCCCTCACCCACGTCCCCTTTGGCAAACATCAACTTGTTCTCTGTATTTAAGAGTCTGGATTTTTGTTTGTTTGTTTGTGTCTTTTTGCTTGGTTGTTTGTTCATTTGTCTTGTTTTAAATTCCATATTTGAGTGAATTCATATGGTATTTGCATTTCTCTGTCTTATTTCACTTAGCATTATACTCTCTAGATCCATCCATGTTGCAAATGGTAAGATCTAGTTCATTTTTATGGTTGAGTAATATTTCATTGTGTATATAAATATACCACATCTTTATCCATTCATCTATCCATGATCATGGGTTGCTTCCATATCTTGACTATTGTAAATAATGGTGCAATAAACATAGAGGTGCATATATCTTTTCAAATTAGTAGGTTTTGTTGTTGTTGTTTGTTTTGTTTTCATTGGGTAATTCCACTCCTGAGTGGAATTAAGGGATCATATGGTAATTCTATTTTTAATTGTTTTCCACAATGGTTGTACCAATTAATTCCCACCAATGGTGCATAGGGGTTCATTTTTCTCCACATCTTTAGCAACATTTGTTATTTCTTGTCTTTTTAATTCCAGCCATTCTGACAGGTGTATGGTGATACCTCACTGTGGTTTTGATTTGCATTTCCCTGATGATCAGTGATATTGATCTTTTCATATGTCTATTGACTAGCTCTAGAGGGTTTTGTGTAAATAGTTTTTTATCATACTTAGGGAATTTTCTTCTATTCATAGTTTGCTGAGAATTTTTTTATTGCTAATTTTCAAAATTTTATCAAATGATTTTTTTCTACATCTATTGACTTGAACATATGTTTCTCCCCTCTATTTGCTTAAACTGGTGAATCACATAACTTTTGGTATGTTATACTAAACTTGCATTCCTGGGGTATAGCTTTACATGATAATATTTTACTTTTCATAGTTTTTTTAAAAATTTTTTTATTGTTATGTTAATCCCCATACATTACATCATTAGTTTTAGATGTAGTGTTCCATGATTCATTGTTTGTGCATAACACCCAGTGCTCCATGCAGAACGTGCCCTCCTCAATACCCATCACCAGGCTAACCCATCCTCCCACCCCCCTCCCCTCTAGAACCCTCAGTTTGTTTTTCAGAGTCCATCGTCTCTCATGGTTCGTCTACCCCTCTGATTTCCCCCCCTTCATTCTTCCCCTCCTGCTACATTCTTCTTCTTCTTCTTCTTCTTTTTTTCTTTCTTAACATATATTGCATTATTTGTTTCAGAAGTACAGATCTGAGATTCAACAGTCTTGCACAATTCACAGCGCTTACCAGAGCACATACCCTCCCCAGTGTCCATCACCCAGTCACCCCATCCCTCCCACCCCCCCACTCCAGCAACCCTCAGTTTGTTTCCTGAGATCAAGAATTCCTCATATCAGTGAGGTCATATGATACATGTCTTTCTCTGTTTGACTTATTTCGCTCAGCATAATACCCTCCAACCGTATCAACTTTCTTAATCTCTGTATTTATCATGTCCGTCTCCTTCAAAAAATAACCCCACTGTTTGAAAGACCAAAACTTGGCTCCTGATGCCGACTTTCTGAAAGTTCCATGATTATTTAATTTCCTCTCCAACCCTATTCCCTCCTTTGCTCTAATATAATTCCATTTCAGTAAGTCATTCTCTCCCTAATCTCTGCCTCCAAGCCTGTGGTCATGCTCCTTGCCCATCTCTCTTCCTTTCCCCCAAAGACCCTCCGTCCTTTTTGTTGACTACCTGTATCCTCTATAGCTCACCCTTCAGGTCCTTCCATGCTCCCTCTTCTCCTTCCCATGGTGCTCAGCAAGGAGGCAGCATGGTGTGGCAACAAAATCACACAACAGAGAGACCATGCTGGGACTACTATCTTGGAATTTTCCCACTTATTTGCAAGATGCCCTTGGCTAAGCCTCTTTGGGTCTCCGTTTCCTCATCTGTAAAATGCGGTTAATAAAATAATATCTCTCTTGCCTACCTCACCATGCAATTGTAAGAATCAAAAGAAGAGCTATATGTGAATGCAGTTTATCTAGTTATAGACTTCATTTGTTAAAATACACTATCTTCAGGATTGACAAAGGTAAAATCACCTTCATTTTTGGGCCTTCTATTAGTGCGACTTTCTGCATTCTGTTATCAAGAGAGCTGGAGGTGGCCTGCAGCCCTGTTGGAGTTCCAACAGATGAAGGGGATTTGAGTGGAGAACTCTGGGTCCCTCACCCACACTTACATAGTAGTAAGGTGGTAGTATTATCCCTTCTTGTCTCCTCCTAAAGCAATTGTTTTAATTACTAATCAAACTCAGCCCTATACTCACTGTAGTCATTTCACATTTCATACCTAGTGTGGCCAGTTCTTTAGGTCAAAGATTTTTCTTAAATGTAGAATTTGACTTCAATACAACTTTACAGTGTTTCTCACAGTGCTGATCACATATTGGGTAGCTCATGTGGATTAGTTTCATAGAGTTTTGACCTCTGATATTTTCCAAGAATTGGCCATTTTTGGTGTGCTGGCAGCAGAGATCACTTACTTATCAGAAGAATATTTGGATTCTGGAATCCTTCCAAAACAAGACTAAAATTCTAAGGATTTAAAATGGATGTGGAAGGCCTTAGAAACAGAGTAAATACGTTATCCAGGTGAAATACTCTCCTGAAGATTGACTCGAGGCAGAAGTCTGTTCTGGGACCAGCTGTAATGAGTCTGGCAGTCAGTCCTTGGTCAGCATAGCCTTTTAAAAACTCTAGATGCCCACAATGAGTAGGAAGAAAGTTCCAGCGAGTGAGGATGCCACCTGGACTATCAGAACTGCACTGGGATCCACCAAGGAGGACGCATCTGTCCAAAATAGCAAAAGAGCCCTTTGCAGGCTTCAGATGATGTCTTTTAGCAGCCCACATGACTTTGCATCCAGCTTTTTCTGAGTCAAATAGGTTCCCGGAAAATAAGTTCTTGTGTTAATGTTCATTGTAACAGTGAGTGCTTAGTGTCTCAGTAAGTGGATGGCAAATACTTCTTCATGTAGGTGAAAATTATTTCATTTTGAATCATAGAGGAAGATGCCTTCAGGAAGATAAGGTGAGCATGCTGTGATAAACTCTCGGGGGCAGGTGGGGGCATGCCGGGTACGTCTTACTACACTGGAGGTTTCATTTGGAGGAAGCTGGTGATCAGTAAAACTTGATTTTTTTCCCCTCCAAGCTTGACTTACCTAAGGTACTACATGCTTCTGGAAGAACTGAACTTGTTGGCAGGTGAAAGTGCTGAGCTAAGAATAGGGAACATGGGAGCCCTGAGTTTGCTGGAAAGCCTCCAAGTACCAGGCCATCCAATTCCTAGTTTAGGATGTGGACACAGAGCCTCAACATCATACCCGTTCTGTGTTACAAACCCAAGTGTTGCCCTGAACCCGTTCGTTCATTTATTCTGGGGATATCTGCAGAAAGTCTCCGCCAGCCTGCTGATTAATTTATTTTTTTTTAAGAAAAAAAGTTTTTCCTGAGGCATTTCCCCCACTTGGGCCAAACTAAATATGTATAGATCTGTTCTTTTCAGATTTGCTTGTTTCTGGGGTCCTCCCTGCATGGTTCCAGTGTAAATAATATGCTTCTCTACCTACTACAAGATATAGTAATCACTAGCATTTTAGAAAAGTAAAGGTGGGGGGGCACCTGGGGGCGCAGTTGGTTAAGTATCCAACTCTTGATTTAGGCTCAGGTCGTGATCTCAGGGTGGTGAGATGGAGCCCCGTGTTGGGCTCTACGCTCAGCAGGGCATCTGCTTGAGTTTCTCTCTCTCTCTCACTCTCTTCCTTTCTCTGCGCCTCCCCCACTCACACTTATACACGTACTCTCAAATCTTTTAAAAAAAAAGAAAAGGTGGTAGAGTTAGTAACACGCCATAATCCATTGTTTCCATAGCAACTGGCACATGTTTGCTGTTTGTACATGAACTGCTTTATCACTGTATTCAAACCACTTTGGGGCATGGACCATGTCTTAAGTTTTTATTTCTGGTTCCTTATATGGTACACAGTAGGTGTTGAAGAATGCTTATTGAATGAATAAAAGGAGTATATATATTTTTGTGTGGATATGTGTGTGTGTACATATATATACATATACATGTATACATATATGTGTATGCATTTTCCATTTTAAAAGCTTATTTGATTAATAACTTCTCAGCTAAGAACCCCCCCCAAATAAATGTGGGTTGATGATGTCAAAACATGACACTTCTAATCCAGTGTTCAGTGTAATTACCTGCACGAAAGGAAGCCACATAAATGAGGACTACATCATGTGGCCATGCTGCAGCTGCAGAACATTGCCAGATTTTCTTAGATTGGTCTGCAGGGCTCAGTGAACCCAGACCCAAAGGAATTCTTGTGACCGTTCTCTCACTGTCCTTCCTGAGTTACCATTGCCAAAAGCTGTAGAAAGTTAAGCAAAAGCCTAAACAGGGTAGCAATATTTAAAAATACAACCACCTTGTAGCGCGGATTTAGCTATGAGACTCCTGAGGTTCTGGAATTTTCCTTGAAGGAGTTCATAAGCAAATCAAGCTTGTTAGAATGTTGATTATTCTTGCCACTGTTTTTTTCCTGATGGAAGCTCCTGATTTCATGTCAGTTTGGTACTTCTGAATGTCAGCCTCTGTCTCTTTCTGATATAGACTTGAACCCTTAACTGTTTTGAGTTAATGGTGAGAAATCAGATGATGTTTGCTGTAAAGTATGTACTGAGCACCGGCCATGTCTTTTCTACATTCTCACTTACGTGTAGCATATAATGTACACATACCCTGTGCAAGTATTTTTTTCTTATTAAATCCACTGTCTCATAAAACCTCCTTAAAACCACCTCCTTTCTTCATTCCACTATATTCAGCAAACATTTGGACACCTGCTCTGTGCCAAGCCCATTGCTGGAGATGATCAGGGAGCTTGAATTTGGTGAGAGAGGGAGATAGGAACCTCCCTTTGCACACGCTTCTTCTCCTTATTGAATCTGATGTCCTGGTCTGAATGGTTACATGGGCTTCTGGAGCATTCAGGGATTAGCCAAGCATTTTTCAGTAGACCAATTAAAAGAAATTGAGGGGAATAATTAGGGTCCAAAGCCCCAAACTTAATCTCACATTAACCTGGAAAAATAGCTACAGTGATTGCCATCTGCTGACACACCACCGACTGACAGGGAGTGAATGTTCTAGGCAGGCCAGGCCTTCCTTGAGCAGGGCCAGGGAAAGCACCCCTGATTAGAGCAATTAGAGTGACTCCCTGAGCCGGTTCTTAATTTGCTTAATCACACTCACTTGACTGGACTAGGCTTTTGGCTTAGGGAATTTTAGGGGAAGAAAAAAAATGCAAGGTTTGGGGAAAAGGAAAAGAAGCAATTAAGGAGAGAGAATCCAAATTCTCCTCCTAGTCAGTTTAGGATTGGCAGGAAAGGAGAATGACATCAATGTCCAGGTGTAAAGATGAGGAAGCTGATTTAGAAAATGGGTCCTTTGAGTCTTGTTTGGGCAAGAATCATTGAGATCACAAAAGGAAGCAGCTGGTAAGTTCTGGAAACCTTTTTGTGTAAGCCCAGAATCTGAATAATGCACTAAATGGAGTGTAGTGCATATATTTAAATATTTATGTGTGATTGGCTGTTATTTCTTAGCCTTCTCTGCCATGGTCCCATGACTTGATACAATTGCTTTTAAATGATCTTTTTCTAGATGCTAGAAGGGTATTGTACAAAAGAAGTGAAGAATCCCAGCAAACCAAATAAGGAAAATGCAGAAGAGACCATTTTAAACCAGAAATCCATCATAGCAAGCTATGTTTAAGAAGTTGTTTTTTTTTTTAAATATTTTATTTATTTATTTGACAGAGACAGACACAGGAGAGAGGGAACACAAGCATGGGGAGCAGGAGACAAAGAAGCAGGCTTCCTGCAGAGCAGGGAGCCCGATGTGGGGCTTGATCCCAGGACCCTGGGATCACAACCTGAGCCGAAGGCAGACGCTTAACGACTGAGCCACCCAGGCGCCCCTATGTTTAAGAAGTTTTGAAGGCACTATGTTGTAGGGATTAAAATGGAGGAGTTTGGAATTGGAACTTAATTTACATTCTATCCATGATTTACTAACTTGGTAGTCTCAGGCAAGTTACTGATCCTCTTTTTAAACTTCAGATTCCTCGTCTATAAAGTGGGGATGATAACAGTACCCACCTCATGGGGATGTTGTAAGAATTACATGAACTAGTGATGTTAGGTACCTGACACCCAGAAGTCTTCTGTAAATGTTAGCCTAGAAAAGGAAGTTATCCTCTATGCGGACACATGGAGAAAAGCCTCAGCAAGTCTTTGGAAAGCCGGATCTCTGCCAGCAGGAGCTTTGTTCTAAGGACAGAAGCTATGGCTGTGACCCAAGCGGTGCCTGGCACGTGGTAGGTGCTCCATAAATATTGATGGAATAACTGAATAAATAGAGTTAGTCCAAGTAGAGTGTATAAATGGGATTATTTTATGAAATTAATGTGCATTAAGTGAATAAAGTATAAGGAAAGAAATAATGGGTGAAAATGTCAAGTGTGGCAACGGTGTATTTTTGAAACCTGTAGCCAGGAAAATGTTCATCCCCTCGTTGCCCATCAGGGACTCACTTTGATTCCATTTTCTTCCCTAAGACCAAATGATTTGGGGGACCATTTTTGTAATGTTCTAGATGGTCTCTGGGGATGGGGGAGCGGAGTCCCAGTTCTTTTGCTCTCCTGTTGGATTGTGTTAAGAGGAGACACTGTAGGGTGCCTGGGTGGCTCAGTCAGTTAAAAGGCTGCCTTCGACTAAGGTCATGATCCCGGAATCTGGGATCGAGCCCCACATCGGGCTCCCTGCTCAGTGAAGAGCCTGCTTCTCCCTCTGCCTCTCACCCCATTTGTGCACTCTCTCGCTCTCTTTCTCAAAATAAAAATCTTAAAAAAAAAAAAAAGGAGACACTGTAGGAGAGGGAGAAACACTACTGATTATAGAAATATTTTTCTCCAATTTATTTCCAGAGCATGACGCTTGAGTATCCCCTTGTGATGGAGAACAGAGGCTCAGAGGGGCTAGATGCTGGGGGAAGTCTTAACTGCATCATTGCTCTCTCATTTGTAAATAGGCCCCAGTCAGGGCAGACCGTGGCTAGTTGGTTCTGCCCTTGTCTGTGGGCAGTGTCTTCCTCTGCTCCCCGGGGTTTCAGGCCCTGGTGCAGAAGGTGGGGAAAGGGATTGGCATTCTCCACTGAACCCTAGCCTGAAGTCATTTCTCAGACAAGACGTGATGAACAAATACTGCCTTTGGAGGAAGGTGTACAAATTTGCCAAAGAAAGAAATGCAGTTCTGGGACTTCCTAGCTACAGGATTATGTAAATCATTCAACACGAGTAAAGTTGAAGTTATGAGAGTAGTTTCCGTTTGTACCACAGCTAATTAGTCTAAGGAAAATGGGGACAGGGGATGTGTTCTGTAACTTCTCGGGAGGTAGCCTCGGAAGACTGGCTCAATGAGCGAGTTTTAAACATAGCTCTGAGATGTAACATGTGAGTAGCTAATATTGACTGAGTTCATACTATCTTCCAGACATTATTCTAAGTGCTCGAGACATTAACTCTCTCACTTGGGGTCACTGTTGTTTGTTATCTCCTTTTTATAGTGAGGAAACTGATGCACCGGGAGTGAAGGGACTTGCCCAATGTTAGCACTAACTTTTAACTCTTGATTACATGTAAGCTAACTGAAATCCTGAGAAATAACCTAGGTATGGCAAGATATGTAGCTGGTCACTCAGCTAAGTATGGGGGAATTTCCCCCTTGCTGTAAGTGCACAAAACACCATCGCTTCCTTTCCTACCGGAGTGAGTCCTAGCCCCATCTTACCATGAAGCCCTGACAGTAGGGGCTAAGAGAGAGGCTTCCCGGGCCGCTGCCCCTTTTCTACCTGAAAGCCTGAAATCTGGGATCCCAGAACCTCTAATGGAGTCACAGGAGATGAGCTATTTAATATTTTAAAGAGCCTAACAGAAATTGTTCATATAGGGGCAGTAAAACATATGGGCTAATGAGTGCATAAAAACTTTATTTTTTGCGTTTGTCAAAATTATATACCACATTAATGTAATTTATTTTGTGTGGGTCATACACTTTTCATGACAATTGTACATTTTTAATCTTAAAAATGGGTAACAAATTATCTTCTAAACATGGAATCCGAGGTCTGGAGTCAGGGCAAAATAGAAATGGACTTTGGAGATGAAAACATCAGCCACTATTGGCCCATAGTGCAAAAGATGGGTTGCTTATGCTCAATAATCACAATATACTCAAATGGATAGAAAACGCTTCTCTTCTGCAGAATGCTCCTCTTCCTTGTCTACATTCTCTGCTCTTACTGCAGACCACTGTGACTGTGTTTTTACTAAGATCTCAGGAGACTTTACTGATGGAATTTGTAAAGTGTAATCAGGATGGTGAATTGTCTGGTGTCTCCATTCCTACCACCAAATGATTCATTGCAAAGCCAAATTAAAAAATGCTATTTTGTATCATCTATTCTTTGGACTTTTCAAGCCCTGGGTCCACAAGAGAGAACTATTGAACTTTAACTCTATGGTACATGCTTAATCGTAAACTATAGAGCCAATTGAACTCTTTTTTTTTTTAACTTTAAATTTTGAATAGGGGCACCTGGTTGTCTCACTTGGGCAAGTGTCCCACTCTTGATTTCAGCTCAGGTTATGATCTCAGGGTTGTGAGATGGAGCCCCACAATAGACTCTGTGCTGGCCATGGAGCCTGCTTAAGGCTCTCTCTCTCTCTCTGCCCCTCCCCCACCTCCCTCTCTAAAAAATTTTTTTTAATAAGTTATGATTTATGTGGGTCAAAAATCAAAACAACAAAATGAGGTGTACTCTGGGAAGTTTTCTTCCTACTTCTGTCCTCTTAATACTATTTTTTACCCTGTTCATCTACAGGTCATCATTTCTATTAGTTTCCTGTATATTGTTACTGAGTATATTTATGCATACATATGTAAATACATGTAATAATTTTTATTCTGTTTTCTCTCCAACATAAAAAATTACATGATACTCGTATCCCTATCTTTTTCCATTCATATATGTATCTGTATCCTAGAGCTTTTTTCATAGCATATAGAGAACATCCTCATTTTTTAAATGACTGTGTCATATTTCATTGTATGTGTATATATATAAATATATGTATAGTATATATGAATATATATATGTGCATATATACACACACACTCTTTTTGATGGACATGGGTTATTTCCAGTCATTTGCTATTACAGTGCTGTGACGACCATCATGGTAATAGATCATTGTGCATGTGTACAGGCTATCTGTTGAAAAAATTACAACGAGAGATTTTGGGCTAAGGGTAAATGCATTTGAAATTTTAATAATGCTACCAAATTGCTCCTAAGCAGTCACCTTTCTTTTTTTTTTTTTTAAGATTTTTTTTTTATTTATTTGAGAGAGAGAGAATGAGAGACAGCACGAGAGGGAAGAGGGCAGAGGTAGAAGCAGACTCCCTGCTGAGCAGGGAGCCCAATGTGGGACTCTATCCTGGGACTCCAGGATCATGACCTGAGCTGAAGGCAGTCACTTAACCAACTGAGCCACCCAGGCGCCCATAAGCAGTCACCTTTCTACCAGCAATATATGAAAACAACTGATTTCCCGTGGTCTCATTAAAAGACAGCATTAGAAAACATTTTTACCTCTCAGACTAGTCAAAATCTGGAAGTTATAAAGTATACTTTCAGTTTGCATTTCTCCTATTTGAAAAGATGCTTAATTTTTCTCCTGGTGTTTCAAGACCATTTTATTTCTTATGTCCTATGAAATGTCTATTGGTGTTCTTTGCTTATTTTTCTGTTAGGTTGTTGATAATTTTCCTATTGATTTCTAGTAGCTATTTCCATATTAGTGAGATTTTCATAATTTTGTCTGTGACATAAGTTGAAAATATTTTTTTCCAGGTTGTTATTTGTTTCTTGACTTTGCTTATGCTATTTTTTGTCGTATAGAACTTACTGTTTAATGCAATTATATTTATCAAATTTTACACCTTCTGGGTTTTGAATCATAATTGGAAAGGCTTTCCCCCACTCCAAGGAAGTCACTCCTATTTTCTTGTACTTAAAAAAAAAATTTTTTTTTTTTGTTATGGGAAATTTTAAGCATACCAAACTAGAGAAAATAATATAATAAGCCCCAATTACCCATCCTCCAGCTTCATCAATTAGGAATATTTTCCCAATCTTATATTTTACCTATTTTCCCATCCATTTTGAGAATATTTAAAGCAAACCCAAGACAACATATTTTCTTTTTAAGTATATCAGTATATATCAATAACATATAAGGGCTTTTTAGAACATAACTCTTATGTGATTATTGCACCAATAATTCCTTATGATTATCTAATGCTATCCTGTGTTTAAAATTTTCTCTTGTGGAACTGTGATGGCTTTGATTTTGTGTGTGTGTGTGTGGGGGGGGGTGTAAGGTAGGTATCTGGTCTTATGTTTTTCCTGGCTATCCAGTTGTCCCAACTCAGCTTCTCAAAGTAGAATCTTACCTTACTGGTTTGAGGAGGCACCTTTGCCATGTAACAAATTCCCACGTGTATTTGAGTCTATTTCTGGACTTTCTGTTCTATTCGTCCGTCTACTCGTGAGCAACTACTATGCTGTTGTAATGTAGCAGTAGAGAATGTTTTAATATCTGTCCAGAGGAGTCGTTCTCTAAAAGAAATAGTCATCGACTCCAACTCATGCTATATAAAAATGGCAGAAAATTATAGTTGGTAGTCCAGCCTCCTCAGGTCAGGGATGGGCCTGATTTAAAAATTGCCAAGGAATGGGAGTTGAATGTGTGAGAGTGAATGCGGTCCCTAAGGAGAGTAATAGTAGAAACACACTATAGGAAGGTAAACAGTAATTACAGAAGAGCATGAAACTCAGGGCAGGTCCTCATCTAGAAGGTGGGAGAAGGAAGAGGAACCCACAAAGGAAAAAGGACATGGTTTTGATGGTTGAAGCTTTGCCCCTGTAAGTAGCCGATCCTGGTTCTCTTCTCAAAGTCAGGAAGGCTGGTAATAGAGAAGGTTGAGAGATCTGCTGTCTGCATGCTCCAGGGAACTGATCAGAAACCTCAAATGTGCTGCTGGGCAGCAACAGCCTGGGTGAAGTGTGTAGAGGAGACCGTGCCGTCATTCTGCCCTGGGCGCTTCACAGGCTCAGACGGGCAGTAACCTGAACACCCAGGGCAGCCTGTGCGCGGACTTGTGTCTTTGAGGGTCCAAGGGCGAACCTCCCTGTGCATTTCCCGGGAAGAGCAGTGACGATGTATCTTCTCAGCCTTCCTTCCGGGAGACAGTACGTAATCTGCCTAACAATGTATCTTTGCTGGAAAAGATCTGACTGAGATGACTTCTAATAGGAGTTCTTTTCAGAAAGATATCCAAAAGTATTTAGCAGAGCCAAGTCATAATAATTTTTCCCCCTTTGAAATGCACATATCTGCTAGACTCTGTCTACACCTTCCTAAAAGCCCAGAAAATGATAAGGTGGGCAAAGCAAGGGGAAAGGCCTGGATTCAGAGTGGGTGGAGCTACTGAACCTGGATCACTGTTTTATGACTTCATTCCCCAGCAGACACCCCTAATAACCTTTGACACAGCCCATAACCTCCTCGTCTCCAATTTCCTCTTTATAACCTGCAGATGAGCACAGAGCACTTACCTTACAAGGATGTGTGGGGAAGATTAACTAGTTTCAGATGGGAAAGTTCTTTGACCATGCGTCATATGGTATGGTTGCTAATTTGAGGCTACACAGCCATGAGTTGGGGTAATCGCCTGTAGCCCAAACCCTGACACCAGAGGGTAAGGGGAAATCAGTCTGCCTCAGAGTCCAGGAAATGGACTTTGCAAATGGGATGGCTGGGTGAAGTCAACCTTATTCAGGCATTCATTCAATGACTACTGACTGCACTGTGCACACGTACCAGGCAGTTGTAGTGGGTGCTGGGGGGTTGGGTTACTGAGGAATGGTAAGCCTGAAGCGCAGGCACTGTCCTCACTGCTAGGGTGGTTATTACCCATGGTGGGATATGATAGCCCAGGACTGCGACTCTGGACTAGAAGTCCGTCATCTTTGCCATCAATAGTATGAGCTGGGCATCAGTTACAGCGGGCTCCACGTTCTGGCAAACTTGGGCATCAGTTACAGCGGGCTCCACGTTCTGGAAAACTCTGAATAGTAAGTAGGGTCATCAGCACTTCCTCAGTCCATCACTTTCCAGTTGCCACCCTTACCACATCCCTAAGCTAGTCTTCTCTCTTAGGTGCTTTCAGCGAAGGGAGTCTTTGGGTCCACTAACAAGAAAGTACTAGAATAGAGAAGACTCCCTTTCTTGGCCTCTTTGACCTTTGTTGTTATATGCCACTGTTTTAAAATCTACATTCAAGGTGTGCTTTATTTTAAGTACAAGGTAAAAGGGACTATTTTAGGCATTATCACAGAACACTCTCTCTGCCAATAAGGAGTTTTATGGTCAGGAAATTGGTACAGATTATGGATGAGATCTCAATGTACATTTCGAGCTGAACTTTTTCCCACCCTCTTTCAGTTGTCCTTGAGTGAGGGTAGCAGGGAATGGAAGAGGAAGGAAGAGGAAAGAAAATTAAGAACAGTGGGTATGAGTAACCTTGGAAGGTGAAGGAAAGGGTTTGTTTTTTGTTTGTTTGTTTGTTTTTGTTTGCAAATGAGGCTACCAAAAACATTATCCCAATAGGAAGGTTGGGGACTGCAGAAGATGAGAAGTAAACAGAAGCCTACCCAAAGGGGGCAGGTCAAGAAAATTTCTTCAGTGAGAAGCCTATTATGTAAAATTAATGGTGTTTCTCAAAATGTAAGCTCTTAGGAAGGAGACTATAGGGCAAATCACCACTGTATTAATATGGGATTCCAGTTTACAGTGGATTTATTATATTTAAATAAACTTACATGTCTGTGCAGATATTTGTAGGTATTAATGTAATGTAATAAGAGGGTACAACCTGAATATATTAAAGCTTCAGGGGGCTTCAGTGGGCTTCGGTACTGTGTCCATAACAGTATGTGTTCTGTTTTCTCAGCTCTTTTATTGAAGTTCAAGAATTTGCCTATCTCTTTACTTATTTAATGATATTCTTCAGTGACAGTAGGACCAGATAAAGCTGAATGTTGGTGGGTTTGTGATATTTGCATGAGATTATAGCATTCTTCGGCTAGATTTATCTTCTACATAATATTCTCATTTTCTTTCTACAGCCTTCATTCTTACCTTGATTAGTTTATAGAATAAATTCAATTGTTGCTTTACTATAAGCCAATAGTAATACTTGCTCTTACCCTTTCCTAGTAAAGGGGTAGTGTTTATTTGCTACAGTTGTTCCTATAGTAAGTATAATAAGTCTGCTATAACAATAAGCCATGATGCTTTGGTCCAAAATGACTCCTGGTGTTTTAGAACTAGATTCAAGGCTCAGTCAGGGTCCTGGCAGGGACGTGGCAGGCAGATGGCATATTCAAGGGCATATTCAGACGGGTGTAATTTGAGAGAATTAATAGGGGACTGTTTATAATGGCATGGCTAGGTTTAGGGAAATCAGCAAGAGATGGTACCAGACTCCAGAGTTAGCAACAAAGAAGAGTTTATTTTCTAGGCTTAGAGGACAGGGAGAGAGAATGGATCTCACAACCCAGGAGAAGGTAGCTGTGGAGTCCACTACTAGACCGGAGCTGAGGGGTGTGATAACAACCAGGCAGGGAGTGAATCAAGGGAATATGTACCCCAGTCTCAGTTTCTTCCCATCCTCCAACCTGCCAGTTTCTGCCATTAGCCAAACTAAATTGGAAACCTGTGGAAAAAAAGAACTGTGTGAGGGGTCTTTATGACTTGGCTTCGAAGGACACAGAGCAGGGTAGAGAGGGATAGAGGGTGGGTCTGGACGGGCAAAAGGTGAAAGCCCAGAGGGCTCATTTCCCTTCCGTCCTGCGAGGATAGCTTGGGAAGATGGTGTGGTCGTAGCATTTTTTGAGCTTGACATAGTGTGTGCTGAACAATACGTGAATACACTAGGTCATAGTTGAGGAGACCTTCAGTTGCTGAAAAAAGAGTTCTCACAATCTCCACGGAGTTAGGCTAAAATCGACACAAACAATTGAAATGGAAATTCTACTGATAGAGATGATGAGAAAGTTTGTTTTTTTCCCCCAGTTTATTTTTATTGGTAATGCCTGCAATTGTGTGAGACCTTTAGAAATTCTCAGCTCCTGTACAAGCAAGGACTAGAACTTGATGTGCCCAGCCCAGTGCTAAGCAAGGAAGGGTATAGTCTTCTGTCCCCAAACAAACCCCAAGCTTTTTTCAGAGTAGAGCCTGACCGATGGGCTGGAGCAGACACAGTAAGGTTGAATGAATGAGAAATACTGGAACTAGGCCTCTAAAGAGGAGGGGCAAGTACATGTAAGGACCCCTGTGAGAGCACAGAGCTTGTTGCTTTTGAAAACAGACTTTGTAAGAGCAACTGCCTATTATGTAAGTACAGGCTAAGAATATAGATTTATCAGAAAACAGATAAGTGAAAATGCAAAACTTAGGCTTATTGTTCCCACAAATATTCTAGAGTAGTTTTCCTAAAATTGGTTTTCAGAGCAATTTTACATCCTTCTCTCACATATGCTCAATCATAGGATTTGAAAGCTGAAAAAATATATACTGAATTTCAGTCCTAATCGAGTAGGTGTTGCATGATCTTAATGATATTTGCCAGCATGTAATCCGTAGAGGAACCAACCATAAATCTCTACATTTAGCTTCCTAATTGATAATTTGATAACAATGGCAATGGGTAGGGACTTTTTTATTCTCCAGTTTTCGTGACTTTCTGCAAAACAGATATTTGATATCTCTATTTTACTTATAGGGAAACTGAATCTCAGAGAAATAGAGGGATTGGCTAGAGATAGTAGATCCAACAAGTGATGGGTCAGAACTCGCACCCAGGCCAGGCTGCCCACAAAGGCCATTTTTCCACCGTTATACTAGGCAGTATTTACACTTGACTTTACCCTTGTGCAATCATGAACTGTTGCTTAAATGCAGTTTTTCATGTTGCAATTAAAACACTATTTAATGCACATAATTTTTCAGTTTCCTCTGGGAATATGAAATTATGCACATATATATCTTTATATATGTACATTTCCTTCTGCTCCAAGCAGTAATAGTGACAATTTATAGAGCAAGTGGCATGCTGTAACTTTGTTATATACGCAGAATGCAGAAATTTTTTATTAGGATTGCTTTTATAAGCTTGTCAGCTTCCAGAGAGTTCTTTGAATAATCTGTCCTGGATTTTGTGACTGTGCAAAAGTCAGCATGATAGTCTTTTGCCATAGCATGCAGTTTATTGTTGTTTTTTAAAATGCCCTCCTATTTTCAGAGTGATATCCACGAACACGTTCTTTACTTTTGTGATATATTTTTAGCTGTAGAATCAAGAATGAAGTTGAGCTAGTGGGGCTCTCTAAACCACGGTCAGTGACAAAACCCTAGCGCAGAAGAAAGATGACAGGCCAAATACATAGTAACAGTTCTGCATCCTAAACCTCTCCCAACTGAAAGATGACAGTTGACATGATTGGTAATACAGTTCTTCATACAGAGTTCTAGGGACACTTTTACAGCCGGGCACATAGTTAGCACTTAAACAATGAAGTCATTCGGTAAAATGCATCTCTGTATGTGTACATGCTCATACGTACATGCACGTATGTGGGTGTGCGTATACGCATGCACACCTATCCGAATGACTTGATTGCCTAAGATTTCTGCTTTGGTACAGACATTCTCTCATGTTAGAATAGATACAGAGAGATTCAAATGAGAAACACATCTCTATGCACACTTTATTTTTATGGTCCCTTTTCTATGTCAGCTGAGACCAAATGAAGTCAGAAGTCCTAGCCGTCATCTATATGCTGACCCTGAAAGCTACATTTTCTCAGTTGAGTTGTGTATGCCACGTAACACGAGAATGCATGCTTGGCAAGACATTTCCTCCAACAAATGCAGAATAATGGATTCTTAGCCAGCTGTTGGACATTTCAGTCTAGATTTTTACTATGAGAGCTTTGATTGGTTATTAAAAGGAATGGGTTCAGTAAAGCAAGCAAGGGTATGGAACATAAAAACAGTATCTTCCATGCCCAGCCCATGTTGCCGCTTGGTTTATGTCTACGTGCTTCTGCCGGTGGAATGGCTCGTTAACAGCACCACACACCTGTGTGCTGGCAGCTCTCTTGGAGAACTCCTGTCCGCCAGTATCTTTCTCTCAAATTTGAAGACCTTCTCTGATGGAAAAGAAAAGAATCTCTCTCATTTGCTTCCCCAACAGCAGAAATATCGCTATAGAATTACCTTTTAATATTATGCTCTTGGCTTTTTTCTTTTTTAAAGAAATTGCCAATTGAAGGATGCATCTGGAGCTCTTTGAAACAAATTTCACGCATCATCCATATGTTGTTTGGTGCTCTCATTCATTGAAGAATTAAGTATCAGGAAGAGTTTCCTTTTATCAAATAATGAGAATGTGTCCCCCTTAGCTCCTAAGAAGTACAAAGTGAGGGGCACCTGGGTGGCTCAGTCAGTTAAGCGTCTGCCTTCGGCTCAGGTCATGATCCCAGGGTCCTGGGATTGAGCCCCACATCGGGCTCCCTGCTTGGCAGGAAGCCTGCTTCTCCCTCTCCCACTCGCCCTGCTTGTGTTCCCTCTCTCTCTCTATCTCTCTCTGTCAAATAAATGAAATCTTAAAAAAAAAAAAAAAGTAGTACAAAGTGAAAGGGTAACACACAGTAGATGAACACCAGGCGTGGAAGTTTAGTGGTTAAGACCTTTCCTCTCATCTAATAGGGTTTTTACTCTGTATTTTGAGAGCCTCAATGTATAAGTGATTTGGCATAAGCCTCCTAAAAATCGTTTATGGATACAAACTGGGCAAAAATTATTTCACCTGTGCTGAGGATACTCTCGAATATAATCAGTTAACATCTATGTATTAGGTTCCCACCATTTGTCTAAATAGTTCAATAAAACATGGCAAACCAATCTTGATTCTTTTTAGAAGGAGCACATTTTCCAGTTCCTAATCATCTAAGCTTTTTAATCTTGTTCATGTGGAGTTCTTAACCATCTGCTCCAGGGTCATCAAAGCCTTCTCAAAAAAGATGTAAACTCATGTTTTTGACAAAAATGTAGTAGAAAAGATATTATTTGGGAAGGGTTTTTTTTTTTTTTTAGCTTTTTCCTTAAAATTTGAATCACATTTAGAAAGTTGTCTTTAAAATTGATTTGACTATTTTTTCCACCCAAATTGCACACTTACTGCCCTGTATTAACTCCTGATTAGATTTAAAGTTCATTTGCATAATAACATTTTAATATTAGCACTGTTTTAAACATTTTATCAGGTTGCATGCAGTAGAAAAAACTGTCTTTAGCACTGCAAAATGTGCAGCCTGCTGCTTAGAAATGAGATACTCATTTCTGCGAATTTTTAATCCTATGATTGATGAGATTTTTAAAAAGTTTTTATCCTTCTTAACATTATAGCAGGAATCTGAGATATGGTAATACTGCATTACATTTATGACTTTTTATGGTATAACTGGAACTCTTCATTAATATCTTTCCATAAAAATCATAAAATATTAGAAGTGGAAGGCATCTTGGCATTCACTCATTCCAACTTTTCATTTGGTTGCGAGAAAGATAATTCTTAAACCCCCTTTAGAAATTAGTGCATAGAACTCAATACTGCTTACCGGATTTGGTCCAGCTAGTATGAAATGGATTTGGACAGCTGATCTCTGTTTTCCTGCTAATGATATTTGAGGAAATGGGGAGGAAAAGTAGGGATCTAACATTTCTTCAATGCCATCTAAGTAAAAGCTGCTTTACCTCTGTAATTATACCCAATTCCCACAACAGCTTAAGAAATTTACCTCCATGGTTCTAAGCTTCACTTATCTTATTGACAAATGGGGACAGTATTTCTTAACTCTGTAGTCACCTGGTTAGTAAATGTAGAACCAGAATTTATAGTTCTCATAAGAAATTGAACATGACACAAAGAAATGAAAAGACATTCCATGCTCATGGATTGGAAGAACAAATACTGTTAAAATGTCAATACTACATAACACATTTAATGTAACATACACATATAATGCAACTCCTATAAAAATACCAACACCATTTTTCACAGAGCTGGAACAAACAACCCTAAAATTTGTGTGGAACCACAAAAGACCCCAAATAGCCAAAGCAACCTTGAAAAAGAAAAGCAAAACTGGAGGCATCATAATTCTAGACTTTAAGTTATATTAAAAAGCTGTAGTAATCAAAACAGTATGATACTGGCACAAAAATAGACACATAGATCAATGGAACAGAATAGAAAACCCAGAAATTGAACCCACAACTATATGGTCAATTAATCTTCGACAAAGCTGGGAAGAATATCCAATGGGAAAAAGTCTCTTCAACAAATGGTTTTGGGAAAAGTGGACAGCTATATGCAAAAGAATAAAACTGGACCACTTTCTTAACCATACACAAAAATAAAGTAAAAATGGATGAAAGATCTAAATGTGAAACCTGAAACCATAAAAATCCTGGAAGAAAACAGAGGCAGTAACTTGTTTGACATCAGCCATAGCAACTTCTTTCTACATATGTCTCCTGAGGCAAGGGAAACAAAAGCAGAAATGAACTATCGGGACTTCATCAAGATAAAAAGCTTCTGCACAGTGAAGGAAACAATCAACAAAACTAAAAGGCAACCTATGGAATGGAGAAGATATTTGCAAATGACATATCAGATAAAGGGTTAGTATCCAAAATATACTATAAATAACTTAAAAGACTCAACACCCCCAAAATGAATAATCCAGTTAAAAAATGGGCCAAAGACATGAATAGACCTTTCTCCAAAGAAGACATCCAGATGACCAACAGACACATGAAAAGATGCTCAACATTACTCATCATCAGGGAAATACAAATCAAAACCACAATGAGATACCACCTCACACCTGTCAGAATGACTAAAATCTACAACACAGGAAACAACAAGTGTGGGCAAGGATGTGGAGAAAGGGGAGCCCTCTTGTACTTTTGGTGGGAATGCAAACTGGTGCAGCCACTCTGGAAAACAGTAGGGAGGTTCCTCAAAAAGTTAAAAATAGAATTACCCTATGATCCAGCGATTGTACGATTGTACGACTAGGTATTTACCCAAAGGATATAAAGATACTGATTTGAAGGGATACATACACACTGATGTTTATAACAGCATTATCTACAATAGCCAAATTATGGAAACAGCCCAGGTGTCTGTCAACTGATGAATGGATAAAGAGATGTGGTATATATATATATATATATATATATATATATATATATATATATACAATGGAATATTATTCAGCCATAGAAAAGAACGAAATCGGGCGCCTGGGTGGCTCAGTCGTTAAGCGTCTGCCTTTGGCTCAGGTCATGGTCCCAGGGTCCTGGGATCGAGTCCCACATCAGGCTCCCTGCTTGGCGGGAAGCCTGCTTCTCCCTCTCCCACTCCCCCTGCTTCTGTTCCTGCTCTGCTATCTCTCTCTCTCTGTCAAATAAATAAATAAAATCTTTAAAAAAAAAAAAAAGAACGAAATCTTGCCATTTGCAGTGATGTGGATGGAGCTAAGTGAAATAAGTCAGAGAAAGACAGATACCATATGATTTCACTCATATGTGGAGTTTAAGAAACAAATGAACAAAGGGGGAAAAGAGAGGCAAACCGAGAAACAGACTCTTAACTACAGAGAACACACTGATGGTTCCCAGAGGGGAGGTGAGTGAGAGGATGGGTTAAATAGGTCATGGGAATTAAGGAGGGCATTTGGTGTGATGAGCACTGGGTGTTGTATGGAAGTGTTGAATCACTAAATTGTACACCTGAAACGTATATTACACTGTATGTTAACTAACTGGAATTTAAATAAAAACTTAAGAAAAATGCTGATCCCATAAAAAAAAATGTAGAACCAGAATTTTATTCTGGGTGCCCTTTCTGAATCTAAAGTCTGTTGTTTTTCCTCCTTTTCAAAATGATTGTATCAACCCTTGACAGACACATCTCACATTGAGTTTTTGGCCCCAATAATGTATGTGAGTATTGGGATTATGTCTCTTATTTATTATTTTCTAAGTGCTTAGCAGGGTATAAAAGCATTACTTACAGTCCTACTACATTTTAAGATTTGGAGAAGCTGGTAATGAGAGGTTGAATCATGATCCTATTTTTCCCTAGTGAATGTTGTTATCCAAGAAAAAAGTCCATGGAGATTTTGTGTTTTCAGATGAAGATAATAGATTGGGCATAAGGTAAAATTCTCTCCTGTATTTTGCTCCAGGCACACAGAAAGGCTAGATTAAATATCTTTAAAGAAATTCATATATTTTTTTAAAGATTTCATTTATTTATTAGAGCAAACAAGTGGGTGTGGGTGGGGAGGGGGAGAGGGAGAAGCAGGCTCCCCACTGAGCAAGAAGCCCAACTCTGTTGGGGTTTGATCCCTGGGCCCTGGAATCATGACCTGAGCCGAAGGCAGACGACTTAACTGACTGAGCCACCCAGGTGCCCCAAGAAACTCATATTTAAACTTAGGGGGAGGAAAGAACTTTTCATGTACCAGAAATAGAATGCTGATTAGAGAAGGTAGAAGCTGTCATCTTAGGAGTGGGGCTCTCGATGGCCAGGCAAGGTTAACGGTTGAGACCTCAGCCCCCCTGCAAAGAAGGGAACTAGCACAGTCTGGTGTGAGTCCCATGAACACTGTTCTTGAATTTAATGGGAACCAGAGGATCTCCATTGGCCAACCTGGCCTAACAGCCAGAAGCAAGTAACATAACCCTTGTTGCGGAAGGTAAAGTTTTCTGGCACATTTCTCCTTTTGAGAGGAGTGTTTTCATCGAGTCCATTCTTTTTGAGTAAAATTTCAGCACTCATTTTGAATTTCCACTTTGCCTTCTATGCTTTTTTTGCAAGAGAAGCCAGGCCTATTAAAGTTTGTCATTAAAGTGTCTTACTGCGGGATAAGTGTTGCTTTCAGGAAGGTGTGAATGTGAGTGTTGATGGGCACGTTGGACTCAGCAGAGTTGCCTCCTTTAAATTATCCATTTCATTTGTTTTATTGGCAGTTGGAGTTAGCCTTGGCTTGCTGACTCATTTTTAGCAACTGTGCAGGAAGTACCAGTATTTACCACATCTATCTGTTCTCTTCTTTTTCACATCTCCTTGTGAGTCCATTTCTGTATCTTTGGACACTCCACCAACTCCTTACTGCCCACAATCTGTCTTACTTGCTAAGAGAAGTGTTCCTTATAGGTCACAGATAAGATGTTGGTTCTATTCAAAAAGGTGTTTATTGGGTATTTACCATGCACTGAGCCTAGACCTAGGGAACTTAAAAATAACGTAGGTCATGTCCCTGCCCCCAAAGTGTTTATGATGTCAAGGATGTGCTGCTTCTCGAAGCCCCCATCAGCTTTGCATGTTTTCTGTGGATGCATAAAATGCCACAAAAAGGGTTTGATGATGATTATTACTCAGACCTGGGACATAGTCATGCTTCTGGACCAAGTGCCATGTAGGTCCTTTACTCTGGGCAGTAATAGGCCAAAGTCTCAAATGGGTTTTGTAAATTTGTAAATCTGGCTACCTGCCATTCCCTGGAAGGCCTAAGCATTGCCCATCCTTGTGGTATCCCTTACAAATGTGCCTTGCAGAAAGCACCCCTATCTTTTGTCAAAGGAGCACACTGCCTTCTGGAGCAAGAACTATGCTTTCCAAAGAGAAGATCATAAAACAAATGGAAGGCCAGCACCTCAGGTGAAGGGTTTCTGACCAGGCCTACCAGCTGGGAAAAAAGCATAAAAATAATGTGCTCTGTCTGGGGAGGAATGTTTTTGAGCTACCCTTGAATTTGAGAAGTGTATACCACATACCTAATGTATGTATGGAATTTTCTTAGTGTCAAATATAAAAACGTCTAAGTCAAAGGAAACCAAATCATAACAGCTGTATCCTGAAACAGCAAGCAGCCATTCTTAACTATCATTTGGGTCTCAGATTCCTTTGAGATACTCAGCCCAGGGGGAAAATACGTATAGACACAAAATTTTGCAAATAACCCTAAGAAGCTCACAGGTCACCCCTACCCCCTATGAAGAACTCTGCTCTATGTAATGGTCCTGGAGAGAGTAATAGAATGAAGGTTTTTTTTTCCTTCTGGAGCAAAATACAAGCTCTACTGTAACCTTGTTCTGTAACCGAGACTGCAGGGAAAGCCTACTCAGCAAAGTCTCAGCAGACGATTTTTAGTTCAGAGACTCCGTGAAATGATTCTAAATGTAAAACAACTTTCAGATACCATAGTTAGTCATTTGCTTTTTCATTATCCTAATGTCTTTTGGCTGTGAAAGATAAAACAGTCATGTTAACACAAACCTATCCGTGGCAGAATAGATAGAGATAGATCTGGGTACTTAGGGGAAAAGCAGGATAGGGGAATAGATTATAAAGCCAGCTCTGGAAAATAAGAGACATTTTTATTTAGTGTTTTCCTGATTGGACAGGTGAAACCTTTGCAGTTCTGGAGAATTTTGATAGAATAGGCTATGCTGTTTTAGTTAAAAACAAAATGAAAAGGCACTAGTCCATATGGAGACAATATTCCTCCGGTTTGTTTTTCACTACCGTTCAAGGGTAGCAGGCTAGAACAAGCTATGTGGGAATGTTTTGAGGGGATGCTCTGTTCCAGGCAGCATGCTAGGATCTTTATGCGTGGTCTCTGAACCTCTCTTGTACAACGGTAATGAGGCCACCTTCCCTACCGTGCTGTTTTGAAGAATGGAGAAACCAAAATACAAATCTAATCCTTGGGTGTGTTGTTCATTCGGTTGTTTTAAGTCATCTGCCATCCACTTACTCTTATTCAGAGAAGCCTTTGTGATTCCCAGATAGGTGAATTCTAAATTCCTCTATATTTTCTATCATTGGCATCCCTTTATTCCGGGAGTTAGAAATAAAGCTAAGGATTTGGGACCTATCACTCTGCAGAGACAAAGCATTTTTTCAAAATTAGATAAATCTAAAACCAAACAATTCCTTGTTTTTTGTTAGATCCCAAATCCTTGACATGGCCTGTGATTGCCTCTATGATCTGGGCCCACCACCTCTGACTTTGTCTACTCTCCCCCTCCTGGGAATGCGCCAGTCACACTGGCCACTTCCTGAGTTCCCCAACAAGGCACACTCCTTCCTGTCTTGGGACCGTGGTGTCTTTTCCCTTGATTCTTTGCTTGGATGCTTTCGCTCATCCTGGGCCCACCATATATGTAAAGTAGTTCCTCCTATTCACTAACACATCTCTTTATTGTACTTATCTCAGAATTAGAATTATCTGAAATTATGTTTTTCCCATCTTCATTGCCTATCTTCTCCTTCTAAAATGCAGACGTCATGAGAGCAAAGACCTCGTTGGCGATCCAATAATAACAAGGTCTCTCTATGTACTACATGTCAATAATGCCACGTTGGATGAAGGAATGGGATTCTGTCTTGCATAGAGATTACACGAGGCAAACAGGGGTTCTGGCTTATGATTCCTATTTGGAGATTTGTTCATCACAGCGAATGTTTACCCAGTGAGGAATAGAAAATGGTGAACATAACTCAGTAGATAGTTCAAGTGCTTCACATGTTTTAACTAATTTAATTCCTACAACCCTATGAGGTAACTGTTGTTATTATTATTACTTCCATTTCATAGATGCAAAAGTTGTGGTGTGGGAAGGTTAAGGAACTTGCACGAGGCTCCACAGAGAGTACGTTTGGAAGGAGGTATTTGAGCCAATGCTCTTTAGGCCCTAGATAGAAAGGGTTCATGTGCCCAGCACTGAGTTGAGTGCTTCATATACATGATGTAATTTAGTCCGTGCTTTGACACCCTGGGGTAGGAACTGTTGTTGTGCCTCTTCTACAGATGGGTAAGTTGAGGCTTGGGAAGTTTAAGCAACTTGTCTCAAGTCCCATCTTTGCTTAGTGATGGAAAAGGGACTGAATGTAGACAGTATGACTCGGAAAGCTATAATCGTAGGCATCTCCATTATACAGGAATGTGGATTGCTATTGGAGCGAAGTGAATGTGAGGTTTTTGGAAGAGGGATTAGTCTCCCCTACTCAAAGACTCCCCACTGGTGTAAAGCCGGGTCTTCATTCCTGGGATCCAGATTCACAATGAATATGGAACAGTCCAACTCAGAGAAATGAGTAAGAGAGGCAGAATTTGTACCAGTATAATGACTTGTCTGTAAGGAATAATACAGTTAGCTGTAAGAAACGGGCATTTTCTTCAGAAAGAGCATAAAACTAGGGTTTAGAAATCTGATAACTCTGAAAGGTCATTTTTGGTTTCTAAAATGAACCAGGACAGAAATATATATATAATGTGTGTGTGTATAATCTCATATAAAATATATATATATAAAATATAGAAACAGTAGGTCTCATTCTGTCCTGAGCTGAAATGCAGTGTATAAAGTTTAGCACTATTGATTTTGAAACTTACCAGGTTTTCCTTTACACTGAATACTTCCTTAGAGACTCCATTCTCAGTGGCAGCAGCCATCTGTAGGGATGGGGATGCTGTGGCTGTATTTTGTCTGCTCTCCAGTTCCAGCTCCAGAGATAGGCATTATTAGCCACACACGCAAAACCAATCTACTCACAACACAAGAGGGGGAGGTAAAATCCCTAGATTCCGTGCGTTATTACCCTGGCTTCAAACAAAATATCCATATGAAGGATTATGCTCATATGTGCAGAGATCAGACTTTTCTTCTTTGAAAAATTCCCTAAACCTACTGAGACCAGCTGATTCAGCAAGAAGAAAATGAGTTCAGGCAATATTATTGAACGCTAAGATTCTAGCATTTTCACAGACTCGTATTACAAGTGCTGTTACCTACACAATCCTAAGTGAGTCTACATGAGCCTGTATTTGAGGCTTACAATTACCCCAGTGTGTGGGCAGAATGGGTGTTGTTAAGCCACTTTGCAGATGAGGAAATTGAGGTTAATAGAGCTTAAAGAGCTTGCCCAAGGTCAAGCAGCTAATAAATAGCAGAGCCAATACCTGAACCACAGTCTTTGGACTCCAAGTTACATCCTTTTCTGCTGCCCACACCTCTCCCTTGCCAAAGAGAACCTGTTTATGGTGACAATATAGGTTCTTAGCATCTCTCCTAAAGATTTTCTTACTACCAGGTTGCTTCTAGAGGTTAGGACCTATGGGGACTTAAGATGAACTATCTTACTCAGTGCTCTGTGGACATCTGTTTCATTGGGTACCAAACCTGCCTACTTTAAGTCTTTGAAAGCTGTGAGTAGTATTTGTGGGCTAGGACTAACATTATGTGGTTTTCAGCTTTTCAGAGAACTTTTATTCGATTTCCTCTAGAACCTCCTGGCAGCTTCTTGCACGGGGTATGAGAGACACAGGTGGGGATGGCATTCTTACAGTGACTCCATTCTCTTTTCCATGTCTCTGTGCTCTGGGATCCTGATGAGACTCTCTTTCTCAAATTCATTGTTCTTTTATGCACCATGCTTCCCACTGCTCCAACTCTCATGGTTTCTTCCAGGTTTTGAACACTTTGTTACCTGGACCTCTGAAACAAATAATACATTATATGTTAAAAAAAGTAAAAAAAGAAGAAGATAGCAGGAAGGGAAAAATGAAAGGGGGGGTAAATCGGAGGGGGAGACGAACCATGAGAGACGATGGACTCTGAGAAACAAACTGAGGGTTCTAGAGGGGAGGGGGTGGGGGGATGGGTTAGCCTGGTGATGGGTATTAAAGAGGGCACATACTGAATGGAGCACTGGGTGTTATACGCAAACAATGAATCATGGAACACTACATCAAAAACTAATGATGTAATGTATAGTGACTAACGTAACATAATAGAATTTAAAAAAAATGAGAAAAAAAAAAACGTTGCAGAATTTCTCAAACCCGAGTGTTTACTCAGGGAATGGCATTGACAGAAAGGTGGCTTGGTAACTTCAGGTGGCCATGGCTCTGAACCCTAGTTGTTAAGAGATTGGGTGATTCAGCACAAAGCACCCCAGCCAGCCTCAGGCAGTGAGGGAATGGGGTGCAGCCATGCCCACGCTGCTTGCTTGTTCTTCCTGAGCCTGGAAGGCCTTGGGGTGTCCTACTTCAGGTGGGCTGGCTAGTGCCGAGGCCTAACCAGTAGAAGGCAGTCATCGCTTAACTTTCCCCCGGGTGGGAAGAACGCCATTTACTCACAGGTATGGGCCCTGCAAGTAGATGGTGGAATGTATTTGAATAACCAGGCTTTCCAAAGGGAAGCAAAACATACTCCTGCTGATACACAAAATGCAAATAAATGCAACCAGTCTCTCTCTTCATTGTAGATATGTGAGTTTTGGATTTTCCCACAACCAAGGTCAGAATGCTGCCCCTCCGTCATGCTCTGGCCGTAGCTGTTGTCCAGATCTTTATCTTGTCAGAAAACTGGGCATTGGCCAAGAATATCAACTTCTACAACGTGAGGCCTCCTCTGGACCGTAAGTACTGGTTTGAGTCATAGTTCACGACTGTGGGGTCAGGGTGACTATTCAAAGTCCCTCTTTTCACCTATCCTAACTTTGCCTGCTCTGGAACATTTGGGTTATACCTAGAATAAACCAGGAAGTCTTCACTGCTTCTCTGGGGAGAGTAATTCATGGTGACAGAAGTTTGCTCCATTTCTTTGAAATGGTTTGGCTTTCTGCTGAAGTCTCAAAGGGGTTCTTGTTTAAAATAATCTCCTGAGGGGCACCTGGGTGGCTCAGTCGTTAAGCGTCTGCCTTCAGCTCAGGTCATGATCCCAGGGTCCTGGGATCGAGCCCCACATCAGGCTCCCTACTCTGCAGGAAGCCTACTTCCCACTCTCCCACTCCCCCTGCTTGTGTTCCCTCTCTCGCTGTCTCTCTCTCTCTGTCAAATAAAATCTTTAAAAAAAAAAAAAAATAATAATCTCTTGAACACTGTTCCTACAAATAGCTTAGCAGAGAAAATTCAGTGTTCTTTGTTGATCCCTTTGTTGGAGAAGGATATTGGCTGTAGGAAGTTTCTCCATAAATGATACATTCTTTCAAATGGCCATTAACAATTTTGGAACAGATTAGTTTGAAATTTGGAGGGAAATAACTACTTGGATTTTCATTAATATGCACAGTCACCATTAGAAAGAAAACTTCCCGACTAATTATTTTTAAAAAGCAAGTATCAGTGAATATCATCTATAGGATAAAATAAATATATTTTTTAAAAAGATTTTATTTATTTTAGAGTGAGAGCGCGCAAACAGGGAGGGGCAGAAGGAGAGGGAGAGAGAATCTCAAGCAGACTCTGCACCTTATATACATATATGTGTATATATGTGCTTGTATACATATATCCTCTCTCTTCCTTTCTCTTCAGACAAGTAAAACTTCCCTCATATACTTTATTAGAGAAAGGTTGTTATAGATAACAATTGTGTGATAGAAATACCAAAGTCTGTGATTCCCACATCTGGAAGAGTAACAGAATCATGATATAAGACTTGAAACTACATATTCCTTGGTCCCTTCTGCAGAGATTCAATAGTCAGAAGGGTGGGATGCCGATTATTTTTTTCTTTTCTTTTTCTCCCCGACCCCCTCTTCTTTTTAAAAAAGCTTTCCTGATACTATTGGTGCACAGCCAGGTTTAGGAACCACTGTATTTATACTACTTTTTTTTTTTTTAAGTTTTATTTATTTATTTTAGAGAAAGAGAGTGCACACATGCGAGCAGGGAGAGGGGCAGAGAGAGGGAGAAGGAGAGAATCTCAAGCCAACTCCCCACTGAGTGTGGAACCTGATGTAGGGCTCGATCCTGTGACCCTGAGAATATGATCTGAGCTGAAATGAAGAGTCAGACACCTAACCGATTGAGCCACACAGATGCCCCTATACTACTTCTAAATGAAGCCTGTATCGTTACTCTTTTTTACGTTGTGCTTCTTTATTATTTAGGACATTGTATGTGCATGTGCATACAAATATATATATCACACACACACATATACACATGTGTACCACACACACCTTGAACTATCATTTATTATGCATTTCTAAATTGGTAATGATTATATTCTAATAGCTTAATGACATGGCACACAGTTTTCATAAAATCTAAATTATACATTTTCAAATTTTTAAGACTAATACAATTTTGTGATGAGAAAAAAACATCATTTAAAAAAATGAAAAAAAAAAAAGATATATTTGACCAACATGTTGTCAGGTTACTAGGATGGTTTGGGGTTCTCCTTGATCTTTATCTGTTTTATTCTCCAGAAATGGAAGAATTGAAAGTTTTACACAAGGCTTTATATCATGGCTTATAAAGAAATGTCAAATTTATTATACTTTCGACTTCTTGCCCATTAAAACTACAAGATACAAGGTAGAAAAGAAAAAAAAACCGTGAAGACAAAAAGGACATTCTCGTTGCTTTCAATCCAAATTGCCAGCAGTCATAATTCCTGCTTTCTGTAACACTCTCGCCTGAGCATAAGAGCCTGAGAATTACTACCATCCTTATATTAAATGTTACATTCCTGATTGAGGTTTAATGTTGGGATAATTGACATATATCAAGTGAGATTGCTGTAATGGAAGTGCATGTGGATGGAGACTAGCCTGATTTGATGGGCCAGGGACTCTACTAGATATTTTTATTGCAACCTCCTGTTTAATCTTCATGATTTCTCTGCATGTCATGGGGATCCACATTGTTAGTATTACTGTAAATATTATTATTTCTTGGAAACTAAAAATCACACAACTACTTAGTGGGAAGAGCAGAATTCAAGCTCATGTTGACCTGACTCTAGTTCTTCTCAGGGGCCACACTATACCAAATAATTGGTTCTGATACTATCCCCACCCTTGCCCGTTCTCTCAACTCCCACTTATTCCCCAGTTATAAATTGTAATGGAACAATATTTCAAAGTGGCTTGTGGAATCATTTTCATTACTCTCTAGTAGATAAGTAGACAAACTATTTAAAGAAAAGGGAATAAAGAACATGCCCCAAGTCTGGCAGTTCCGTCCAGCTCCCTAGCAACAACAATTCTCAGGATGATGGCGTGTACATTTTGTTTGATCTAACAAAAGATGCTAATTTTGTGCCATCTTTGATGTTTGAAAGTTTGTCCTTTGTAACCTTTCTGTTTCACTGTGCATTTTTCTTTAAAGCTACGCCATTTCCAAACAGCTTCAAGTGTTTTACCTGTGAAAATGCAGGAGATAATTATAACTGCAATCGATGGGCAGAAGACAAATGGTGTCCACAAAGTAAGTGTGCTGAGTTTGGAAGACGCTCTTGTGATCATACCTCATTTAGGTCTCTCTTAACTGACCCTGAGCAGACATGTTTTATATAATGGGATTAGCGTATCAACAGGCTGATGATGTTCTGTATAAATCAATTTTTTTTAGGAGACTATGCAGATATTAGACTATTCTGAGAGTATTTGGAAACTGGCGGCATATCCTCAGTTTGTCGATGTGTGTGCCTCCAAGGATAATTTCTTAAATAATAATTATCAGGCAGAACAAATAGACCACAATATTGTCTAAGGCATCCTAAGAATTTCAGAAATGCTTGATGATCCCTCTAGAAAAGTCACACATACTGGCTAACGCAAAGAAAGGTTTTTATACTCTTGAGATACATTGATGCTTTGGTGACTCATTCATTAATTTGACAAACATTTGAATATCTTTTTTGTTTGCTTAGTTCACTGACACATCTCTAGTACCTAATCTAGTTGCCTGGCCCATACTAAGCACTCAGTAAATATTTGTTGATAGAATGAATGCATGCCTTTGATTAGGTGGTCAGGGAAGTCTCTGAGGAACTAAGACCTGACTGACCAAAATAAGGCAGCCATGTGGAGATATGTAGAAAGAACATGCCGGGAAGAGGAAACAGCAAATGTAAAGTCTGCAGGAGACAAGATTTGGCCTCTTCAATCAACAGGAAGAAGACTGGCCAGTGAGGCTTCGTAGCAGATAGAGAACGAGTCTCATGGAAATAAGGACTGGGGCACACAGGATCTTCTTTTTCTGGTAGAATTTGGATTTCATTATAAATGTGATGGGAAGGCGGTAGGGGGTTATGCGCTAGGGGAGCATAGGATTCTAGTTGTGTTCTAAAATACTGCTCTGCTGCTATGTGGAGCATGGGTGGCTGGGGACGAGTAGAAGGGGACACCAGGTGGGGTCTTTCATTGTCTTCAGGCAAGAGAAGATGGCAACTGGGACTAGGATGGTAAGAATCGAGGGACAAGAAGTTCAGTGATTTAATATATACAAACTTGGCAGTAAGGCAGACGATGTGCTGATGGGGGATTTGGAACTGGAAAGCTCTACTTAGAGCTATAAGAAGATCAGGCTATTCAGATTTTAGGAGGTACTGGTTTTTTTTTTCGGTTTTCAGACCTAAAAGGCCAAGAGAAGCCAACAAACCAACCATCTCTTCCAGAGTTAAAGATTACCAGTTTTGGTCTACTATTACCTTGACTCTTTTGGAAATGTCTGTATCATGTTCTATAAAGCAGTGAAATACCCTTACTTCTTCCAGAGAAAGCCAGTGTGTGACACCAATAAATAGTCCACATGGCAGACCTCTATGGGGCCTGAGAATCTGATGCTATAAATTAGCACAAATGGTTGTGACATCTCCTTGGCAGTATTTGTCATGATTTCTTTTCAAAAGGAATTATTATAATTTTTTCTTGAGGTTCTTTTACATTTCTGTAGAGTGACCCTAAATTGGGTATGTGCTTCTGAGTACATGTACGTATGTTACGTATTTGGAGATGTGTTTCTACATTTTGCACAGAAATATATCTTCATTATTTCATAGTTTTCAAGGTTGGCCAATGCTTTCTTTATTACCTTACTTCAGAAGGGTGGGTATCGTTCTTTCCCTATTTGCTTTAAATTCCTCTGAAACATTCGGTGCTAAGAATTAAGACAGTAGTCAATTGGGGCATTGATGTCCAACTTCTTGTGTTTTATCTTCACGGACTGTATTATTTTGAATTATATCAAAACACTGTTCCCACTAGGTCTGTGCATAACACTTCAAATTGTCATTTATTAATCAAAGCCATTTTTAATGGGAACGTGCATGGATATTTGGGGTTGTAGAATTTCATCTCTGTTGAAACAGGTGAACAAAAGAGGAATGCTGCAGCTTTCTACCACCAAGAAAATGTCAGAGATGGGAGAGGTGAAGCCCGTGGGCTCTTCCAGGTCCCCCCTGCACACCTGACTCTTAAGAGCTCACCTTGGAATAACCCCCTCATTCCAGTGTGCATGATGGAACATTCTTGACTGTACTCAGTCAAGCCCCAAAGATACTAACCATCTGGAATTCTAACCGAGGGTGTAATTTTGTACAATTTGCCATTATTTAGGAGAGTGATAGTCAACCATTTCTTGGGGTGAACAGGCCCACAGCTCTTGTTCTTTGTCATCTCAGGTTTCCTTTCCCCTTCGAGTTTTCCTCCTGTGGTCTGTCAGTGTTGTTAAGAGCGGTTCTCTGTGTAACAGGATATGACAAGAATGACATGTCTTGTTTTATTTACCCTGGCTTCTGTTCTGACTTTCCAGGGCTGCTTTAGCATGGGTGACATTTTATAGGAACACACACAGCTACCAGTTTTCAGCTCTCCTTTGTTTGAAGTCTAAGTTGAAATGCCTTTCTAAAACATTATAGTCGTTCCTTTTCCTTCCGAATGTGGAAGTCAACTACTTGTGTCGAGTGCCCTACACCATCATGTGATTTAATACTAAGTATGCCGAGAGGCAGAATAGTGTTCTGGTGAAGAGTACAAACCCTAGAAAACTGCCCAGGTTAGAATCCTACCTTCCACCACCTTCTACCTAATGTAACCATGGGCAAGACACTGTGCCTTTGTTTTTCTTGATCTGTAAAATGATATTAATAAGACTTGTCTTAAGGCTTATTGTAAGGATTGACTGTGTGAATACATGCTAGAGTGCCTAGCTGGTGGTATCCCCTCAGTATGTGTTAATATTATTTGAAGTTTACAACAACCGTATCAAAATGTCAGCATACTTGTCAACATCATCTTATTCAAAAGTAAGTGAGCTTGAAGGACCTAATGGGGCTCACTTGTAACTGAGGCAGTTCTGTGAAGCCAAGGGTTCTCCGTATTAAACAAGTTTTCCCCCCATTTTATGGCATTGCTGCTCTAGTCCATTCTCAGTAAACTAAGGAGCATTGCACTGGCCTGAGATCACTATAGAGAGAGGCAAAACTAAAGCAGAAGTTCCTTGGATATTGAATGAAATCACTTTCTTTAAAAGCAGTAAAACGTGAGTGCTTAAAACCATACAGAAAGTTGTAGAAATGAGCGAGCTGTGTGGCAGGGAAGGGACAGAGATTTAGAGTTAAGAAAGGGGAGAAAAATGGGAATACTCAGGAAAAGTCAAACACTCTGGGAGGATTAGAGCGTGGGTAAGAACTGGGTGCATCAGGAAGGTGGTCTTGATGTATACTTTAAAGCACCTGCTTTTCATTTACCACATGTCTCTTAGTAGACAAAAAACAAATGCTGAATAATACACCAAGAAGTGCTCTAACCCATTACATTTTACGTTTACACCTTCCATTCCATAGAGTCCTAGAACCCATGCTTCAGAGGGAGAGAGACAGAGATACAGGCACTTTGATATGAAACAGCAGACCCAAGGTCAGCTTTAGAGGGCACCAAAGGATAGGTGTCCACTCCTGCCATTAAACCTCTTGCCTTGAAACCTAAGGATTGTCCTGAATTTTAGTCCTTTCCGAAGTGATTGTTGAGTCTCTCTTTTGCAATGTGAAACGTGTGGTTGCCTTTTTTTTTTTTTCCTTCCGGCCTAGATACACAGTACTGTCTGACAGTTCACCACTTTACCAGTCATGGAAGAAGTACATCCATTACCAAAAAATGTGCCTCCAGAAGTGAATGTCATTTTGTGGGCTGCCACCACAGCCGAGATTCTGACCATACAGTAAGGAGTGTGTGTGTGTGTAAAGTTTCTCTCCTGGGTTTTTTTGGTAACTGATGGTTACTTATACATTATGGAAGGCAGGAAGGATAAGTCAGATTGTGTACATGTTCACTCTTTGCGGAAACACTCCCTGACAGGGATGCAAAGGAGACCACAAAGAAATGGAAGACTCTCTGTCCTTCAAGAAAAAATAACGTTACTAGAAACAAATACTAATTCCCAAACCACACAGCTACACCCTGGACCTCGGCCTTTGGGTAGATGGAAGTCTGCTCTGGAAGCCCAAGACCAAACCATCCATGAGAGAATGGCAAACACTATAGAGCCCAGCTCATGTATTTTCTTTATGGCCAGGTATCACAGGGCATACTGGCCAGTGAAGGTGGAAGGTGGAAAGAGGGAAATGGGGACCCCTTTCACTAAGGAGTCCTGGTCTTGCCCCCGACCTCTGCTTAGATGAGGAAGTGAGTCTGAAAGAATCTGTTTAATAGGATGAACTATGGATAGATTTTAGATCACCTGATCTCGATTTTCTCATTCTAAATGAGCAATTTTCCTCTTTTATATGCCTGGAATTCTGAAATGTTTGTAAAAATTACTTGAAAAGTATATGAATTTCATGAGATTTTAGAATTGGATTTAGTTTATGCGTACAGAAAGTGGTTCTGACACCAGTGGCTTTCCACTCTGGCTCCATAGGAGAGTCACCTGGGGAGCTTTCATAGCTATGTTCATTGTCGGGGGTGGGTGGGGGGTAACATCCCAGATCAGCTGAAACAGAACTTCAGGGTGGGGTCTTAGGCATCAGCATCTTTCCTTTTTTTTTTTTTTTTTTTTTTAAGATTTTATTTATTTGACAGACAGGGAGAGAGGGAACACAAGCAGGGGGAGTGGGAGAGGGAGAAGCAGGCTTCCCGCGGAGCAGGAGCCCGATGTGGGGCTCGATCCCAGGACCCCGGGATCATGACCTGAGCCGAAGGCAGACACTTAATGACTGAGCCACCTAGGCAACTTTCCTTTTTTAAAGTTCCCCAAGGAGATTCTTATGTGCAGCCAGGGTTGAAAGCTGCCGATAAAGGTACTTCCGAGTCGCTGCCCTTTTCTTAGCTAGCCAGCCTGGACGCCTCTATGAATGGCTAGCTAGGTTTATCAGGTTGAAGCACTATTCCAGGTATTTTGACAGGAGATTGCCTCCCCTGAAAAACATCTTGTGCCGTGAGGGGACAAGCCTTTTTCAACCACCCAGCAGCCATAATTAGCAAGCCATTCTGCTGTAACAATAGGAATCAGGTGTTAGTATAGACAATAGAGAGTCATTATTATCCCCTAACAAGCAGTACCGAGAAAGAAAATCAATGACCAATCCAAAAGGTTCCTAGCTTTCATTTTTGTTTCAGTGTTTCTCCTTACAAACCTTAGATTTGTTGATTCAATCAAGCAGTCTTATTCAATTTCCCTTCCTCTTCTTTTCCTTGCTTATGCTTGGCTTGCTGCAGATAAATCACTGCTAAATGAAAAGACTCTCAAGATAGTCCTTACTTCCGGGTCAGTGGTGGGGAAAGGTACTCAAGGGGGCCTGAGTGTCTCATAGACTGGATGAGCTGGTTAACTCTAAAGATTTTTTAAATTTATTTATTCATTTGAGACACAGAGAGAGAGAGAGCATGAGCAGGGGGAGAGGCAGAGGGAGAGGGAGAAGCAGGCTCCCCACTGAGCCAGGAGCCCGATGTGGGGCTCGATCCCAGGACCCCGGGACCACGACCTGAGCCGAAAGCAGACGCTCAACCATCTGAACCACCCAGGCACCCCGAGTTGGTTAACTCTAATTCTATCTAATCTCAGTGCTAAAGAAGCTTGATTTTGTGGCTCTTTGCTTCACCCTTCCCTCTCCTTCCCATCACTCACCCTCTTTCCCCTCTCCTCTTGCCTTTGTGACAGGAGTGTAGGTCTTGCTGTGAAGGCATGATCTGTAATGTAGAGTTACCCACCAACCACACGAATGCGGTCTTCGCCGTGATGCACGCGCAGAGAACATCTGGCAGTGGTGCCCCCACGCTCTGCCTACCAGTGCTTGCCTGGGTCTTCGTGCTTCTGCTGATACGAGGCCACTGTTCCTAGGAGAGGCAGAAACCGCCCCATGAAGCACCGGCCACGAACTGTGTGAACACAACATTTGAGTGAAGACCAGTCTCGCACTTGAAGAGTGCACCTTGGACCCCAAAGCAGAAGCCAGTTGTTTGCTGAGCTAAAACACTCCTGCATCAGGCCACGGAATTGAGGGAAGGGAACATGGCAGGAACTGAGGGGATCGCCAGGCTTCCTGGCCAGAGGGGCTGCATTTTGTCACTTCCGCAGGGAGGAGCCTGCCCAGCATCTGCAACGGGTGGATGGCAGTAAGCCTGTGGTGTTCCTGCCTGCCCAGGCCATTAGCTGAAGGGACTTGTCGACCTCAAGACTCTTTCGGAAGCTGCTGGGTCAGACCCTCACATTTCTGTGTGTGATTAGCTCAGTGTCTCCATGAAATCTCACCCTTCCCCTGTGAGAAAGGAATCTCCCCACCAATGACATAGTCAATGAGAAAGGCCACTAGCTATAGGAAGAAAACTTCCAGTTGAACTAATACGAAACCCATTTGCTCATGTGGGGGGAAATAAAGCTTTTAAATTATACAATGCAGAATGCATGCTTGTATGTGTTTCTTGACTGACTTGGCGACCTCGGATAACACATTTACCAGTGTCATAAAGGAGGTCACTGAAGTTATGTTTCCATGCACCATGGGTGATATATTCTGGCTTAAATTATAAACTTCCATGCCAAAGTGACCTAGCTTTCCCTTTTTGGAAAGGACACTTCTTGGGATGTTAAATGCGAATTAGTGATTGAGAAAATCAGGAAGCTTTCCTGATGCAGAAGGATGACATCTCCTCCTATCATGCACCCTTCGCAGTAGCAGCTTAACTTCAAAGAAACTGGCAAGAAGGCCCCTCCCCCATATGGTCAACTTTTCTCTGAATGTCAGGGCCACCAAGTGAACCTTTCTAAAAACATGCTAAAATGTTTGGTCCCTTTGTCTCATCTTTCCCTTTTTTAACAGTCTCAGCAACTTCTTTCTGTTTCCAGAATCCTGATTTCCTGCCTTTACAGTTGGGGTGACCTTCAAGCACTCTGCCCTTTTATGTATGGTGATGAGTAGATGGAGTTTTTTGTTTTTTAACTGAGCATCCACCATCAGAACACTGGGTGCTCCATAGAATCCATTAATGATGCTATCCTTGTTATGTGGGCTCATCTATGGTGGGAGTCAGCAAACTATGGTTCATGAACAAAATATGTCCTACCACTTTTAGTCTGCTGGATTTCTGTAACAAATACACTATTGATTATGTGGCTTAAAAACATTTAATCCTTACAGTTCTAGGGGTTAAGAAGTCCAAGATTAAGATGCCAGCAGATCAGTGATCTGGTGAGGGCCCTCCTCCTGGTTTGCAGACTGACCACCATCTACTTATATTTATACAGGGCAGGGAGAGACTGGTCTCTTTAGTCCCTTATAAGGGCTCTGGTTCCATTCATGACCACTCCACCTTCATGATTTTATTAACTCCCAAAGACCACACATACAAATACCATGAAATTGGGAATTGAAGTTTCAACATATGAATTTTGAAGGGACACGACCATTCAGTCCACAGCAACCATGTATTTTTGTGAATAAAGTTTTATTGGAACACAGCCATGTCTTCATTTACAGAGTGTCTATGGCTGCTTTCACACAACAGCAAAGATGAGAAGATGCGACAGAGTGTATGGTCTATAAAGTCTAAAAGATTCATTATCTTGTCCTTTACAGTAGAAGTTTGCTGGTGCCTAACCTATGAAATGGCAGAAGAGCATTACAAGAAACCTGCTTACTTTGGAGGGACCGTGGAACTTATGGTGGTTATACAACCTGTGTGGTGGTTTGCCAAATAACTTCCTTTATATTCTTTGTCTTCTGCATCAGTGAATTTTTCTTCTCTGTTTTGATTTTGTTCCACTCATTCAATTCAGTTTCTTAGTTGTTATGTGCTGATGTCAGGTGCTGGGCTGTATATTTGTTTCTTCTCGTCCTTGATGCCCTGGGACCACCTCCTCTTAAGGTTCTTTAGCTTCCAATAAAACAGGGAGGGAGCAGACATCATTATCTCCCTGTCTCTGGCTTAATCTTAGACTCACCTGGAAGCAACAGTTTTGAAGCTTGATGTAGATTTATCCCTCCTTTCACTCAGCACCTTGAAGTGTTTGAGTTTTCATAGCTTATGCTTGTTTGAAATTAATTATATATGGCTTCACTTGGAACATTTTAATGGCAACTTTGGTGCCTTTTTATTCCCCAGGGTTTCTTTTGACTGTGTAACTGATGAATCGTCTGGTAAAAAACCATTAGCAGACAGTAGTTTTTTTCTTTCTGATTTTGTTTCTGCTGTCTAGATTAATGAAATTTTGTGTGTGTGTGTGTGTGTCTTTCCTGAGGAAACATCTTAATTTTCTCTTCTTCACCCTGACATGTTTGCGTGGATTTCACTCCTTACCACAACCCTCTTGAGCATTTAAAATAGGGCTGTGTTGAGCAAAAGAGGGAACACACAAAGGAAATAAACTGTTCACAAATACAGCTGAGTAGGGATGCCAGATGCACAACTGAAAATATGGGATGCCCTATTAAAATTGAATTTCAGATAATTTTTAGTATAAGTTATTCATAAACTCACAAGTCTGGCTCATCTAAGGCAATGTTTTCAAATCCTTGTAATCAGAACCTTCTGGGTAACTTCAAAACAATACAAATTACCAGGGCATCCTGGAGATGTTGATTCAGTAGATCTGAGGTGAAGCATAAGCCTAATCCCAATAATTGAATGTTAAAGAAAATAAAAGCTCCTGGGTGATTATGATGTTCAGCTGGGTGTGTTACCCTTGATCTGAAAGGATAATTCCTTCCTGTGAAGCCCAGTTCTTGGCTACATAATAAAAAACCTAATGAATAATAAACACGTGTGCAAGTAACCTGGGTTAGAGCTGTAGTTCTCAAAGTGTGGTCCCCAGACCGGCATCAGTATCACCTGGAAACTTGAAAGAAATGCACAGTTCTCAGACTCCATCTCAGACCTTTTGAATCAGAAACTCTGAGGGTTCAGTCTGTATTTTAATAAGGGCTCCAGGTGTTTCTGATGCACATACAAGAACCACTAGGGCCAGAGAAGTGCTTCCTAAATGTCTTCAGTATTGGGTACTTGGGTGGTTGCATGAAATTCACTCAGGGAGCTTGCAAAACAAAACAAACCAACCAAACAAAAAAAACCCTGATTTTTTATGTTATACTTGAGTCAGAAAATCTATTTCGAAAAAACTCCTCCAATGATTCTGATACACAGCCCCTTTGAGAACTACTAACCTGGAGAATAGAAACAGGAGTGACATTGGTGATCAGAAGGCCCAGATGCTAACACCTGACTTTTGAGTTCTAACATGAAAGCCCTATGTATTATAAATTGACTCTGGTGTTTCCAGTGTAATTTAAAAACTAGAATCCAAGAAATCAGTCCAGCATTGGAGTCCATTACATGAATTTTTTAGACCATTGCATAGGGCTCTGGAATCGTGGCTAAGTGTCCCAGACCTCAGACTGATTTGCCCTTTGTGAGTAAGAAATTGAAAAAGACTTTGGTGTCAAAATATCCAATGAGGGGGTGCCTGGGTGGCTCAGTTGGTTGACCACCAACTCTTGATTTCAGCTCAGGTCACGATCCCAGGGTCATGAGATTGAACCCCTGTATAGGGCTCCCTGCTCAGTGGGGAGTTTGCCTGAGATTCTTTCCCTCTGCCCCTTCCTGCCCGCCCCCCTCGGCTCATTCCTCTCTCTCTCTTCCTCCCTCTCTCAATCTTTAAAACAAAAAATACCCAACGAGAACTGGAGTAGTAGGGGCAGGAAAGAGGATGTAGGTTTGTTATAAAAGAGAAAAGAGGATTAATTCTAAGTATGCGGAGGGTCTAAGAGAATGAACTGCCAAAGGTCTATTTTGAATAGATTCCAGAATAAACAGATTCTAGAATAAGCTTCAAATTCCCTTCCATCATTTTCTGAAAAAGAAAAAATGGCGCTGAACACTTTTTCCAGCTGTGTCTGACGTATTCCTAAAGCCAATTTTGAGTGAAGTTGGCAGTCCGAAGTTCTAGGCTTATTCTACTTATAATCTGCATTCTGTTGTGTCAGTCACTGTGTAAATATATTTCATAAGAAAAGGGAAGGAAGTGGGTGGTCTTCTCTTTTTCACCGGGAAAGAACTTATAAAGCCCCACAAGGCATGAAATGAGCACTATGAACTGGCACGGACTTGGGAAATGAGGTGTGCTGTGGGGCTGGGAAAATATATTTCACATTTGTGAAAGTACTAACTCTTATGCAAAACTTTTGTGACATGTAGAGTGCCATTTTATAAAACTTTGACCTTTCAGTCTTGGACATTTTATTCTTCACCTAGTTCTTTGCCATCAACTCTATGATTTATGGAGGGATACATTGTGATGCTGGGTATGTCTGGGTGCAAATCACGCCAGAAGCAAAAGCTAGTAGAGCATGCAGGAAGATTAAAGTCATGGAAGCTGGGAGGCAAATGGCTGTCGTAATTTGCATCTTCTCCAGGCACAGTTCCACTCTGTGCATCCGAAACCATTCAGCACCTTCCCATCACGCTTCCGGGTTCTCCCTTCAACTCCTAATTCTGTCTCCTTCCCCCACCCCTGCTCTCACTGCGGTGGCCTGTTTGATCAGATGCTGAGGCTGGAAGCTGAGTAATGCAGAATGTGGGAGATAACCATGTAAGGTTAGGGTGTGAACCCAGAAATACTACTCAGCAAGTCTGGGAACCTGCATTTCTAACAAGCATCTGATCATGAGATTGGTGATGCGGATACTGGTCATCTGAAGGCATCATTTTAGAAACAGTAACTAAGGCATAAGCTGAGAGCACAGCACAACTCCTAAAAACCTCCATACTTGCACTTTTTTGGCCTAGGAAAATTGGTCTCAGCGCAGGGGCTGGTAGTACTTGGAAGACACTGTGGCTTGGCCGAGCTGCCATGCTGGGAATGGTCCTGGGAGGCTGGGATGAGTGGGAGCTCTGGGAAACCTGGGGCCTCTTTCATGCAAGCAGGGTGTCCAGGCTTCTGACTGTTGACTTAGGCAGGAAGAAGCAATGCAAAGTAAAGGGCAAGGTGAGCTCATCCACAGTGGCTAAAGATTAAAAATCAAATCCAATGCAAGCATTCTTCAAAAGAGGATAAGCAACACAGGGTCAGTAGGTCCTAGAGACAGATTCTGATAAGGATGTTGAGGGTCCCCAAGGTGTGTAGCTTTTATAGAATGCCATATCCATCAGGATGACTTCAACTACAACTGACAGAGAGTCCCAATCAAATGGTCATAAATAAATGTATTGGCTCACACAACTGAAGTTTAGAGGAAGAGTGGGGTTTCAGAGTGGACTTAAGCCAACAGTCTAGCTCCGTTATCTGCTGTTGTTTTAACTCTCACCTCCCTCCTGTCCTCTAGCTGTTCCATATAGCCCACCTAGTGTCCAGGGGAACAGACGGAGGGATACTACTAGACACCTTCCAAGAAGAGAAGATGGCCTTCACCCAGGCTGCCAGCAAATCACAAGCAAGATATGGTCACTCTTGGCTTAGTTCAGCTAAAGGGAGCTCAGTGACCCCTGAGGTCTGTGTGGTGCATGGCAGAGGCTAGCTATCTGAACAAAACAGGAATTTAAAAGGAGGAAGGAAGAAATGGATCTGGGTGGGCAGCCAGAAATGTCTGCTCTAGAGTCCCACAATCAGCCTACGTCTGGAGGCAGTTGTTAAGGTGGTTGAGAAAATGCTATCATGTCAGAGATGAGATTGCTGAGCCCTCCAGAGCTGTGCAGACTTGCCCTAACTGCACGGCCAGCTAGAAGAAGACCCAGACAGAGAAGCTCCCCTACCTACTGCAATTTCCATTGCAGTTTTGATTACCGTACATTGTAAATCTGCAAGTAGTGGAGAGGGTTTGCAACACATCCTGAACTGTTTTATGAGAGAAGCTTTTCCTCCTTGAGCATCTGGGTTCCATAGAACACACTTTGTTTAGTCAATAGTACTATGCAAATGTAGAGAAATATGAGGGGGAAAGCTGCAGAACATGGGAATGAGTAAGACAAGACTCCTAAAATGTGTAGATTATCCTAGGGACTTAATGAATGTGTTTTCAGTGCAAGAACCTTGAACCCTTCAGAAACACCCATTTCTCCAAGATTTTGGGCTCTGTCCTGTACAGATCTCTTTCCAATATCCTTCGGTGAGCAGAAGCAGAAAATTGAGAAACCCACCTTAAAAGGGTGTAGCTTCAGATACTTTTTATTTGGTATTGTTCTTACGTTTGTTGACCTACTCAGTGTCCTGAATGAATTTTAATCCCACTCATGGCATTTTCCTTTAGGTCTGGGGGGCCTACCGCTCCTTGCTCCTCAGGACTCAACTCTAAATCAATCAAGAAGACAGTGTTTTCTGAGGATCATGTTTTCTTGTTTTTTTTTCTTTATGCCCTCTGAAGAATTATCTGAAGTAGTCATTTGTTATTTTGAAATATTTTAAGACTTATTATGAAATCAATCTTGAGTTAGAGATGGTCTCGAATATTAATTATCTTCATGTTAACTAATTAAAATAGAATTCATTAGTGGACTGAAGAGGACTTTTTGTCAGGGATGTGATCAGATTCTCAAGGAAAGTCCTTCCATATGTTATCCAACAAAGGAACATGAAGATATAACTGAGTTGAAAAGTAAAGGAAGAACACAGTGCTTTGCCTCCCTTATATAAGCCTGCATTTCTTTTGGTGGATCTTTTCTTGTAACTAATCAGAAATGCAAATGTCTGACATTGATTTTGGAAGATGTTTTTCAGCAATGTTTGCGATCTGGGTCTTTTATACTTACTTGGCTTTAAAAATTCTGGAATTTGAAGAAAGATAAGAGAGAGATTTTGATCAACAATGTCTCATCTTTAACTACCTGGGGGCAGGAGTAATTATTTGATTGATATAATAGATTAGTAAAATAATTCTACATGACATCTGTATTTGTCTTTTTAATACAAAGTTTCAAAGTGAAAGCTAGTTTAATTAAGTGGAAAGATAATCCATGATTAAGCAAGATAATGAAGCACATAGTGCAAACAAAGGAACATGGTAAAAACTTAAGAGTTCATGGTTAGGGAGAAAACAGTCAAATAGTTTGAGGCAAACCTTTCTTGGCTGATTTTTTTTTTTTTAAAGGCAAGAATGCTAGATTTTATCTACTGTTGGAGCAAGGCAAGGGGCAAGGCCAAGCCTTCCCCATTTCAATATCACTTGCTCTGGAAACGCAATTACCTGAAGTGCTTGGGTGTCCCTTGTCAGATGTGGATGCGTGTGTGTGCTAAGGATTCAAGGACAGCACTGAGGAATGTGGCGTGCAGTTCTCAGGGCGCATGTGCAGAATCCTAATAAGCATTTACCTCTTTTACTCAGAGCATCCTGCAGTACCTTGAGGGAAATGCAATCTGAGATTTGCACAGAAAACCCCATGTGCGGAGGGGATTCACAGTACTTGCTCTCTTGGAATCTGTGCTGGGGTTCAGTGGGACCTGACCTGACGGGTTACATACACTTGGGGAGCTTTAGACATTGCAGCTCCGTTTGGAGAGTTTAGCTCGAGGAACAGTCAGAGTCTGAATGATGTGGGCCCTAACATCCTAAACGTACTTGGGATCACGTGGTTGAGTGAGGATGGCTCTTATTCCCTGTGGTTCTCTCTGACCAAGGATGAGTGGATGATATTGTGTGGGTCAATAGGTGTGAAAGTGAATTATTTATAAGACAGGAGTAGGAAATGGCATTGTAATCTAATATGTTATCCCATTTAAGAATCAGATTCTTCCCACCCCTTGTTTTGCTCCATGAGACTGAAGTCCTGCTAGGTTTTTATGATAAATTGCTAAGACTCTGATATCGTATCCAACTTTTGATGTATTTGTCCTTTGTTGGGAGCAGGTGGAAACCAACCTCTGGTAGAATCCTTAATAAAAATGAACAGGTAAGAAGAGAGGAGGAATAGAGAAAGAAACCTAGAGCCCAACACTCCTCAAAGCTTCTAACTGAGCTCTTAAAAGAACTGAATGTGGCCTGGGTGTGTGAAAAGAGATATAATTATAAGCAAAAAAATGGGCACAGAGGGTCCTCAACTTCCTGCCCTCCCACCAACATTGATTCCTATACTAGGGCCAGTGGCAGGCAAACAATGGTTGGCCCAACAATAAATACCTGTTGAAATGAATCCATGAAATACTCTTCACAAAGTACTTCATATTACCAGCTTTTGATGTCCCATTTGTGCTTATTACTTATCGCTCCTCCTCCTCCTAGGCATGGCAGAGGGATCAAGTTATGACTCTTAAGTATTGGTAGTCAGCAAGTGCTGCAAACAAATATGGACTTAGTTATCTCCATTTTAAGTTATTCAGGTATATTCTATACACTACTCTTTATATTTTCTGTGGTTTTTAAGTCACTAAGATGTTCTTTCTGTTCCCCCATCAAATTGGTTTTGGTTTCATTTTATTGGCAAAGGGATTCTCAATTTTCATTGACTGGTTAGATTTCCTCAAACTTCAAATGCTTCTTTTCATTTTTGAAAACAATAAGCAGTATATGCTGTATATTATGCAATGTGCGGGGCTTCCATATAAATTAATTGTTTGGCTAATTTTCTTTTAGGCAAATGAGCAAATTAATTTATACACGCTGTTAATACCAATTATTAATGCTCTTCATTTTGTTGGTTTCAGCAATCTCTGCATGACACACACTGCAACAAAATGGAAATTGATTTCACCAAGTTTGGCAATACTGCAGTGTTTTGTAACCTTTGCAATGATGCTTATTTGAAAGGCTGGTTTTAATTGTCCTTTTTAAATGTTTTTTTTGCCTTCATCTCAAGATGCTGATGGGTAACAGTTCTATTGCACTTGACAGTTGAAAGTAAAGTCATCTCAAGTGTTCCTATACTGTCCTTGGTGCTTGTCACATAAGGAGACTTTAATATGCCCACCAGAAGAACATTAGCCTAACTTATCTGTGGCTTAGCTTTTATATATGGGTAAAAGAAAGCTTCTCAGCTATAAGACAGTGTAGAAAGCAGGCCTCCTGGCAGAACAGAACCTGATTTAACCAGGTCTCTTTGAGACTGGAACTAAGGCCCACTGGGATTCCAGACCCTTGTAAAGCAGGAGAATTCGGATCTTCTCTCTACTACACTGCCTTTAATGTGCCTTTCCAATTATTACCACATTTTGGTGTCTTCTCATTCCGTCCCTCCTCCTAAGGACTGGCTCTCTGACATGCTGTGTTGTGTAGCTTCTGCTTACTCAGACATTTGAATCCTTCATGACTCTGGCTCTCTGGACCCTTATCACTTCTTGACCTCATGACCTTTCTGCATTTACTCCTACTGCACAATCTGAGTTGCTCAGCACTTCCATGCTCTGGAAGTCGTTTCTACGCTAGGCTCCCACACAGGCCCTGGTCCTTTTAGAGGTTGGCTACCCTGGTCCAGGAACCACAGTCCAAGAGTGGGCAGGGGGAGCGTGGCTCACAGGTGGGAGAGCAGCCTCCCTGGTGCTCTCTCTGCAAGGCAGCGAGGCAGGGCAGCTTCCTTTGTAAGTGGTGATGGGTAGGCTAGGTATTCTGGTCAGGACCCCCAATAATATGTGAGGACACACTTTGGAGGATCTTTTTAAAGCCAAATATGACAATACAGGGACCTCTTTCTCTCTTGGTCTCTCTTCTTACCTCCACATCCCAACCTTTCCCAACATCAAATTTATTCCACCAGCATTTGAATTTCAATCAAGAAGACCATGACTTGCCAGCTATCACATTTTCAGTGGCTTAAACTTTTGAAATGGTGTGGGAAATATTCTGTGTCCTAATGTTCTGCACAGGGAGGGTTATGTTTATAAAAGGGTAAATCCACAGACACAAGGAGGATGATAGAGGTGACAGCTCAGAATCCTTGCTTTTCCTTTGGGCCTGACCCTTTCATTAGTTGCTCTCAGTTTTCAGATCAACACCTAGTCATGCAGCAGAGCAAGAGGCTGCAAGCCTAGGGTTACTCTGACTGCATTAGGGAATTAGAATGTGAGATTATTTATATGCATAGCATTTAATTAAATTTCATGGAGGTGAAGTCCATCTTGAATGTATTCAAGCTGTAACTCACTGGCTGTTTGCTGGTGTTGCCATTGTGATAACTGATTATAACATCCATTGGTCTCTCCAAGTAGCCATACTAAATCGGGAGACAGATGTGGTTCCACTTTGGGAGCCTTATGATCTAAATATTTTAATGCAGCATTTCCAATTTCTTATTGATCTTGCTGGTGGGTCTTTCTAACTGAGAACAAAAGCCAGACTGAAAAGGTTTGCTTTAAGAAAGAATATTAAAGTAAGGAACAAACAAGATAGTTTTGTTCGGTCAATATTCAATTAGGCCTTTTTGTCTTTATTCTGAATTTTTCGATGGTGGGGTTGTATTTCTTTATTATGCTCAAGTAGGATTTAGTTTCCTAGGAGGAAACTTCTGAGAAATATCTGGCTGCAAGATAACCAGATTTTTGAAAAACAAACCACATTTTACTGAAAGGCATTCAGTAAAATGATAGAACTAATGAAAATAAAAACCTGATTAAAAATGTAGATTCTTGTCTCTGCCAGACCCCATGGTATATGCTTTGGTAAAGCTTCAGGGCAAGGACCCAAGGAACAGCCTGGATTCTAGAAGTTAAGTTTGCACCAGAAATAATCTAAGTAGCATTTCTCGTTTCATGGGGAGGGTCTTTTCTACTCCCACCATGATATTATTACAAGGTCTCCATGTCACTTACCACTGGACATGCCTGGCTGGCCCTCTCCCCTCATTCTGCCTGGCCTTGCTCTCCCTTATAATGGATGAGGGGCCTCCCTATCTTTTGGATTTACCAGTGGGTATGGGGGGAGTGGCAGTTCAAGGGGAGGTCTCATATAGTACCAGTTTTCTGGATCATTTGATTTATTACGATGCCAAGGCCCCTGGGCATTCATCCAACCAACTGCTTATGCTTCAATAAATAATGTCAGCTCTGGGACTCAACTGAATTAGGCCAAGGGCTGGCTAAAGGGTTGTCTCTCCTACTCTCTGAAGGTTAAGAGATTTGGACTATCAGTGTATAAGACCTTTTTCAGAAAAGCATTTCAAGATCAAAATTTCAGAAACGTCTCATTCAATATTCAAATTCCAATGCATTTCAAAAATCTATGTGTAGGTTTTGTTTTGGATGCTGTAGAGAAAGAGGCTCTAGAAATTGATCAAGAAAATTAGAGTTTAACACCACTGATTAACCTTAACAGATTTAAATAAAAGGCAAAGTCCAACAGGCTGATGTCCAAATGGCAGTAAAGAATTCACAGATTGATGAATTACATTTTCAAATGCCAAGGTCAAGGAGAAATTCAAGTAGATGTTTGAAAGTTCAAATTCCTTAATATTTGCTCCTGGACCATAATGATTAATACAAACACATCATACTAGTTTAAATGAACAAATCATTAACCTTAGTCATTGCAATGACCCAGCACCATAATCAATAAATGATATTTGTTCTTTCCCACCAAATAGTTAGGAGATGAGAAGTTTCTAGACAATATTTGCAATGGACACTCAAGAGAGGGAACAATCACTTATAGCTGGCCAGCTACTGAGGGTTTCTCTTGAGTAATATAATGTGCACATCACCATTCAAAACAAATAGCTGTGACTGCATGTAACCTAAGACATCTGTGAAATGCTCAGCACACCCACTTGGAGGGGACTTGGGGACCAACAATGAAAGAGTGATTTTAGCTATTTCTAAAAACTCTCCCAAAGCACTGTTTTCTATAGGAACTGGTTCTCTAAGTCCTTCTGCTCTACCTCCCCTTTGTCCCCTGCCCCCAAAGCAGTCTGCTCTGCTGCTTGATCCTCTTAACACCACTCAGGACTTAGAGAGCAGGGCATGGCCCCCCGACATGAATCCTCTCCCTTAATCCTCCAGGGCTAAGACCATACTGCCAGGTGTGAACAAAAATTCATTGAAAGTTGGATGAGCTTGGAGAAGAGGTATAACACAGAGTAACTGACCACTGATACTCAAAGTGGCTATACGGGGGTACACCACAGGGTCCCGACCTGCCCCTGGCTTGCTTCCCTGTGCCAGCAGCCAGCTCATGGGCCACTGCCCATTCTCTGCCTGGCGCACAATATCTCAACCTCCAGAACTCCACAGGACATATTCATGCTTTAATTATTTGAGGACCCATTTGTACCTGGCACACAGAAGGTATGGAGTCTTCTCTTTGGTTTATAGTCTGTTTCCCAGGCCTCCATGCCTACTTCATTTAAGAGATGCCACCCCCACCTCCTATGGCACATTTTGGTCTGTTGACCTCAAAAATAATTATATGAAACATAGCATTAGTTAAGACTGAAAAACTAAGAATGTACTGATATTGGACTATTCTTTGACCTATTCCGGATGTTAATTTGGGGGAGTGGTAAAAAGAGAAAGATGCAAAAATTAGGAGAGCAGGAAGGGATAGAAATTATCTTTGGAGCTATTTATTGTCTTTCAACATTGGGTCTGAGACATTTCTCCACTCTGATAGCTTCCAGTCAATTGAGAGGGCAGGTATTACCTGCTAGAGCATTCTCTCTGAGTGTCTTACACCAGCCAGCATTGGCTTTGCTGAATGTTTTTGTATGAAATGAAAAGGCATTTTACCTTAGCTGTGTTGTATGCCTTATTTCATGTATGGTTTTCGTGTTGCCTTGTATAGCACTGGGAGGTCATGTGTGTGTGTGTGTGTGTGTGTGTGTGTGTGTGTGTGTTGAATAATCCCTCAGGGAACTCTTGGTAGGCCTAGACTCTGAGGTCATCTTTGCTTCTCATTATAAAAAACTAAGTGGATGTCTTTTTTCGAAGTAGCTACCACTTTTCATTGGCTGCAGTAATTATCACCAGTTTGCTTTTACCCAATAAACTGAGCATTGTGCTTATCAGAAGGAAACTATGATAGCTTATCCTTTCTTCTCCCAAGTTTGGAGAGAATCTTTATGACCATTACTTTAAACTTTTTATCAGGTAAACTACTTATCTTCATTTCATTAAGTTTTCTTCCTGAGGTTTTATCTTGTTTTTTCATTTGGAACACATGTTTGTTTTTGTTTGGTTGGTTGTTTTTAAATTTTGCTTGGCCCTTTGCTGGTTTCTACACAGTAGATGAAACAACCACCTCTCCCAGCCTTGAAGTCTTGAAGGGCAGGCCTCGTGTCAGAGGCAAACCTCGTCGTTCAACCTGCATCAGCTCTTGGCTGTCTCTTGAATTTTTGTGATTGTCCAGGCAGCCTACTTTATTTTTAATAGCACATTCCCAGTAGCTGAGGATGTGCTAAGACCTGTCAGTATCGCCAAGGGGGAGGATCTCAGCACCTAGATTCAGGCTAGTTAGAAGCCAGATCCTCAGGAAGCAGCTTTTAAAGTATGCAAATATATACAGTCTTGTGGGGCTGCAAGCATAAATCCCCGTAGCTACCAGAGCCAGGTGATCTGGAGGGGTCCCCTTGGGTGGCAGTCGCAGAAATCGGGGCTGTGGGTGAGTGTATAAACTTCTCCCTGGGAGATACTGGTGAGCTGTAGCAAGGCAGAGGATCATGCAAAGGTGGCGTCCACCAGCCTAAGTTCCCAAAGAGCAGCGAATTAGGCCCTCAGATATGAGCTACGCAGGAGGCCTGCCCCGTAGGCTGAAGCTCCTAGACAAGCAAATGGACTCTTTCACAGAAAGACCGAGAGCGTTTCAGTCTCCTGTCTGTGCCCGGTGCCCTGGGGGTGGTAGCCAGACAAGAACAGTCTGTGATTGATACAGCCCCTTGGGAGCCAGAAGGCAAGTCCACCAGGCCCCCAGAGAGCGGCAGTGAAGGGATGTCCCTGGGGGGCTGCCACAAAAACACAGGGCACTGGACATGTATAAGAGCTCCTCTCCATGAGACACCGGCCGTCTGGATGCCGAGGAGGAGGAGGCCATGAGGGAGAGCCTGGCACTAACTCCCCTCTCCGTGGCCTCTGGAAAGGACTGACGCCAGCCCTTAGATGCATGGTTAATTAGAAGCCTGCCCCACAGGTGGAAGCCGAAGCCTCGAGGATCAGCTAATAGGCCTCCTTCACAGGAAGGCCAAGCCCCTGGGTCCGCTGCCTCTCGCTGCGTCCTGGAGCGATAGCTGTGTAAGAACTCTTTCTCCCTTGGTTATAGTTCTGTGGGACCTGCAAGTAAACGCTGCTGGCCTCTGGAGCCAGGCCAGGTGGAGGGTTCCCTGGCGGCAGCTGCAAAGTCCTGGTGCCAGACAAGGGTGGAAGCTTCTTTCTGGGTGGTACCGATTGTTAGAGTCCCACAGGACCCAGGAGCACCCGCTTCCCTGGCCTCCACAGCCAGGCGATGTAGGGCTGTCCCCAGGCTGCAGCTGCAAATATTGGGACACTGGATTGTGTAAGAGCTTTCTTCTGGGAGATACTGGTGCTCTGGAGCACGGCAGAGGGAGAGTGTGAAGATGGCACCCACGGGAAAAAGAGAACAAGGAGAGAAATGAAAAAAGAATTAAGGGAAAAAAGATGACGCCCACCAGTCTCTGACCCCTGAGAGTGTTCCAGCAGGCTCCTATAAATGTGAGTTAATTTAGTTGTCTGCCTCTCAGGCCTCGTGTTAATATAAGCAAACGAGCCTCTTTCAGTGTAAGTCAGGCTGACTACGTTGTCTGAGCTGGGCCCTGGGGCAGGTTTCCCAGATGGCTACAGTCTTGTGGGCCTTGTGGGTCTTGTGGATGAGAGCCTTGTTGGTTTGCAAAGCTAGATGTTTTGTGGGTTTTTCTCTCTGGTGCAAGTCTTAAAAATTGGGGTGCCTGAAATGGCTCCTTAAGGAGAAGCTCCAGGTTTTGAGTTCCCTTCCAACTGAAGGTTGCTGTGCCGGGACTGGGATTTATGACAAGATTGTGTCCCAGCCTCTTCTCCCTTCTCAGTGGCCTTTAGGGTTTTTTTTTTCCCCCAGAGGAAACTTCTGTCTGTAGCTATCGACTCACTGTTTATCTGTGGGAGGAGGTGAGTCAGGCTTCCAATTTCACCTTCTTGAACCAGAACATGAATTTCTGATAGCTTAAATGGACATTTTCTGGTACCTCATTCATTTATTCAGCAAATATTTAAGAACCTGACAAGTATGAGGATATGGATGGTGTAAGAAATACAAACACGGTTCCTTTCCCCAAAGAGTGGAGTCTAGTAGAGAGCTAGGTGTATAGAGAGATTAAACAGATACGTCCCTTTCCACAGTTTACACTTGTTTTAAATTTTGTTTCCCCAGGTTTTAATTGTTTTCCCAAAAGCAAACCCTGAAAAATGGAATTTGGGTGGGAGCCTCTCCTTCTCCCAGCTAGTCCCAGGAAGCACTGAGGGGGTGGGGAAGCAGGACAGGAAGAAGGCAAGGCCACCCAGGAGAACATGAAAAAGCAAGTTACCACTTGGGCAATTGGGGTGTGATCTCCCTGGGACCTTATGATAAACTGTGTGGATCACACCTCAGAATGGTCTCCTTAAGGAGTGCGGAATCTGAGGCACTTTTCCGACAAGTCCCACCCTTTGTTGGCTGAGGTCACTCTTGGGTGTGAACTCCAGCCCTTCTGGACTGGCCTGAGCACTGACTGAACATGCTCCTTCTCCTTCCAGAGAGAGCTTGCCGGAGCTCTGCTGTGCCAAGAATTATCTGCATATGACCTTGGGTCGCTAGGGGCTATGGGCTGGGCAGCCAGAGCTTCAGCTCAGGGCATGGAATAGCAGCTCATCACTTTAAATATTCATATTAAATGCCATGGAGTCTCATTCTGTCTATCACAAATAATATTGTTCTCTCCCACATGCTCTCCTTCCTGGGATCTCTCCACGAACTCCAGCAGTGATCACTCTGCCCAGGATGTAGGTCTAATTTGATAATCTTTTTTTTTTTTTGGATAATATTCTATTTGATAGAAATCCAGGAAACCTGTTCAGTCCACTAAAGGGCCTCTTATTTTGGGGGTAGTTGTGGCGGCCTTTGCGTTGTTGAAACACTGATGATCGGGCCACTTGGTGCCGTGTCAGCCATTGCTCGAAATCGCACTGATGGGGAGACGGGTGCAGAACCAGAGTCCAATCACCTGGCAGCCTGGGGTGATAATTGCCCCCTAAAGAAGAGAGTTTTGGTTATCTAGGGCCTCTGACCATATCTTCATCTTCTACCATATCTTTATCTGAAGTCTTTATTTTCAGTTGTTTTGCTCATTTAAAGGCATTCCAAGCCTCCCCAGGACTGGACTCCAAAAGTTACCAGCTCTTTGGGGTTTTAAGTACACATGTTTCCCCAGGCATTGCTAAGGTGCCATGGCACGTAGATGGGTCCTAGGGTTTCTAGTCTTGGCTACATGCAACATCTAGCATGAGCCCTTCTTTTCCCACCTTCTTGAGAGCAGGTGTGATCTTTAGCTTTTCAGTCCAAGGCCTGACACTCGACACTCTTTTCCTGCCCTGGGGTGAATGGCACTTTAAAACGAAACCACCATTTCCTCACAGGGAGACACTGAAGAAGAGCTAGCATTAAGGAACTCCTACCCCTCCTTCAAGATCAATTCTTGCTGTTCCTTCTGCGTGGAATGCTTTTCCCTTTGCCCAATAAAGTTTTCAGATTCTGAGAGCACCCGGAAGTTCAGGGTGAGGATGAAGATGTGGTAGTAAATAGAGACAGAGGAATTAAGACAAGCCCTTTGGAAACTAAATAAAGGGAAAGTTGGAAAGAAGGCTGGAAAGACAAAGGAAAGGCAGAGACACAGAAGGAAAGAAAAGAAAAGGAGGAAGCACATCTCCTTTTGCAAATCGTTATGATAACGAGAAAAACAGGACTCATGTCTGTGAAAATACTGTGATATCCACAAAGGAAGTACACAAATCAGTGTGAAGTGCTAGGGCTGCCCAGGGCCGTGCAGGGAAGTACTCCATGATCACAGACGTTGGGGGGGGGCGGGGTGCATAGGAGGTAATTTTACCACTACTACTATTTGGGCGACCTCACTGTATCATTTTTGGAGGCAAAATCTGGATTTTGTCCTTTACTATTTTCTGAAACAGTGATTTCTGTATGTTGAATATATTGCCAATTCACATTTTTTCCTTTAAAAGTGTATGTTCCTACTCCAACTTCCTCCTTCCCCTTGAACTGAGAAACAAGGTGTTCCTTTTTGTTTTCTGTTGAAGTGGAAAAGCCGTTAGTACATGCAGCCATGTGAAATAGCAGCCAGGAGGAGAGGACTGAACCAGAAACTCCCAATGGCACAGCCAGTGCCAGATGGGACATCTCCATTTTATTTGTCACCCTAGAGCGAGTCTCTACAATATGCCAAGACATGCTAGGTTCAGTGTAGTGTCACAAGAGACAGTTGTGGACTGCATGTGTCCCCACCCCACCCCAGATTCATATGTTGAAATCCTAACGGCCAATGTGATGGTATTTGGAGGAGGGGGGCCTTTGGAAGGTGATTGGTCATGAGGGTGGAATCCTCCTGAATGGGATTAGTTATAATTAATTAGTTATAATTAGTTATAAGCCAATAAGATTAGTTATATATTAGTTATTAGTTATAAAAGGACACCAGAAAGTTCTCTCACACTTTTTCTGCCATATGAGGATACAAGGAGGATACAACCCCAATCTGAAGGGCCATTACCAGAACCGGACCATGCCTGGGCACCCTGATCTTGGACTTCTAGACTCCAGAACTGTGAGAAATAAATGTCTGTGGTTTATAAGCCACCTAGTCTGTGGCATTTTGTTATAGGAGCCCGAGCCAAGACAGAGACCAACTATCAAACGCCTCAATATTCCTACAAGTCCTGCAAGAACTCTTACAACATCTTGATCTAGTCAACTCCTTGGCACATTTTGGGGAGTCAGTGAATTCTCTTCATTTTCTTTTTCCTGGAAACCGTAAGATTCTCTTTTTCAGGGCAGTGCTATCCAAAACTTAGTTTTAAGAGTGGAGCTGACCATTCTTCTCACTCATGGCATTATTTTGACTCTTACTTTTTACGAGGAACAGATGGAGGAGATGAACTATCATTCTATCAGAGATCTTGGATTTAAGAGGTTACAGCTTTAATTTCCTTACCAGACATTAGTTGTCTTCTTTGCTTGTCTACGTCCATTCAGTCAACAAATACATGCTTAAAAATTCATTCTTAAATACATACTATATATGAGACACTGAGGACATAAACAAGGTTTTACTGGTCTTTGTAACAACAGGTTCTGCTCTAAGGTGGCAGGGAAGACTAAATAAATAAATAAATAAATAAGATATCTAAATACAAATTGTCAAAAAAGTTGGAGTACATGGAATGAGCACCTATTTTATTATAAATGTGATTGGCTTCACTTTCAGAGCATCCTTTCGGGCAAATGAGATGATCAATTTATTGCTCTTCCTTTGTATAATAAAGAGATTTAAAAAAACAACATACTGTAGTTTGCTTGTTTAGCATGCAAGCATGAAGGAAGTTGGGCTGCTTTCTTAAGGAGCTGCCCTGGACATGTTGAGTTCAAGTTCCAACATATATGTTCCTCTTTGATATTACTTCACTGGTCCAAAATAGGAAGAGTACAGTAAGTTTCTCCAGGCTATATTTGAGTGCAGTAATCTCATTGTAATAGGGCTTCTGGGTACATGCTGCTGCTTTGTTCCTGAGCAAACCCAAATATGTGCTGATTGATAAAAATAGTTCTAAGACTAATTTCTCCTTTATTTTTTTAAGATTTATTTATTTATTTGACAGAGCACAAGCAAGGGGAGCTGCAGGCAGAAGGAGGGGGAGAAGCAGGCTCTCCGCTGAGCAGGGAGTCCAATGCAGGGCTCAATCCTGGGACCCTGGAATCATGATCTGAGCTGAAGGCAGACGCTTAACTAGCTGAGCCACTCAGGCACCCCTAATTTCTTCTTTAAATGGAAAAATCTCCATCTGTACATTTATTAAATTTGTTATGTTACCTGGTTTAGGGATAGTGGGGGAACCTCAGAGCTAGATATATGCCATGAGTTAAAAACAACAACAACAACAACAACTTTTGGTAGATTAGATATCACCATTGAAGTAGAGTTTATCATCAGCTTACCCAAGCCTGGGTCAGAGACCTTCAGAAGAATTGCTCATAGTTTTCACAAATCATTTTACTGCCAGAATGCTTTTGAACAAAAGGAATGAAATAATTAGGTCTATAACTCTAGACGTGAGTTCTCACCTTCTTAGGGACCTTCAAAACCTGTCCTATCATGTTTCATCCCTATTTATTTCAGATTTTTCCAGAAGTCCCATTCTCTTTTCCAAGTATCCATCATCACCTGGACTCTTCTACACACTGCTCAGTACATCCAGTTTCTCTCCTCCATCCAGCGTCTTTTCCTGGTACCCAGTTTACATTTTGCCTCATAGAATTTCTACCTCCCTGAGCCCTATTATCTACATGACACCCTAACATCTCAGTTCCTTGACTTATTCCACCACAAACGCCTTTCATGCTCATAGCCTAAATGTCTCTTCACTAGAAACTGTACCAAATTAAAATTCTCAGCTTTAAACACCCCACCCTTTGATGGCTCCCAAGGCTTCCTTGTGCCTCCATCCTCACAGCCACAGGTCTTCGAACCCATCATGACTTTCACTTCAGTGATTCTAACACCTTCCCACAAATGCTCACTTCCTTTGTGTCTTCACTTTGCTCTCTATCCATTTTTTAGTTTATTCTTACCCTGGGTATCAAGTGCACTCAAGCCTGTTGCCACTCTCTCTGTCACACCTGCTTGCAAAACTTTCAATTCTCTCCATTCATGTAGCTCAATATTGTGAGAAAATCATGAAAACAATCTTCATACAGCAAACTGTGCTCAAGTGCCTAATAAAGAAAACTCTCTACTTCTGAAGATAGCAATTCATTACTATCTTCTATCTCAAGCTTCTCCCTTCCTTTCCAGTTGACAACATGCTTCATATTTCACTGAAAAATCAGAAGCTATTGAACAGAGTTCTGAAATATCCTCATGACAGAATCTAAAAGTCAGTCTTCATCTGCACCTGTCTTCTCTTCTTACTCTCTTTCATTATGGAATTGCCTAAGGTAAATCTTTTCTTTTTCACTAGATCCCATTTCCCTTCTCTTCTGCACCTTCCATCTTGCCTTCTATATTATATAATTTTTGAAAATCTAGAACTGAAAAGTTATAATAGCTTAAATAAAAAATTCATTGAGTGGAATTAATATCAGATTGAAGATGGCAGAATAGAGAGTCAGGGAGATTAAAGACAGATCAATAAAAAGTATTCAATCTGGAGAACACAGAGAAAAAAAGATTGAAGTCAAATGAACACAGCCTTGGGGGTCCATAAAACATATCAAATGGTCTAATATATGTGTAATCAGAGTCCAAAGGGGGCAAGAGTGTATGGTAGAAAAAAAATTTTAAAGTAATGGTCTAAATTTCTCAGATTTGATGAAAAACATCAACTTAGGTATTCAAGAAACTCCATAATATCCAAGCAGATAAATACAAAGAAAATCACACGTAGGCATGTCATGGTCAAACTGCTGAAACCCAAAGACAAAGAGATAATCTTGAGAGCAGCCAGAGAGAAATGTCACATTCCATGAGCTAAATGACAGCTGGTCTCTATCAAAAACAATGCATCGCTTCTCGGCCTTTTGGCTAAGATCAAGTGTATCAAAAACAATGCAGACCAATATATGATGAAATGCCATCTTAAAAGTTCTGAAAATGAGGGGGGAACCCCAAACTTTTTTTTCTCTCTCTCTTTTTTAGAAGATTTATTTATTTATTTTAGAGAGTGAGTGGGAGTGGGGGGAGGGGCAGTGGGAGAAGGAGAGAGAAGCAGACTCCCCACTGAGTGCAGGGCCTGACTTGGGGCTCAATCCCAGGACCCCGAGATCATGACCTGAGCCGAAGCCAAGAGTTGGAAACCCAATTGACTGAGCCATCCGGGTGCCCCACAACCCAAATTTCCTACTCTGTATCCTGTATCTAGTGAATATATTTCTTAAAATGTGAATGGAATAAAGACATTCTCAGGTAAATGAAAGCTGAGAGAACATGTAGCCAGTAAGTTGTACAATAAGAACAGCTAAATGCTTCTGATTGAAGAGAAATGGAACCATTTGGAAGCTTGTGTATAGAAAGGAATGAGAAGCACATAAAATGGTAAATGTGTACATATAAAAGAATATGACTTTTCTAATTTTCTTAAAAATAATAACATTTTGAGGTAGAATTTATGAAGAATGTAGAAGTAAGGGATGGGTCAACAATGGCACAAAGGATGTGGGGGCAGGCAAATAGAATTATACTGATAAAAAGTTCTACACATGTGAGTGGTAATGGGAAGTGTCAAGTGTGAAGTATCAGACCTGAGACGTGGAATGATGCAATATTAACTCTAATGAACGGTTAAGGTTGAAAAGTGCTGTTCTAAACTCTCTCCTTCTTGGTTTGATCTGTTTCCAAAGTTCTGACAGTCATCTCCATGTTGTTTTAATCCCAGATTTCTAAATCTGCTTCAGATCTCTCCTCTGAAATCTAAACTTGCATTTCCAGTTGTGTACTTGACATAGTATATGGCTCAATGGCATTGCAAATGTAAACAAACCAAAATGGAATTCTTGATTCACTTCCTTTTGCTCTCTCCTCAATCTTATCTACCTCTGTAAATGATGCCACCACCTCCTCAGCTCGAGCCAGAAAGGAGGAGTTTTTGTGGGTTCTGCCTTGTTCCCCATTCTCTCCAATCTACTACACCAGGAAGGCTTGTTTCTATCTCTAAATATACACTTCCACCCCATCTAGCTAGGGCAACCCCTATATAAGCTCCTCTCTACTCACTCCACTTCTGCTCTTTTTTTTTTTTTTAAGATTTTATTTATTTATTTATTTTGACACAGAGAGAGAGACAGCGAGAGAGGGAACACAAGCAGGGGGAATGGGAGAGGGAGAGGCAGGCTTCCTGCTGAGCAGTGAGCCTGATGCGGGACTCGATCCCAGGACCCTGGGATCATGACCTGAGCCAAAGGCAGTTGTTTAATGACTGAGCCACCCAGGCACCCCTCCACTTCTGTTCTTATACCCACAATGCATCTACTCTTTTAAAACACCAAGAGAAGCTTGACATCCCTTTGCTTAAATCACTTCCTTGATTTCCCATGGCTCCAGGAGTAAAATCCATATATCTGCAAGGGCCTGAAGCCTGTGGACCCTGCTTCCCTCCCCTCTCTCTTACTATACTCCAGCCACACGGCCTTGCTTTTATTTCTCACTCCCAGGGCTGGGACTAGTGTGAGGTGAATGACTCACAAAATATCAAAAATTTAAAGATAGGATCAGTACCAGTGTTTTGCCAAGTTCTATTAGAGCTTGAGGCAAAGGGAAGTCAGTAACACTCAACCTGTCTTTATTTAACATACTGATACTTTGTTCATCGTGGGTTTTGTTTTGTTTTGTTTTGTTTTGTTTTTTGCATTAATTTTGATTTGGAAAATAGTACATTAAAATATCATGTATTTTGATACTGAGGTTTTTGGCAGCCCCTTTAATTTTGTAACCTAGGTGAGTGTCTCATGCTAGTCCTTGCCCTGCTCAAATCACCAAGTTCATTCCTGCTTCAGGATCTTTGTTTATTCTTTCCCCTCTACATGGAGTCTGCCTGCCACCAGCTCATTGCATGGGTGGTTCCTTTCTGTTCTTCAGGTCTCAGCCTAAATGACACCTCCTTAGGGAAAGTGATCATCTTGTTTTAACACTAATCCCACCCTGCCCCCATTTACTCTTTATCATAGATAGCATTCTAATTTTTTTCTTAAAAGAATTTTTCACACTCTCTAACAATTTGCTTTGCTGACCTGTTAGCCTGTCTGTTATCTGTCTCCCTGACTAGCATATACTCCATATGAGGTAAGGAGTCCAGCATTATGCTCAGATCCTAGGAGCCCTCCAATGCATTCTTTTAACTACATATTTTTATTTTTTTATTATGTTATGTTAATTACTGTACATTACATCATTAGTTTTTGATGTAATGTTAAGGAAATAAAGACTTTATTTATTTTTTTTTTAAGATTTTATTTATTTATTTGACAGAGAGATAGAACAAGTAGGCAGAGAGGCAGGCGGAGGGAGAGGGAGAAGCAGGCTCCCCACTGAGCAGGGAGCCCGATGTGGGGCTCGATCCCAGAACCCTGGGATCATGACCTGAGCCGAAGGCAGCTGCTTAACCAACTGAGCCACCCAGGTGCCCCTGAAATAAAGACTTTAAATGATACACCGGACCAAATGGACTTCACAGATATATTCAGAACATTCCATCTCAAAGCAACAGAATACACATTCTTCTCTAGTGCCCATGGAACATTCTCCAGAATAGATCACATCCTAGGTCACAAATCAGGTCTCAACCAGTACCAAAAGACTGGGATCATTCCCTGCGTATTTTCGGACCACAGTGCTTTGAAACTAGATCTCAATCACAAGAGGAAAGTCGGAAAGAACTCAAAATACATGGAGGCTAAAGAGCATCCTACTAAAGAATGAATGGGTCAACCAGGAAATTAAAGAAGAATTAAAAAAAATTCATGGAAACCAATGAAAATGAAAACACAACTGTTCAAAATCTTTGGGATGCAGCAAAGGCAGTCCTAAGAGGAAAGTATATAGCAATACAAGCCTTTCTCAAGAAACAAGAAAGGTCTCAAATACACAACCTAACCCTACATCTAAAGGAGCTGGAGAAAGAACAGCAAATAAAGCCTAAACCCAGCAGGAGAAGAGAATAAAGATCAGAGCAGAAATCAATGAAATAGAAACCAAAAGAACAGTAGAACAGATCAATGAAACTAGGAGCTGGTTCTTTGAAAGAATTGATAAGATTGATAAACCCCTCGTCAGACTTATCAAAAAGAAAAGAGAAATGACCCAAATCAATAAAATCATGAATGAAAGAGGAGAGATCACAACCAACACCAAAGAAAAGCAAACAATTTAAGAACATATTATGAGCAACTCTATGCCAGCAAATTAGATAATCTGGAAGAAATGGATGCATTCCTACAGATGTATAAACTACCAAAACTGAACCAGGAAGAAACAGAAAACCTGAACAGGCCTATAACCACTAAAGAAATTGAAGCAGTCATCAAAAATATCCCAACAAACAAAAGCCCAGGGCCAGATGGCTTCCCAGGGGAATTCTACCAAACATTTCAAGAAGAATTAATACCTATTCTTCTGAAACTGTTCCAAAAAATAGAAATGGAAGGAAAACTTCCAAACTCGTTTTATGAGGCCACCATTACCTTGATCCCAAAACCAGACAAAGACCCCATCAAAAAGGAGAATTACAGATCAATATCCTTGATGAACATGGAGGCAAAAATTCTCACCAAAATACTAGCCAATAGGATCCAACAGTACATTAAAAGGATTATTCACCACGACCAAGTGGGATTTATCCCTGGGCTGCAAGGTTGGTTCAACATCTGTAAATCAATCAATGTGATACAATACATTAATAAAAGAAAGAACAAGAACCATATGATCCTCTCAATAGATGCAGAAAAAGCATTTGACAAAGTACAACATCCTTTCTTGATCAAAACTCTTCAGAGTGTAGGGATAGAGGGTACCTACTTCAATATCATAAAAGCCATCTATTAAATACATATTTTAAAAATGAATTAATGAATAGGCCAAGTCCACATTGAATAACATTCCACCCTTCTCTTCTTGGCCATTGCTTTTCTTCTCTATTATGATCTCCCTTGCTAGCCTATGAGAGAATGAGATCTTCCTGAAACAAATACCTGTGGAGTTTTCTCTAAAAACAAGACAAAACAAAATACAGAAGAGTTTACATGGAAACCAAACCAAACCAAACTACAGAAGGTGGATGGTGATCCTCTTAGGTCTGCTTCAGGTTTTTATTTGTTCTGGATTTATGAATTAGTAATTATTCCCATGATTGCACAAAGGCTTATAGTCATAACTGTTGAATCCAATTAACTGCTGAGACTATTTGGTACATTCAATGATTTTTTTTTTAAATTTAACCATAGAAATAAACTCTTATTAAAATTTCAATATATGGAAACTGGCTTTTAGGTTTTGCCTTTATGTTTCTAAGATAATAAATCTAGCAATGGTTTATTCATTCAATAAATATTTATTGAATGCCTACTATATTCCAGACATGCTCTCAGGTGCTGGGCATACAGCAATGAACGAGTCATAGTCTTTGCTTTATGGAATTTATCTTCTAGTGCAGGGAGACAGTAAGCAAGTGAACAATCCAGGAAGAGAGATTGTTAGGAAGAAAACTAAAGCAACCTAAGGGAGATGAAGAGGGGCGGAGTAGGTGTGAGGGATCGAGGGAACCTATTTTGGGGAGGGGGGTGTCAGCAAAGGCCTCTTTGAAGACCTGACATTTCTGCAGAAGCCATTACAGTATTTGACCTTGAAGTCTGTTTTGTCTTAGATTTTAGTTCCAGGCAGTCATGGGTTGAATTCTCTGGAAGCAGGTGCCAAAACAGGCTTTGGGTACATGATGTTAATTTGGGATCAGCACCTGTGAAAGGAAGAGGGGAGCAGGATTGGGGCATAGGGAGATATTGAAGTGTCAGACTATGACTAACCTGTGTCTAGCAAACGGTGCTTTTTAAAAAAGGCTTTTCGGGAAGCCTGGCTGGCTCAGCCAGTTCAGCGTCTGCCTTCGGCTCGGGTCATGATCTGGGGGTCCTGGGATCGAGCCCCACATTGGGCTCCCTGCTCAGTGGGGAGCCTGCTCCCCCTCCCTCTGCTCCTCCCCTTGCTTGTGCTCTCTCTCTCTCTAAAATAAATAAATGAAATCTTAAAATAATAAAATAAAAAAGGCTTTTCTTGTTATAGCTTTGTTCATCCCCAAATTCAAATAATCAATACACTGTGAAGTGAGTGATTGAACAAATATTTAAGAAATATCAACTGTGCATTAAGCACTCTGATAAGGACTGGATGGGAAGGAGAAGCAAGCGCTGGGTCCTCATGGAGCCCTCATGTCCCAAGGAATAGACATCTCTGAATAATTTCAATTCAGTGTGGAAACTGTATTTAAAGGAGGCTCTTGGAATGCATTGAAAGGCAGATCATTGGTTAAATGATTTACCTGGAAGTACATTCTGTAGCTAACTGACCTGGCAGCCTCATTGGTATGCAGCCTTCCTCAGAAATCAAGTATTCTATGGAAACAGTATTAAAGTTCTATCTTGGAAGAGGCAGAAAGTTGATAATCCCTGCCCTCGGAATCTCACAGATCTAGAACATCTCTTCCACACTTTATCATTCAGGACGCTGGGGCTTCGGCTGATTAGTTTTGGGACCATTTGGACAGATAATAAATAAAACTTTCAGGGATGAGAATGGGACCTGCACTACTTTTCCACCCAAGCCCTCACAGTTACAGCTGCACACAGTGCATAGACAAAAAACTCCCCTACTCTCAAGGCATTCCTCTGTAAAGGGGCAATGCATAGATGTTTGGAAGATATCTGTATGTCACAACACAGTATATATAATCGATCTGTATGCAGCTAATGTCTAAGAGTTCTGTTAAAGAGGCCCAAGGAGACAGCTCTTCCCAACCTAAAGTACAATTAATTTGGAAAATCTAAAGAAAAAAAATGAAATGAGGAGTTGAGTAGAAAATGAACGTCCTGAAGGGAACTACATAAAATTTGCATTAAGAAAAATCTAGAAGCTTTATTTTAGAAAGAGAATATATCAACAATATAATTATTGTGACTATTAGTGTTCTGTGCATTTTTTTTAATTTTTTTAATTTTTTTTTTAAAGATTTAATTTATTTGACAGAGAGAGGCCCAGTGAGAGAGGGAACACAAGCAGGGGGAGTGGGAGAGGGAGAAGCAGGCTTCCCGCGGAGCAGGGAGCCCGATGTGGGGCTCGATCCCAGGACCCTGGGATCGTGACCTGAGCCGAAGGCAGACGCTTAACGACTGAGCCACCCAGGCTCCCCATGTTCTGTGCATTTTTTAAAAAGATTTATTTATTTGAGAGAGAGAGCATGTGTGTGCAAGCAGGGGGAGGAGCAGAGGGAGAGGGAGAGAGAGAAAATCCCAAGCAGACTCCCCACTGAGCACAGAGCCCATGGTGGGACTCAATCTCATGACCCTGAAATCGTGACCTGAGCCGAAATCAAGAGTCGGACGCTCAACCGACCGAGCCACCCAGGCGCCCTAGTTTTCTGTGCCTGTTTTATGCAAATAATACACTTATTGAAGAACTCTAAAAATATTTGAAAAATAAGAGGAAGTATCAATACCACCCATAGTTCTACAGCCAAGAATAGCTGCTCTTGTCTTATAGTGTTATTTCTAGGTATCATATTTTTCATTTAATTGAAAAAACTAATTTTTTTCACTATGTAATGGAGACAGGAAAGAGGAACTCAAGTTCCAGAATGGGAGTGTCACATAGTAGCAGAGGAGTTGTGCGTTTGAAGTGTAACTTGGCCGTGAAGCTCTTAAATTAAGTTTTGGCATTGCTAGCTCAAGACACCGCAATCTATGTTTAGTCTGTAATCCTGGAGGAGAGACTTGATGAAGAAGAGGACCAAGTGAAGTTGTGTACCGAGAACAACTTATTTAGGGATTTCAGGTTTTAATATACGGGTGTGGAGGTAGCTCGGGAACGCAAACCTTCCTCATTATTGGAAAAACTTCTAATCCCTTCCTCCTTGGGTGCCTTCCTGAGTCCGGCGCGCCTGTATGGAGAACCCCGTAGAGCTAACTGCAGCCTGCAAAGCTTGAGGCAAATCATCCATTGTCTGGTGAAATTTGTCCTCCGGCTAAAATAATATGCCTGTTTGCCGAGCAATGCACAATTTTAGGCTAGATAAATGGGGCATGTTAAAAGCACACACACAGAGCATGTTCCTATGGCTTTTTGAGACCATTATTGAGGAAGAGGAAAGATTTTACCTGCAAATCTGTTTGACTGTTTGTCAACCCCTCTAGTACTCTTGGACAGGATCCTAAGACCGCTTTTTACTTCTGTGCCTTTCCCGGGATGACATATTTGATGTGCAATCTTTGCATGAGGAACTACAAAGTGCAGAAATCGACAGGGTTTTCCAAGGTGGAGGGTGGACTTTAGGTGGCAAGATTAGTGTTCTCTCTGAGACCTTAGCGAGAGACTATAACGAGTTCACTTTGTAATGCGCGGAATGAAACTCCTTTTGTCTGACAGGTACAAAGTTGCTTTTTTTTTTTTTTTTTTCCTCAATGGCAATGATTTAAGTCCAGAAAATCACTTTTCCTGAAAAGCACTTTCTAAATTATTATCTTTCCCTATGATATCATGTCTTTGTTGTCCCATGGAAAAAATCAGCCACAAAGGGAATCACTATAAAGGTACAGCTGCCCTCTTCCTCCTTTCATGAGGAATAGAATGGCTTTTAATGTTTGAGGTGATTTTTTGTTGTTTCTGAGCAATGCAATATGGACCAAAATAATAATGAAGTAGTACAGCTTTGGTTAAAAAATATACTAGATTAATTAGAGTATATACACTATCATTTGGGAAGCACATTTATGAGAGTACCAGTCCCTCTTGGTAAATGGTCACAGGAATCAAAGTCTAAAATATAGCTAGGTCTCTCTTTTCCTGGACGTGTTATACATTCGTGGAAAGGGAGGTGCCTCTCTAACACATCACCTTAGAATAACGGGATTATAATTCTGCCCCCAAACCAAGACTCCTGTCTGATTTCCATTGCCTTCTACTTCATTAGAGGTTTTCAATATTTCATAAGGGGAGAGGCTCCGCAGTTGACATATAGGTTAATTTCCTCTCCTGGAAGATTTTGGAAAGGATGCTCCTAGAGGTGTGAAGATTGGGTCTAATTCTCTCTGAGTGGCCATCATCATCCTCCCACCAACACATGCATGTGCAAGCAACAGAGCCTACACCATTCCCCATCTCCATTTGCCCCAGCAACTGGTCTTTGCTGTCTCAACTTCCTGATGTCAGGCATAAGACTTTGGCAACTATAAAAAATTTCTCTTCATCTGTACTTTTCATTGTCAATTATTCCAGATAGAAATGAAAATTAAATAAAGGAAATATAATAAGAGTTTAAAGGATTGTTTTCATTCTGAATGTCAAAGCCTTGGTTTTTGGACCTTAGCCATCATTGTCAAAATCTGACAGTGAGTATTTCTTTTTTGGTTGTGAACATATTGAACTTGAACTAGGTCAGTGCCCCCAGCATTTAAAGTTTTTAGGGCAGGTTTCATAGGTGTTCCCACCATAAAAAACGAAAGTCTTGGAACAGAATGTTGACTTTGTTTTTAGATGTTTCAGGTGCCATTAAAAAAGGATGACAAAGATTTTAATTGCACATCTATTTGACTCTTTGCCAGTCTTCTGAATAACCTTTCAGGACTTTGAGGCATTTTGTTAAAAAGTTCATCGAATGATTTTAAAAAAATGGAATGGCTAGAGATTATATAAGAGGCAATACTTCATTGTTATGACCTGGAGAATGAAACTAGAATGAAGTCTCAAGGTATTTATTCTGGAATTCTCAACTTTGAGAATATAAATGCCAGGCAACCCGACCCTCAGGTTGAAATATGTCTCAGTGTGAGGATCCTTGCCTGCATGTGGATGCCTATGCTTTGGACTAAGGGATGCCCACTTATTGAAAACCAGCTCGATACTTGTACCCAGTATGGGGCACTGCTCTGTGTGATTTGGGAATACTAGCTCAAGTGGGACAGTAGAGAGTTTTGTGTCTAATAATAGGAATTGTGAGGATGTAAGTCTGGAGGAAGAATGGCAACCACCAAAACAGCTCTACTTTCTACCGTAGCTGTGTTCTCAGAAAAGCAGGCCTCCTTCTCCATTTCTAAGACCTGAAGAAGAAATTCAGATTTATTGTCATATACCTGGATTGATGGCAGATACACTTTGTTGCCTACCCAACAGCTAACCCACCTTCTTCCTTGCTCCCGTAACAAAAGTCTGTGTGGGTGGTAACATGCTCAGTAAAGGGGACCCCCTTCCAAACTGCTGGGACTTCTGGGAAATGCTTTGGTTTCTAATTAAGTAGGACCAGTATATATCCCAGTTTTTCTGATGGTGATGGAATATGTGTATTGTCCCAGTAAAATTATTAATAGTGTCTTCTTTCACTTTGAAAAATTCTGGTTCAAGTGATAAATTATATGATCTACCTATGAATATGAGAGAAATCGCTGCTCTACTTTCCTCCTGTCTCTGGCAACATAAACTGAGGGTGTGATGCTTGGATGTGAAGCAGCCATCTTAGGACTATGAGGATGAGAGCCAAGATAGAATCAGAGAATCAGATCCAAAACCACAACTGATGCTGGAACTCCAGTGCCTCTGGATTTGGCAGTAAAAGTGAAGGCTTGTTTTTCTCACTTAAGACACTTAGAAAAACATTCTGTTACCTGCAGAGAAGAGTATGGAGGAAGGGAGAAAGAGGAATGAAGTCTTTTCATGAAAAGGATTTTGAATCACTTTGAATAAGATTTCTGAGTTATAGTTAGTATTATTTTCTCCATTCCTCCTCAAGAATTCTGGAAATTACGTTTGGTTGAACAGAATGGTAGAGAGTATTCCCATGATCTGCTGAGTGAAGAGGGGTGGAAATTGAAAAAGAGTAACTGTTTTTCTCACCCCCTATGGTGGGCCCCTCTTGGGACCACTAGAAATTGGTGGCAGTATGTCTAGGATAAAGGTTCTCACATGATTGAGCCACCACCAACCCTGCCCCAAATATGACCAACTAGATATGGGGACTCAATAATTTGACTTGCACATCACCAAAATGGCTATAAGCAGAATTCATATTTACTTTATGGATATGACATTCCTTGTGCACTATTTCAGAGGAAGATATTTGTTGAGAAACTCTGAAAACTACTCTTGATTCTCTTTACTATATAGAAAAGAGAACCGATTTCCATTCACTTACTTGAGATTACTTTAGGCAAATGATGACTGAATCACAAGAATTCCATATGGCTTAGATTGAAAACTGATTCATTGTCTAACCAAAGTGTGCTCACACAAAGCAAACCAAAATCCCATTTAAAAATTGCTTTAGTGTTGATACCAAACACCAAATTGTTCAGCTCTTCTCCAATATATATGTAGGTAAACGTCTATTATAACTTATAAAGCAAAGTTGCTGACTTTCAAGGGAGAAACATGCAGGGAGAAGACCCCTCCATATACAGTGTCTGGCACTGTGGCTGGCCTATAGTTTAATGGGGGTGTTCCTATCTTACTCTCTCCCTTACTGTAGTATTAGATAGTGGTGTGGTTCCACAGGGTTTGGCTGGTGAGACCTGGATAGTTACAGGCTAGTTTTCTTTGCATCCTTCTTAAAGAGGACAATGTTCTTTTTGTTTCTCCTTCTCCAGAAGGCCACAGAGGATGCTACACTTACAGTCACTGGAAGAGTGCTGTAGTGGGTCATTCTTAGGCTACTGATTTGTCTGAATGAGTTCCACATCTTAAATATCTGTAGTGATCTGCAGCAGCTAAAGAATTAATCTTCCCAGCACAATTTCCTACCTTTTGCTGGGTGCTGTGGTCATCTTGGGCTTACTTCTGGGGCAGGACAGACCTCCCAACTGACCATTCACTCCAGAGATGAGATGGAGTGAAAAGAATGTCTAACACGTGACAGTCCCACTAGCAGCACGTAAAAATGCTCATGTCACTGCGTGCCCCCCAAAATAGATATCGCCTCTTCATATCCAAGTGGCAAAGATTTTAAAAAACTGGTATCTCATGACTATTTTAGATTTATTTCTTTGATCACCACAGAGGATGTAAGTTTGCTATTTGTTCTTTCCTTTTAATTGCCTGTTCCTGTCTTCTCACTTGCTATCAGAGTATATTTTCTCTTTTTAGCTTGAATTTCTTTGCATAAGCAAACATGTGTGTGAGTGTGTGTGTGTGTGTGTGTGTGCGTGCGCCTAAGAGTGTGGTCCTAAATTGGGCTTAGGCACCGGAAAGTAATGTAAGCATCACCCCACCTCCATGGCAGTATATCTGATGGGGGAAAGAAAGCCCAGATATTCACATTTTGAAAAAGCAAGATATTTTGATACCCCAGCTAATTAATTAATTATTGAACCAATCAATTTACCCCTTTGTCATTCCAGAAATCTACTTTGAGTGCCTACTGTTCTAGGCACCATTTTAGGAGCCAGGGGCATAGCTACTGTAAGATGACACCCCTGCCTGCATGGAGTTTACATTGCAGTGGAGAAGATACATGACAACCAGCAAATAGATAAACGCTATAAGCTAGTTTCTAGTATTGATGAGCACTGTGAAGAAAAACAGAGCAGGGTAAGTGGTGGGCATGTGATAGACACCACACTCTTAGCCTCACCTCAAACATCATAGTGTCTTTTGGACAAAGAAGGAAGAATTGTCATTCCCTCCCTCTCCTCTCCCTCCCTCCCTTCTTTCCTCCCTCCCCCCCTTCCCACTTTCTCTCCCTCCCTCCCTCCCTTCCTTCCTCCCTCCCCCCCTTCCCTCTTTCTCTCCCTCCCTCCCTTCCTCCATACCTCCCCCCTCCCTCCCTGCCTCCCTTCCTTCTTCCCTCCCTTTTCTCTTCCTTTTGCAACTGCAGTTAGGACAGACAAGGCAGGCTGAGTGAGGACTTCTAGGATTATGTTTTTCTTTTCCTTCATGGAAAAGCTTATTTCTAGTGAGTATTTTATTATCACTTCCAATGGGATAGTTCAACCTTGGTGAAATTGACGTATACTTGAATAAATATTCTTAAGGTCCCATCAGCTCTCTTCCTTCATTGCCCAATTCCCAAAGATGAGTGAAGTCTTCACTGAGTATTGCATGACCTCAGTGCTTTTGCATCAACACACTCAGCTAACAAACCTTTTCTTGGTCTGCATGTATTGGCTCATCTGCATTTTTGAATATATGTGTAATTAATTTTCAAGTGTTCTTGATTCAGTCACAGGGCTAATGATGTTGAGGATAAAAATATTTCTCCTAAAATGAAATTCCCGCCAGTTCACTTCTCTACAGTAGTTCCTCACAATCAGACTTCTTGCAGCTCATTTCAGATGAAGCAGTTTAAAATCTCCTTGTCCTCATTTGAGCCTGTTTCAAAGGAGCAAATTGTAGCCACTTTCATAGTGACCCTAACTTACCCTACCTGTGAAGTTTAAAGCTTCCCGTTTAGTAGACTCTGCTTATATATACGTATATATATGAGAATAATGTTCTCAGTGACTCCTTGGCCCTTAACTTTTTCTCTGAAAGTTTAAGTACTACTTTCTTGAGATTGCCCAGAGTCCTAGCTGGGAATTTATCATAGTGCTTTCAAATTAAAGCACAATTAATACTATTAACATTAAAAAAATGTGGCTGGCACACTACTCCTATTGTCTTCTTACTTGAGACCAGAGGATAATAGGAAAAAATAAAGTAAAAACATAATTGAAGGTACCTAATATGTCTGCCTGCATATTTGTTTACAAGCAGTAACTCCAGAGCAACAGGATCATGTGAGCTTGCAACAGTGAAGTCAGATGAAAGGGGAATCTTTTCGGTTCTTTCCTTTGCACCAAAACTTTGGGCCAAGTATATTTTCCAACTACTCTTTAAATTGTTACTGCTTATATCCAAACCTTGATTACAAATACTAATGGTGGAAGATTAATTTAAAAGTAGCTCCCAATCCAAAAATAAGTTAAATTTAGCTTCGACATACATTTTGGTGCTTTCATTTTACTATAAGATAATTAAGATTCATAATATTTCACACAACACAGTGAATCTAGTTTAATTATTTAAGGAAATTAAATAGGCTAAAGGGGGGGTAGTAATACGTTAAGAGTGTGGACTTCAAGCACACCTGAATTCATATCAAGTCTCTGCCATGGGAGAGGTGGGTGAACCCAGCCCAGTTGTGAAATGTGATCACTGAGCGTGGTCCTTAATACATAGTAAGCTCCAGATGTTAGTTATTATTGTTGTCATTATTTGGATAAGTGCCAGCTATTGGGTATATGTATTGGATTTTCAAAGGCCATAGACTAGGTTTCATGTACACTGGGTGTTATACGCAACTAATGAATCACTGAACACTACATCAAAAACTAATGATGTACACTACACAGCGGCTAACTGAACATAAAAAAAACCCCCAAACCCAAACAAACAGAAAAACATCTTGCTGCATATTTTCCTAGCACATTTTCTATGCATAAAAACATATATTCTAAATTTAAAAAATCTTTAAGAAATATATTATTATGGACTTTGGAAATTATGTTATCAAGGAGAAGAAGCCAGACTAATGCCAGGAAATGTAAACGAAGAATTACAGAAGTATGTCTCTGGATCAACAGGGCTGAATGTGGGGTCATGTAGGAGTCAATGCCGGGACCATGCATTTGAAAGTGCTTTATGATGATTTTGAAGGTAGGGATACACACTGATGTTGTCAACTTTGCAAAGAGACTTAAGAAACTCCAGGAATCTCTAGTAGTATTTATTTTAGAAAGCTAATGGAAGGGTCTGTGAGTGTTCCAAAATGAGATAGACAGAGGAGCTTCAATGTGGTAAATACAAATAATGCATTTCTCCATAATATATATGGAAGGTGAGCTAACAGGCCAGTCAGGCTGATAGCTGTTATCTTCCTTAGAGCTGCCAAAAAGGACCAGGAAGCTGGGTATAAGGAAGAAGGGGGGATGCTTACAGACTCCAGGGCTCACCCACCTCCTAAGGATCACTGCATATTGAGACCTTAGGAAAGACATAATAAACTTGGAACAGGTCCAAAGAGGGCAGCTAAAATCCTCAGGAAGCCAGAAGGACATGTGTAAAAAGAAACTCCAAATATGAGGTTCTACCAACAGAGACTAAAACCTTAGAACTGTTGACTCTGAAAATATGAATATATACCAAACACACTGATAAAATTATGAAATATGAAAGTGAACATAATTGATCAAATTTTGGCCTACTAGGATGGGTGGGATACCACTTGAGGCTTAAAAGACATCATTTAATACATAGAAGGAAATATTTTTCATAGCGACAATAAATACATGAAGCTTATTAAATAAGGTAAATAAAAATAATATAACTTTAAGAAGTAATATTAGATCATTATATTAGAGCTTCAGAATAGGTTATTTGGACAAAAGGAGGAAGTTTAACTTACTGATGACACCATAGTTAGCAATTCCAACCCTTATCTCTTAATTTTATTATAAGAAAGTTAGGTTGAATTGTCCATCAGTCTGATCCAGTAAGCAATTTCTCCATTTTTCATATTTGTCAATTTGGGAAAAATCTATTTTAATACATTTTTTAATTGAAGTACAATATGTATCTAGAAAAATGCCCAAATCAGAGTGACAGTTTGATGGATTAGCACAAAGTTAACCCACTCATATAACTACATCCTAGGTCAAGAAATAGAACATTACCAGCTGGGCACTCTTCCAATGACTTTCCCCACAAAGGTGATCACTCTCATAATATCCAACATCATAGATTAAGCTTGCCAGGTTTTGAGCTTTTAATAAAAGCAACCATAATGTATATATTCTTTGACATCTGGCTTCTTACTATATTTGTGAGATTCATTCATATTATTGCATGCAGTGGTGGTTCAATCATTTTCATTGCTGATTATTATTCCTTTATATGAATATACCACAATTTATTTTTCCATTCCAATTATGGACATTTGGGTTGTTTCCACTTTGGGGCTCTTAAGAATGAAGCTACTCTCACTATCTGGTGCCCATATGGATAACTGTATTGAGGATACACCTAGGGTTTAAATCGCGGGGCATAAATTATGCCCATAAAATTCAAATTTGGAAAAACAGGAAAATTGCATAAGCTTCCTTCCTGACATTGACTTCTTGATGTTTTCTATCTGTTAGAAACTAACTTTTGTGCCAAATGAAACGAGGAGCCAACTGTGGCTCCTGGGTCAATACTAAGAAGAGGAACCCCTATTTTGTAGCTGCCAGGTGTGAGGCATATTGAGGAGTTTCAGACTCTTAGAATTTAGTAACTGTGGGTCTCCTGCTGTTTTCATGCCACTTGCCTTCCTCAGACCACGAGATTTGCTTTCACACTTGGATAAACCTCCTTCTCGTTAGCAGCTTTAGAAATATTTTCCATTTGTCTCAAATTTGTAATGTCTGGACGTGGACTTTAGTATTTTCCATCGCTAATAGATACTGCTATCTAATTAAAGATACATTTCAAGGACCTGGGAGACTTGAAATAGGGTTGGCTGCCATACCGCTTTATTAATGCTAGAAGATCAGGCTTTTGGAAATACTACATCTTTTACCTTGCACCCAGGAGTCAGTCAAGGGTTTAGAGTAGGAGAGATGGGTGCCATCTTTCTACTGGCTGAATGCGGCTTTGCTTTTTTAAAAACAGTCAATGTTTTTAAAAAGAAACTGAGTTGCCACTCCCCAGATGCTGAGGTCTGACTCTCACAGGGTTGCTATGCCTTGAGCGCTCTACAGAGACTTCATTTAGCTTTACCACTGTGCATGTTTAAGGTATAGAAACACTGCCAAATTTAATTTTATAGGTATGATTTCTGAGCACTTGCTAAGTGCTTTAGGTGTATTATCTCATTTAATTTCTCAAGCAACCTTATGAGTTAGAGACTACTACCATCGCTTCTTATAGATGGGACAACAGAGACTTGTGGTGGTCAAGCATCCTTCCCAATGATAAGGAAGCAGCACTAGCGGGTGGTGGAATCAGAACTCAGACCCATGTTTCAGAGATTGCTGCTGAAGTCGTGAGTCACTCTGAACCGTCTCCTACTCTGGGTTCCCTACTTAACTCTTCCGGTTTTTCACTCGTGATCAATTTAGCTTTGCTTCTCTCTTAATAACTTGGCAACGTTGAGGTCTCTCTCCGCAGGACTGTCGTTCTCTACATTCAACATTTCTGGGGGCGCCTGGGTGGCTCAGTTGGTTAAGCGACTGCCTTCAGCTCGGGTCATGATCCTGGAGTCCCTGGATCGAGGCCCGCATCGGGCTCCCTGCTCGGCAGGGAGTCTGCTTCTCCCTCTGACCCTCCCCCCTCTCATGTGCTTGCTCTCTCTCATTCTCTCTCTCTCTCAAATAAATAAATAAAATCTTTAAAAACAAAACAAAACAAAACATTTCTGTCTTCCTCAGGGTATTGCCTCAGGATTCTCTCCGCCAAGAAGGTTCACTCTGCCTCTGTTCCCACTTGCATCACATTCTAGTCTGCTGCCTTTGTTCGAGGGCATAGCTAGTACAGACATTCATCTCGAAAGGCTTCTGTGTCTTGGTCAGTATTTTAAGACCAGGGCCCAGTGAGGAATGATGTTGCAAACTACGGCATGTTAGCAGTTTGTGGTAACAGAGTTATTTTACATGGCATGTCAGTGCCTGAGAATGGAGTATGATGTGAAGTGAAAAAAGCAGAACATCGAGTGGTATGCACTAGCTAATTCCCATACAGAGCCATGCGCGTATTAGTCAAGATTGGAAGATAACTTGCATAAGATTGGTATTGTTTATTATATTCTGTGCTGTGTGCTAAGTTGCTTAAGTTAATAGAACTACTAAATAACAGATTGACTTGGACAAGTGATGTAAAAATAATTGAAGGCAACATAAATCAAGGATCATAAGTGGGAATTACACTAAACACCTTTTTTGATCATATTTTACAGGTTATGACATGTATTTGCATATATATATATATATTTATATTTGAGTTTATAGCAATACTAGCAACACTAGGAAATAGAGAAGAGGTGTTATCGTCCCCAAATATACCTTGCCCTCCTGGGTCTGTTTGTCTTTGATGCGCCCCCCCTTCCCTCTGCTGTTTTCCAGGTTCCCAGACCGGTTGGCTTCTGGCGAGGTTCAGCTGATGAGAGACACTGGCTGGAGGAAGGGAAAAACCAGTGTGTTTCTTCCTGTTCTTTTCTGCCTTGGACTGTCCCTCCCCTACTTGTCTGCTTCAGACAGGGCTCTGGGTTGACAGTCTTCCCTTAAAGAATGAGCGGACTGAGAAGTCATCTTTCTCTGTTCTCCGGCAAGGAGATTTTTGAAGAGTCACATTGAGGGACCCTCAACTGCCAACTTAACCTCTTTACAGCCTAAGCCTGAACCTGCCTCTCCCATCGTTCTTTTGGGGAGGAGAGGGTGTGGGATGGCTCTGGCAGCCTGAAAATGACAGCCCTGGGAGCCACTGGGAGCTCCCGGGGTGGCAGTGGCTCTGGGTGTTGAGCAGGCTTCAGTGGTGTCTATGAGGTCTGGGCTTTGGGCAGGGGAGGCCCTGCTGGGAGAACAGCTGAAGTCGGCCCCCAAGATCAGAGAGCAGGCTTGTTTAGGTTAAGGTTTCAAAGTACTCGCTTTTATTACATTTTAATGATCAGAGTCATAATTTATTCATAGAGCTCAAGCTGAGCACCCTGGATTTAGCCAAACACAAGGCTGCCATCTTATTCTCAGGCCAGCCTATGAAAAAGTTTGAAATAGAAGGGAAATTTGGGGTTGGGCATCTTCATTAAAAACGAACATAAAGGATTTGCTGAACATTGATAATAGAGTATGTAGGATCACATTACTTATTTTGAAGGCTTCGATGGTTCATGTGGACTATGTCAGTAAGTTACGTCTTTTTTGCTAGAGACCTAACCTCTTATGAACTTGTATTTTCAGACCTTCACAATACGTGGGTGGTAGGATGTAGCTGCCCCTGAATTCCTCTCCAACTTTGAGTTTTAGAGTAGTCCATGTTTTACCTTTTCCTTTTTGAGAGACAGAGAGAGAGAGGAAGTGGTGGGTTGTGCTCTATTTCTACATAAAACTTGGGGAAGATTGAGTGAGGTCCTAATGCATTTGGAAAGAAAGAATGAAGAAGAATTTAATTACCTCTTTACCCTGCTGCTAGATGCAAGTCATGATAGGGAGTGATTAACTTTTATGTTTCTGAAGCATTTTCACATGAAAGTCATTTTCAAAGAAACAGCAAGTAATCCTGGCAATTTAGAGTTTGTTTGAGGCACTTTCAAAGTGACCCCTCTGTATGGGGAGAGATTAGGACAACACCCATGGGGGTAAGACTCTGATGGATAACTGGCATCTGGATGTGAAAGATTGGTCTGTAAATCCACCTTGGATTCTCTGGCCAGAAGACAAAGCCCTAAGTGTGGCCAATGTTGACTTTTGTCCTTCTTTGTCACTTTCTGTGTCTGTACTTAAAGATCAAAGGACCGCTCTGGAAGAAGACCCTGAGGTGAATGGTGAAAATAATTGCTCAATATTAATTCAGCATCACAGTTTTCCATGATCTGCCTCCATTGAGGACCTAATTCCCAGGTATTTAGCAGGTTCCGTATAATTACGGAGTGAATAAATGAATGAGCAGAAGAAAAGGGAGTAGGAATGAAATACTTCCTAATAGCAGATAATCTAAAAGTCATTTTCTTGGACATTGCAAAGCATTATATGATCTTTTTTCTGTTGTAGATTTACTTCCTTAGTTACCTTTTGCTTGAGTTAATACTAAAATTCATGGTTTTTTTAGTGCTTTCACACTAATTATGTGACTTTACAAGCCTAGAGGGTGCTGAATAGCAAGGAGGCATCAAGAGTAAATGAAAATCTTCCAATGATAATTCTTAAGTGGGTAATCCGGTGAAGTTTTCTCAATGCCAGCATATGTTACCTGTGCGTTTTACCAAGTTGCTGCCCCTCTGAAGTGTTTGGACTCCAATGGAAGGAACTGCTTCATATGTATAGTTTGCACATTGTCAGTGCTTGGCCTGAAAAAAGGAGACATTTAATTTCAAGTGTTTTCAAACGATTTTTTTTAAGGGTTTTTTTTTTTTTTTTTTTTTTTTTTGACAGAGAGAAAGACAGCCAGAGAGGGAACACAAGCAGGGGGAGTGGGAGAGGGAGAAGCAGGCTTCCCGCCGAGCAGGGAGCCCGATGCGGGGCTCGATCCCAGGACCCTGGGATCATGACCTGAGCCGAAGGCAGACGCTTAACGACTGAGCCACCCAGGCGCCGCTCCTCAAACGATCTTTTTGTAGACTCCTTTATAGATTATAGCCATATTTAAAGACCCTGGTTTATCTGTTGTTTTGTATTTCTCTAGGGCAGAGTGTTGGACTGTAATGGGTATAGCAATCGGTAATTCACCTACTTTATTTAACAGATGGACAAATAGGCCTAGAGGGGGTATGTGGTTTCTAACGTTACTTAGGGGCGGAATTGGGACGAGGACCAGATCTCCTAGTGCCAAGTGCTATGCTTTCCCCAGTGTACCACACGAATGTCCACATAAAGGGACACTAAATCATCCTTTGATGTGTTTGCACTTTTTTTTGAAAGATTTTATTTATTTATTTATTTGAGAGAGAATGAGAGACAGAGAGCATGAGAGGGAGGAGGGTTAGAGGGAGAAGCAGACTCCCCGCTGAGCAGGGAGCCCGATGTGGGACTCGATCCCGGGACTCCAGGATCATGACCTGAGCCGAAGGCAGTCGCTTAACCAACTGAGCCACCCAGGTGCCCGTGTTTGCACATTTTTATCCAGAAGGAAGGGAATTAAGGTCCTTTGCCCATAATGGTGATAATAGCCAACAGTTACTCAGCAGTTCCTAAAGATGAGTCACAATACTAAGTGCTTTATAGGTATACTCTCATTAAATATTCATAGCAACTTTATAAGGTAGGTACTATTGTTATCCCTATTTCACAGTTGGGAAAGTAAGCCTCACAGAAGGTAAGAACTCAGATTGTAAATTGGGAGCCAAGATGAGGTAGCCCATAACTCTAGAATAGTCTAGGTCCTCCTCTTTGACCATTTCACTGGACTACCTCCACACATCGGATCCCTGCACCAGAGAGATGGAAGACAGTGTTTGGTGTCTGTGGCTGCTTACCTCAGGAACTTAGGACAATTATGCAAATGAAGACAAAGCCATGGTTTCCAGGATGGCAAAGCCAAGAAACTTTTATCTATCTTATGTGCATAGTCTGCATTCTTAGCCCAAGCTATTTGTTTTGTAAGTGTAGTCTTGGCTTAATGGAAGTCCAGTGAAAATGTGGCTCCATCAGTGAAAATCATTCTATATTCAGGAGCACATAGCTGGCAAACTCAACCATTCAGGAAGCAAGAAGGGAAACTAGGAAGACCATAAAATGGCCCAAATAGCGATCATAAAGCTTGTGTCCATTATGTCTCCTTTTGGAGAGTCCCTCTAATACTTTACTCTTGGCAGACACATTGCCTTTGTGAATTGTTTTTGCAGGTTCTTTGTCCATTTTTTCATTTTTGTGATTTTAAATTGGTTTGCAGGATCTCTTTACATACCAAGCCTATCAATCCTTTGACTGTCATAAATATACAGCTATTTTTCTGTCTGTTGATGGCTTTGTAATTTTATTCAGTCTTTACACGTAAAATTGTTATAGTTTTATGTAGTAAAATCAATCTTTTTCTTTATTATTTCTGCTTATAGGATAGTATGATAGTAAGTGCTCTCCCATCCCAAGAATATATTAATATTCACATCTATTTCCTCTTTTTTTTATAGTGTCTTTTTTGTACTTTTAAAACTTGAATCAAATTGGAATTATTTTGGTGTTTGGTGTAGAATAGGAGGACTTCCTCATTTCTCCAAATTTTTAGTCTTTTAACCTACCCATTTGGTGAAAATCTACCCATTTTCCAATTACTTGAAATATCCTAATTTCTGATATTTACAAATTTCTTCTGTGATTTCTGTGATTTCATCGATACATTTTTGCACCAGTATTTTACTAGTTTTGATTATTATTGGGTATGAACTTAATTTACACTCATTCATGCAATACTGGACTCAGTTTCTAGTTTCCTGGCCCTTAGCAAATTGTAAGATGCAACCTCAAGGCTCTTAAAGGGAGCCTGGGCACATTAAGGAATGACTGTGATCAGCCTGACTCAAAGGTGGGAGGTAGAAAACACTGTGAAGTAGTCTTGAAAACCTAATCAAAGTTATTTGGGAATACTTAATAGAAGTCAAAATTCTTTAAAGATCTCAATAACTTATGAAACTTTCACTAAGTGATTGATATCCTAAAGAACTCAAGTCATAAGAAATAAATATTCACATATTCATAGATTCAGAGCCAATCTCTTGGACTGAACTGGGTCATGGTGAAGTATGGAGAAAACTCAGATCCTGCTCTGCCAGCTGCATGTCATGTAATAGATTTCAGTCCCTACTTAGGATCTGTGCAAAATATAAAGAAATAAACAGGAATTAAAATTTAAATCAGCTCACAAAATGCTTGAATCAATGATTTGGCAAGTGTGTATTTTTCTCTTTGGGAACTACTTGTGTGAACATTCAAATTTTGTACAGATTAGATAATGCATAATGACCTAAACCAGGTTGTTTTAACCTTGGGTACAATTGGTACACCTGGAGTTCTGGAAGAAATAACTCAGCCATGGCGTGTCCATAACAACTCACTCTACCTTTTCTAAAAATTCTTCCTCCTCTCCCCACATCAGTGCAAAGCCTAAGAACAAGTAGCAACAATCAATCTTTACTAATTGACACTCAGCTTGTATACTTTTTGATGGCTCTGAGGATAATCTTGTGATAGTGATGAGAGAATAGAGGAAGAGGAAGAGGAAGAGGCTGACCCTGGCCAGTTTTATAGTTCTATTTCAAAATTCCAGAAAACATACAGATCTCAAGTGAAGAATTTGATGGGCTTTGACAAGTACATTTACTCATGTAACCAACACCCAAATCAGGATATAGAACATTTCTGTCACCTCAGAGAATTCCCTCATCACATGCGGTGACCTCTACCTCACTAGAGAGGCAACCACTCTGATTCTCTAATATCATAGGTTAATTTTGCCAGTTTTTGTAAGTCATGTAAGTGGAATCATAGTATGTACTTTTTTGGGAAAGCAATCTGGCTTCTCTCAGTTCACAAGATGTTTCTGATATGCATCTGCATGGTTCTGGGTGACCATTTGTCCCTGTCTATCACCAAGTAGTATTTCAGTGTACGAATATACCACCCTTGTTTTATCCATTCACGTTAGTGCAATTTTGAGTTGTTTCTAAGTTTTGGCTATTGTTAATCAGGCTGTTATGAATATCTTTATACATGTCTTTTTGTGGGCATATATTTTCACTTCTCTTGAGTAAATATCTGAGAATGGAATTTCTAGGTCAAAGGGAAGTTGTATTATTAACTTCATAAACTGCCATCATGATTTCTCATAGTGGTTGTCCCATCTTCATGTCTCAGTGGGAATGTGTGAGAGTTCATGTTATTGCACATCCTTCCCAGTATTTGGTATTACCAAATTTAATTTAATATTAACCATTCTAGTGGGTTTGAAATAATGTCTCATGGGTCTTATTGCACTTTCCTGATGACTAATACTGTTAACAACATTTTCAGGTGCTTATTGGTTTTTTAATGTCTTCTTTTATGAAGTGATTGTTCAAGACTTCGGTCCATTTTAAAAATGGGGGGGGCACACCTGGGTGGCTCAGTCGGTTAAGCATCTGCCTTTGGCTCAGGTCTTGGTCCTGGGGTAGTGGATCCAGCCCTGCATCGGGCTGCCTGCTCAGTGGGGAGCCTGCTTCTCCCTCTCCCTCTCCCTCCCCCTGCCATGCTCTCATGCTCTCTCTCACCATCTTTATCTCTCAAATAAATAAATAAAAATCTTTTAAAAATGGGTTATCATTCTATTATTGATTGCAAATATTTTCTTCCATTCTGAGACTTGTTTTAAATTTTCTTAATGGTTATTTTAGGACCAGAACTTAAAAATTTTGATGAAGTTTAACTGATCAATCTCTTCTTGCTGCCATAGGTGTTTTTCTGTTTTTATTTTTATTTTTTTTATGTGTGTCCAGTTAAGAAATCTTTACCTACTTAAAGGTGGTGTAGATACTCTGCTATGTTTCTTCTAAAAGGTTTCAGTTTTAATTTTTACAATTAGTTGTATGGTGCACCTCAGATTAATGTATGGGAATGGTACTTGTTAGGGATACAGGTTTACTTTTTTCCACATAGATAGCTATTTCCAGGAGCATTTACTGAAAAGATTTTAATTTCTCTATTGAATTATCTTGGTACCTTTGTAAGAATTGACTGTTAATGTGAGGAGCTGTTTCTGAGATCTTTCTCCAGAACTCCAGGCTCAGATATTCAAATGCTTTACTTGACATTGCCATTTGGATGTCTAATAGACACATCAAGCTCAACATATCCCCAAATTGAACTCCTTCTTCCCCCTTCAAACCTGTTCTACATAAGCTTTCCTCATCTCAGTTTATTATAACTTCATTCTTTTAATCATGCAGTCCAAAAATCTTAGAGTCATTATGGATACTCTCTCTTGCAACTTACACTTCCAAAGTGTGCAAGTCTACTTCCAAAATACATCCAGAATCTGACCACTTCTCTATCTACCATCATGACAATACTGATCTCTGCTTCCACCTTTGCCCCCTAGAGTCGACTTTCGAAGAGTTGGAGTTTCAAGAAATTTTGAAAACTTAGGTCAAATTACTCTTCTGCTCAAAACACTCTAAGGGCTTTCCCTTTGTGCAGAAGATAAGGCACAGTCCTGAAAATGACCTTCCTATCCTCCAAACCCTTTCTGGCCTCATTTCCTACTACTCTCTTCTCTTACTCATCAACAGCCTCCCTGCCCTATAGCTCTTCCTTGTCTGCAGGTGAGGCCCTAACTCACGGACTTTTAGCACTGTTCTGTCTTCCCAATAATTCTGCATGGTTCCCTCCTGCAGTGCAGTGCCTTCACGTCATTGATCAAATGCCACCTCACCAGTGAGAGCTCAGCTGACTATATATTTGAAAGCATAATCCCCCCAGCACTTATCACCTTCTAATATCTTATCTAAAAGTTATTTTGTTTATTTCCTGAATTTAGCTTCAACCAGAACGTAAACTTTATGAGAGCAGGGATTTTGTGCATTTTGTGTCCTGCTATTTATTTAGCATCTAAAGAAATTCTGGACCTTAGTAGACACCCAGTAGATATTTGTTAAATGGACAAATTAATTCCTTCCCTCCAGGGCTTGCAAGGTGTTTTAGGGATATGGAAACAAAGACTCAGACTGAAACAAACGTGGTATTAATTTTGAGATACTTAGTTCTTATCAGAGTCCTTTTGGGATCTAATTTCTAAAAACATATAGCAACGGAAAATCCAGAGCTTAAAGTGCAAGAACAACATCCTTTCCACAGAGCTCCCTGTGCTCTGGTCGTAGAACAGAACTTCACCCACTTTAGGGAATTAAGAAGAAAACAGAAATGTATGGAGCACATTTAGAAATATTTTCAATAAAAACAATAAAAAATTTAAAGTTTTAATACAGAATTAGGCTTCAGTTACTTGCAAAATACTTTATTATTTCCAAACAGTGTTGCAAAAAAAGGAGTTATTATATACGTTAACAATATATAGCTGCTAGTATTAACATATTCACTGGGTGCCAGGCAATATGCTTAGGACTTTGCATGAATGATCTTATTTAATCCTCACAAGAATATTGTAAGGCAGACTATGACTGTAAGTACATGCATTTTAGAGTTGAGGAACTTGAAGCTTAAAGAGGTTAAATACTTTGACAGCTATGTCCGTATGTCTCCTCAGGGGCATCACACTGAAAATAAACTTGTGCTGAATTCTCAGTGCTGGTCACAGAGTCCAGAGGCTCTTCAAACCTCCTATTCCAGGTTAGAGTGTGGCCAGATCTAAAGCAGTTAAGATGTAGTATTTGCTGACAAACTTCTGACCCCAATTCCCCTACCATAGAAAATGTTGCATAATCCTATAAATAGTAACTTTAGGATTGCCTTGCTACCGTCCAACTACTCCTAAAGGAAAATCCTCTTGGCACTTTGGAGCCCATGGGAAGATTAATTTCCACCCATAGATCTCCAGACTCACATCAGATTGAATGAAAGATGCATGGGCTTCAAGAAAAAGAGAGGAAAAAATTCCCAAGACGTGGGTCTAGCCTAGCTGTGCTACCTTTAGGGTTTGTAATAAAGAGCCCACCATTACCACCCCCATCACACCACACATACACATAAGTAGAGGTAAGTTGCACGGAAGCCTAGAAACAGTTCCTGAAGTTACAAAAAGATGCTGGGCATCGTGAGTTTGAGCAGATGTGCCCTCTGTGAAAGGAGGAATTAGTCTCATGTTCTGGTCTTCTTGAAAGCTGCAGAACCACCCCTGGGAGTTTCAGTGCTGTGATGCTCTATTTGGTGTCCTGATGGTATCATTTTCTGAACTTTGCAGCCTGAGTTACTTCACCCACAGGTACCAGTAGGCCACTCCTCAGCATCTGTAAATGTACTTTCACAAGAGGAGAATAGAAATCTCTCCAGTTGGTTCAGTGGCTTCTGATGATCTCTAGTTACTTCTCAAAGTCCCAGAAATAGGCTTATGCTTTATTTCCCCAGGACCTAGTCTGTCTCTCACCCTTGTTTCAACAATTCTAACACGGGTTTAACCCTTTTGCATCAGTTTCTTCCCCCCTTTCCACTCCTCATCCCTCCTGGGCTTATCACTTCCTATGGCATCACAGGTCCCATGGTTTTTCTTGGGCCTTCTTCAGGTCACCGGGTGTCTGGTCCTGAGGTTCTGGCTGCCCACCAACAGATCATCCCATCACTCACACATTCAGTTATGAAATGTGAGTGGGATGGCAGAAGGCTCCAGACCATAGCAGCCCCATAGCTGTAGCACAGAGGTGGGACCCAGCCTACGCCGCACAGGCTCCAGGGGAGACCAAAGAAAGGACAGACCTTCCTGGGGTGGTTTTATTTGCTGGAGAATAGTGAGAAAGGTCTTTGATGGAAGTAGAGCTCAATTTCAGAGAAACTCAGCAGTTAGACTGAGGAATTTTGTATCTGATGGAATAGACAGAACTCTCAGAAATGCTTGTGCAAGGGGGTAAAAGGATGAAAGCAAAGCTTTAAAAAAGATTAGTCTGGCTATTAGGGTGTGTCAGATGAATTGGAGACAGAGAAAATGCATTAGGAAGGTTTTAGAGCAACAAAAAAATGACAAGCCGTGGACTAGGTTTGTGAGAATGGACAGAGAGAAGCAAAACCAAGGAATTCTTTGAAGGAAGAACAAACGACAGATGACGACAGACAGCATTCATATTCACCATGTTAAACAGCTGGGAGAAAATGAAGACATATAGTTGAAAATCCAGATGTTCTCAAATACATGTTCAATTATTTAATGTTAGATGAGCCATACATCTAAATCGTAAAATTTTTTTTTTGTATTCTGATGATTGCTGACTATTTTGTAGATACAAACATGCTGTGTACACTCAAAGTCAACAGTGGTCAAGAACAAGCTAATAAATTTTGATTAGATTTGACAGCTAGTTAGGGGTGATACTAAATTGTAAGGGGATAGTTTGGACAGAGGTGTAAATAAACCTTACGAATTAAAGATAGAAAATGACTTTTTAAAGTCTTTCTATCGGGAACCCTCATGGATTGACTTACTAGCCCCCACTCACCTGGAAATAACATGGTAGGACGTTAACACAGAATGTGAATTTTATTTTATTATTCCAACTGGCAGAGAAAGTGGGTTGGTAGGTCTTGTTCTTCTGTTTTTTGAAAAGGTAGGATTTGTTTAGAGACCGAATGATATGGTGTATCGTAGACAAAACAGTGATTTTGAAGACAGGCCGACTTGGGCATTAATTTCACCTCTGCTGTTTAGCAGCTGTGAGGTTTGGGCAAAGTCACTTCACCCGTGAGATGATTGATTTCTTAATTGCAAAATGGGGATAATAGTACATAATTCATGAGACTGTTTGCAACACTTAAATGAGTTAATGTGGTAATAATGACAGCTGCATGAAAGGCACTCAGGAAATGTTAGTTTCCTTCCTTGAAAAACTAAAGGTGGGCCCATTGGCTTAGCCAAGGACTAGACGGGTTATGTTGATTAAACCTTAGAGTAGCGCAGAATTTTGGGGGGTTGGAAAAATGTATGTCTAATCAATGCTTCCTGACCCCTACCAAATTACTCTAGGGTGTTGACTCTAGTAGACAAGAAAGGATAAAGAGATAGTGTGTACAGTCATCCTCTACTCTTAAAGAAAAGAGAGAAACTAATCAAGGAAGTCAACCAAAGGAATAAATTATAATTCCATCCCAAGTTTGAGCAGATTTATTTCCATTTCTGAAGGAAAGTAATTGTATCAGTGACTACATGGAAGGGTCAATAACACAAAGATGAAGAAGGGACCAAATCATAGTAATGGAGCAATAAATCCAGAGCTTCTGAGGAAGCCAAAAAGTAAAATATAAAAATCAACAAAAGTAATATGTCTGCCTTTGTTTTTGGAGACAGATGTTATTGTGGATAGATGGCAAATCCTCAGCACAATGTGAATAATTGTATCTTTTGCAGCACAGGAAATGCTGATTTAGTATTTGGGAGATTTTTATTAAGAAATTTAATCTAAGTTTGGTGGAAAACAAGGACAAGTGATTAATAATCAAACTGAAGGATGAAAAAGGGACAAAGCAAGTTTGAATAGAGGAAGAAAAATGAGGCAGAAACTTATTTAAGGAAGCTAGACTAAATTATGTCCTTCAAGCCTGCGTAAGTAGGTCCAAACAAGAATAGCAATTAGTGAGGTAATGGCCTAGTATTTAGAAAACCAATAACTTTTTTTCGTGTGTTTTCTGAGTATAGACATCCCAGCACTATGATATAAAATAGCTGTTAAAACTGAATGAGTTTTGGGGCACCTGGGTGGCTCAGTTGTTGGGCGTCTGCCTTCAGCTCAGGTCATGATCCCAGGGTCCTGGGATCGAGACCAGCATCAGGCTCCCTGCTCGGCGGGAAGCCTGCTTCTCCCTCTCCCACTCCCCCTGCTTGTGTTCCCTCTCTCGCTGTGTCTCTCTCTGTCAAATAAATAAAATCTTTAAAAAAAAACAAAAAAACTGGGCACCTGGGTGGCTCAGTTGGTTAAGCGACTGCCTTCAGCTCAGGTCATGATCCTGGAGTCCCGGGATCGAGTCCCACATCCGGCTCCCTGCTCAGCGGGGAGTCTGCTTCTCCCTCTGACCCTCTTCCTGCTCGTGCTCTCTGTCTCTCATTCTCTCTCTCTCAAATAAATAAAGAAAAAATCTTAAAAAAAAAACAACTGAATGAGTTTTACCTTAAAATGCGGACAAAAGCCAAATAGCTTATGAATATATCTAGTTTGTATCATTTAATTTGTTCATGAATCTAGTTTAAGAGAAAGGAAGGAAGGAACAATACCAAATGACTATGGAAGTTTGTGGAAAACTAAAGAAGCAGCACATAAAAGGAACAATGAAGACTGTAAAGAGATTTAAGAGGGAGCAATTCTTTGAAGACATTTTAAGAGAATCTCTGACTTCATTCAGATCGAGGGAGGAGGCCAATATCACCCTTTGAGAATGGCAAATGAGGGCTAAGGAATGGAAGAGAATGATTTTTGAAGACTGTTTTATAGAAAATTGTCCAATTATGTGTTCCTTGAGAGTGGAAATCATAACTCTTTACTATGCATCAGTGACACATTTGGGGTACTCATTTGGTGCTTTTTGAATGATCCTAATTACAGAAATTATAACCTGAGAGGAGATGGTATGGATTTGAAGCAATTCCAGTTCTCTATTTAAAATAATGCTTTTTAGGATGCCAAAGACAAAATTAAGCCAAGTCTGAGGAACTCAACCTTCATATTCCAGAGCCTTGCCCCGTGCTATGGATATGTTTTTCCTCTTTTTTTGTCCACTTGAGACTGAAAATGGATTAATAGGAGCACTATGCAGGAAAATAGCTGTGGGTTTGCCCACACATACAGTGTCCTATCTGTGACAGATTTTATTTTTAGAATTTAAACATGTGATCAGTAGGGGAAGAGATCCGGAAAATACTAAGGAGTTCATCGTCAACGGACTTAGTGAATACTGAATGATGACTGGCAATATCTGCTTCGGCGCCTGCACACACCAACCTCTGGTACCTTCCCGCTCTCCTCCCACCCCTCATCTGGTCTCCTTCTGCTGTTTGATGGGCTGACCCCACAGGCAGGTAGGGAGTGGGGGGCAGCCACAGGTAAGCCGCTTGCAGGCAATGGATAATTGACTTTCACAATCAGAGCCCATTTCTAGCTCACAAGTGTATGGATATTAACTTAGCTTGAGACCAAACCCTCCAAAGAACTTAACTGAAATCATCTCATAATCTTTTAAGATAAGTTAGGAAGCCAGGTCTGAAGAGGTTTCATGAGGAGCAATAAAACACAGGTAACTGCACTGCATGGCCCCGAGGAAAGCCTGTGAAAGATGTGGAATGAGAATCGAACATTGTGCGCCCCTAAAGGGTCCCGGCAACAACCACCCCCTGCCCCCCAAACTCCACAGGTGTCGTTTCTAATGGCTTGTTTATGGTGTTACACAGTTCCTTATCATTATGGACAGAAACTCCACAAACGCGTTCTTCTCAGTGAAGAAACAAGCTTCTTACTACAATGCGGGAGTAGTTTTGCCTGTCATCAGGTTCCCGAAATCAGTCATTATTTTGGGGGACTGCTGAAATTATTGAGGAATCTCCTGTCCCCGGTCAGAGAGACCCGAAGTTTTCAGCTGACCTTCATTGTTTCTGCCATTAGAGCACTAAATCTCCCTTGAAGGTAGACAGCACTTGGGTAATTTTCGAGAGGGCAAAAGAGCAGAATTATAGGTTGTCTGGGAAGGGTTGAAAGATTAGACCTCTACAGGGAAAAAATAAAATGAATCATCTTGAAGGGCAACTACTACTTAGGGTCAGAGTTTAAATGTCTGTAACCAGTGTTTTAGTTTGACTTGCTGCTGGGATAATTAATGCTCTCAGTTCTTGAAATAATTGAAAATAAATCATTACATTTAGAACAGATGAATTGATTTCAAAAAAACAAAAGGGACATTCATTAGAACAAACAAACAAACCTGCCTTCAGTCATTGAAAACATGAAGACAAATACAAATGATCTAACTTTACTTTTCTGAAATGAGTAATTTCTTTTTTTTTTTTAACTATAAAAGGAAATGATGGATTTCTTTAGAACAGGAATGGCAAAATAATATTAGGGTAGATCTTCAACTTCTTTAAATGCCTCTCTCTGCACGTAGCTTAATTTGTATACTCTTTAAAGCTTTGATTAAAAGAGCCTCAGATTTTGAAAGGAATTAGAGGCATCTGATCCTATTGTCTAGGGAGGTGGTTACAGACCCCAAGCTTGAGGCAACTTATCATGAATGTATGTCATGCACTGTCTCATGTACACGTGGCTTAACCAACTAAGATGGTGCCATAAAATCGCATTTCTTCTTAGCAGCAAGTAGGCTACCATTGCATGTTTAAAAGTTTGACAGATTTTAAATATTTCTTAAATTAAATAATACGATGCCTGATAACTGGAGAGCAAGAATGTAAAATATTTGTTATATCAGAAAAAAAAATTTTTTTTCTGTAGTCTGCCAATAATATGGGTATTTGGATCCTAGTGTTATCTATCTGTGAGTCTGACTGAATTATACTGGGAAGATAGATTTAACATTAAATGCTTGAGAATGGGAAACTTTAAAAATTTAAATCTTCCAGATATTCCGTCCAGAATTCTCTATGCATTTTAAACCACTTTGATATTGTATACATACATACCAAGTCTGAAATAGAAATCCATGACAAAGGAAGGCATTGGTAAGTCATAGAGAGACTCACAAACATTGGCTGTCATTTTCAGGTGTTTGCTGAGAATCCATTGGATTACACAGTGAACATCTTTTTGAGTGGCTAATCCCAAACTCCTCTGCTGACAAAGATGTGCCATGGTACCTGGGATAGTTGGCTCTACCAGTTCTCTGATTTGGGGCAAATAATTCTTCAACTCTGCCTTAGTTTCCCCATTGTCCAGCTTCTAGGAGCAGTTATATTTTTCAAATGTCATGTGGGGAAGTGCAGTGAGAATGAAATCTCTTGTTATAATGGCTTTCTAGGGGACTGTCACTCCCTGTAAGCCAGAATAGCTGAGGGATGTGTAGATTTGGTCATGGTCAAACTAGCTGCTGCCATATCAACCTTGGGTTCTAATGAGATCCCTCTGGACCCTAAAAAGGGACCCAGATGTCTGGTCTGTCACCACCAAGACCTGGCAGATGTAATCAGAAGCAATTATGCAGATAAAGCTAAAAATAACAAATAAAACAAAAAACCCCATTCCTCATTTTTGCCAGTTAATTTCATCAGCTATCTTGAAAGGAAATATTGAAAAGTTTTTTTCTCCACTATTGCTATATTGCACCCGTTCTCTTCTTTACTTATTTTTTACAATTTTCACAAAAGTAAGCTCTGTGGAGTGTCCATCTTTTAAGGGTCAGTAGCCAAAGTAGAGTTTTATGGAGGCTGCTGAGCGGAGCTGTCTGTTTCCTGTGTTGAAGACCCATCTCTAGGGAAAGACGTGGCCAACACAGTGATCCAAATTCAGCTCTCATGAAATGCCTGGACAATGACTCTGGTCTCAGTCCATCCACAGACTAAATCATTGCTTGAACATATGTGTCCAATTGGCAGTAGTAAACTTTTGTTGTCTGGGGCTCCATGTATGTTTCTTATTCTGTTCCAAATCTTTCTTCATCTTGCTATTGTAATAACCTTCCACAGAGATTGTACCTTTCAACAATCTAACAGTTAGATCTCCAACTCTGAGTGACTTTTGATCGACTTACAAATTATGTTTGTTTGAAGCTTGCAGAGTTAAGCCCTCTACCCTCATTAGAGCTAATTTTATACTGATGCTTTACGTGTGTGGTGCCTGCAGCCCCATGCCAGGCATGGAATATTATTTAAATCCTTTGATAACATGATTATTGAGGATTAAAAAGTAATTAAAACGAGAGCCCATGACAATCAGTTCATCGACAACACCGAAGGAACCCTGCCTTCTTATAGGCATAGAACTGTGCGGCAAGAGCATGCAAACCACCTGATGTTCAGAGATTTGCTGGAATAGCTCTCCCTTCCCAGAGCAGGGGGTAATGTCATTTGGCTGCAAGGGGATCTTTAATTATGGTGAGACTGCTCAATGCACCCCAATGGCCTTACTGCTTGCTCTTTCCCATTAATTTAGAAGTTGTAACCCAAGTCCGGAGCTGCTTCAGTGTGACCCTGAGGTTACTTGAGTTTTCTATTTGTGTTTAAGTAAATAATTGGTATCAGTAATTTCCCTCTGGAACCCTTAGAGTATGGCAATTACATGAAATTTGCTTGACTCTTTTATGCATGCCAAGAGTTAGAAATAAATGCATAAGGCATTTGGAATGATAATTTCCAAGATATGCCTGAGCCCGTCAATAGCTCTGTGTTCCCTCTCTGGCTCATCAATATTCTCATTGTCACTTCTAACTGCACAAACTCAAAGAGATAAGGCAAACGGAGGGTATATTCTTTCAAGCCACAGAGAAGAGATGGTTTCTATTCTCTCCCACTAAGCTGAAATCATATATTTGCTCCAAGTAGAAAAGCTAAGCCTTAGGGCAGTGTTTTCTTTTTTGACATTTTTTTTTTTCCGCTGAGAAAAACATATTGATATTTCTAAGTAAACTATGCTGTAGTTGGCTAGGAGACAGGCTGGGTTTGGGAAATGAGTTAAATAAAGTGTTATGTGTGAGTACCCATTTAGAAGAGTATTCACATTCTCAATAGCTCTTAAGGAAAGACAATACATAATCAATAATGATGTACTGTTTTGTTTTTCCAAAAACCAAACTCTGTGTAGTGAATGCACCGTTTTCTGAGAAATCAATGGACATTAATTTTGCAGAACCACATGTCAAATTTAGAACCGTGGAGAGACATAAAAATCTTGACATATCAAGTTCATAGAAATTAGGTAATGTTTAATTATGCAGCCTATTTTGTTTGGTACCTTGTAGAAATTCTAGAAGGTCTTGTATTCTAAAATACAAATCGTACTACAGAGTTTTAGGATGATTAACCATAAACTGATGGTATAAACTCTAATAATTTAGGAAATGGCAAAACATGATAAAGTGGATAAAACAGGCAATAAAGCAGAAAAGCTGCAAAAGTGTTAATAAAAAAAAAAACTGTCAAATCTGCACTATGCAACTTAGTAACTATTAGACATTGAGCAAGTTCCTTAATATCCCTGAACTTCAGTTTCTTCATTTATAAAACAGGGATCCCAATATTTTACTCAGGTCACTGGGTTACTGTGAAAACAAATAAAATATTTTATGATAGTGTATTATAAACCATTATGTGCAATGTAATGTTATTTTAACAGTAGTTAATATCATGTGGCCACATTTCATTCAGATTGTAACCTTAGAGTAGTACAGAGGCTACTAATGTCTTTCTTGCTGCATTAACTTGCTCTGTGATTTCTGCTAAATCCCTTCTGATTCTCAGTTGCCTGTGAAGCTTGATGAAGACAGGGGGTCAGGGCTAGGGAGGTGCTCTTTACGAAAAATTTACTAGGAAGAAAGTGAAGAGGGGAAAATCAGCCAGGATGCCGTCTTTGGTAGAGTTGAGCCTTGGCCTCATGTCTCTGGTGTAAACCATTACACCATGGGGGAGGGGTTTGGGGAGGTGTGAGAAGGAGCAGCTGGGAGCCCTTAGTAGGCAACAACCACTTAAAGCGGCTGTGGTGGTGTGTACCAGCCGGGTAGGACATCAAGGTGGGGCACCAAACAGTATCTACGACAATTGGCCACACAGTTTCATAATGAAAAGTTTTTTTTCTCTAACAGAAAGTCAAGTAAATGTCTATTATGAATAAATTCTTCCTGAAAGTGACTTTCTGATTTCTGTCTCATGTTTGTCAAACGACTATAGACTTAGCCTTAAAACCTGGTAAGTATGTTTATCTTCCTCAATACATCTACCCATGGCCATTTCAGTATCATCTCACCTTATGGGGTAGATTCCAAGAAAAGTCTACATGGCAAGAAAAATGCTAAGTTGATTTAAGTGGCTTTGACAACGAAGATATTGCTTCTCCTTTTTCATGTTATCTTCCCATTACCCATTTTTCATAAATATCAGATTTACTCTCCGATTGGCTGCCCAGGGCTGGCAGGGTGAAAGCTGTCATCAAAAACTAGGGATTAGGCATTTAATTATGTAAATTTCAGATCAAAATATGTAACTGATAGTCAAGAAAAACTTAGAGTGGACTCTCTAAAAGAGAGCCTCTCACTCTCTAAAAAATTTCTAGAAACAAAGATTTCTGAAGCTAAATACTTTTGTTTGAGACATGTTGCTCATTTTATCCTCATCTGGGAACTTCATTATAAACACTTTGTACTTAATTAGCTTTTCGTTTACTGTTTATTGTCTGCCCTCCACTTGAATGTAAGTAATTCAAGTGTTGGTATCTGTCCTGTTAACCATTGTATCCCCAACACCCAGCCTGGTACCTGGCCCATCATAGCTCTCAACAATTATTTATTGAAAAACATGATGGACCTTAGTATACTGAAAATATAGTATCCTGAAAATTCCTGGAGTAGTAAAGCCTGTTTAAATGTGTTAATCCAGTGTTTCCCAAATTTATGCACAGACCTCCCCCCCGCCCCCACACACACCCCTAGCCTCCATCTGGACTACATGTGGGGACATATTATCTTAGACCAAGAAAAGACAACTCAGTAGAGGTTGGTTTTTGGTCTGGATCTAGATGGTGATTGTGCTGGTCATTCACTTATTGTCCTTCCCCAAATCCATTTTCTACCCTTCTCTATCCTGACCCCTACAGGCTATACCATCTGGGCTCCATTGACCTCTGGTTTCTGGTTAGATTTGGCCAATGGGAGGCAATGCAAGAGATCAAAGGACAGGAAGAGGGGGAGGTCAGAGTTTTTTCCCCAACTTCCTCTACTTTGGCACTGTGGTTCTGTTGGGGATACATCCCTCCATGAAGATTGCTCCTTCCCTGTGGACTCCCTTCCATTCTTTCAGCTCCAGTACCATGTTTCCTCTCTCCTCCTCTCAGGTCTCAGGGTGGTAATGACTTCCCCTAGTGATGTGCTTGGGATCCTCAACTTTGTGTTTAGGTTTCCTTAATCACACCCAAGCATCTGTAAAGAGTCCTTTCACTATAGATTCTCCAGAATCTACCCAGAGCAAGCCTTCACTTTTCTGTGAGCCCCTGACTGCTACAGTGACAACCTCTTGAGTCTGGAATGGACTGCCAAGAGGAAATTGAACACTTTCTTGGCAGAGGCAGAGTTTCACATTGTAGTTTTGTTATTTTGATTGAAGTTTTACAAATTTTCAGAATTTTATCCACACCTGTGCAGGTTAGTACAGAAATAAATCCCAGAACCAAAGTAAAGTACTCTTATGAGTTATCCATCTTTCTAGTTCACAGTTGATATGTGAACTATGTACTCGGTTTTAATCTATTCCTTACACAGATTCCGAGCTTCAAAGAAAATAGGACCTTATTCCTTGGGGCCATCACTCCTCATTTTTAATATAGTTTGGGACACTGTAGGCACTCAGTGCGCATTAATTTAATTCATATATTCATTTAGATGATGGCCACAGCTGCTGAGAGTAGACAAAGTAGAGGCTTTATCCATTAGCTTCAGACTAAAGGATAACATTTAGCAGCACTGTGAGCAAAGGGAAAAAGGGACACATTTGTGAAAAGAAGGTACCAAATTCCCAGGTGTGATGTTTAGTATCTTTTTATGTGGTATGAGGACTGGACCAATATACTTACTTTTTACTATGACAGACTTGGCAATAATTAGGATCTGTCCAGAGGGGATAGAACAATAAGAGTGTCTTTTGGGCTGAAGAGCATATGCTCTGTAGGTTAGGGGTGATTATGTCACTGCATGACATAACTAACTTTTTCTAACTAGCTTTAGTAGATGTATTTGCCTTGGAAATCAATGGATCTGGGATACAGCAGATCAAAAAAATGTTGCAAAATAAAATTCCCTAAGAGGCATGGAGAGAAAACTTCCCATTCTGGTGTTGGGCCTATAGAGGTCCCCACTGGATCTCGTAAGCAGTAGAAGAAGGTTATGACTAGGGGAGAACCAGTCATACACATGTCCTTCCAAACAAGGGCCCAGGCTGATCAGGTAGTAACTTATTGTTTAGTACTTTAGGAAACCTCCAGCAGCATCAATATAAATACATGACAGTAGATTAGAATTGGTCTTATCAAAGATTTTGAGAGGAATAAATCCAATAGAACCAATGCTTCTGTTTTGAATTCTTTTACTCATTCTTTTTTCCTAGCCCATTTCTTCCTGGCATAGTTTCTGTCACTTTGGAAATTATTTTGCAGGACAAAATGGTTGCTTTCTAGTTGTGTGGGTCCTTGATATGGGTTGTGTGTTTCCCTTTTGTGAAACTGGTTCATAGGATTTCAGGCTAAACCTGTTTGGGTAGATAAATTGTAATGAAAATAATGATAACCTAGTTCTCCTGTTCTTACTTATAATTGTTTATTTTAATAATCATTTGTTTATATGCTTATCTCCTTTTCAAAGTATTAGTTCCTTGAAAGCCTGTCTCTTCAGTTTTTATCTTGTCCTAAAGCTGGCTCTTCCCAGGACCACTGAGAGTAGAAGTGGCCAATTCTTCCCAAGGAAAGCCCTGATCCTGGCTTTTTATCTTCACCAAAAAAAATATCAGAACCCATAACTATATTCTCCAAAGTCTGAGGTATTCAGTCTTAACACCATGTATAAGACATCGACAGTCAAAATTAAGCTTTATTCAGCCTGGTCCAGGGGTGACCACCATTACTCCTTCCAAATGAGATTAGGATCTAGGCTTGTACTATCCTCATTTCACATTTTGAGGTCTCAGCCCCATATCTCTTCGGTGTTCTCTGATTCCAACAGAGGTAACATTTTAATGGTTTAGCAAAAATGGATAGTCAGAGACTCTCAAAACCCTTATTTCTAATAATGGTATCTATCATTTACATGAATTAATGATCAATTCTGGTATGATACCAATCATGCCAATAGTCTAGCCATTAGAGAAAGGAGTTAGTAGAGTTCCTGATGCTGACATCTTGAGAGGATAGGGTTACTGCTCTAACAGGAGAGCGAGGAGAAGTATATTTGAAACATGAGAGATTGGGGAAGCCCTTCATTGCTCTCTTGCACTGTGACTCAATGAAAGGATGTTCCCTGCCATATCCCCAGGTACTCAGCTTTCCCTTACAGTCCTGTAGCTTCCTACTGCAAGACCTGCTGATTTTTGCTGAGGGTTTTCCTTGGTGAAAACATTCTTGGTCCATGCATGGGGCAGGCCAAAATGCCAGAGAGTCAATGTTCCTGGAGACAGATCTCAAGCCGTGATGAATGGGGACTGGTGGATAAATACTCCAGCTTTCTGTCCAACAGAAAACAAATATTGCTTTTGATGGGCAACTGCTGCAGAAATTTAGAAAGGGAATGACCAAAGTGGGCTGGACAGAAAAGGCTTCAACGAAGAGGTTGGAACTTGACCTCCTAAAAGAAAGATTGGATTTTGAGACGTGGCAAAGAGAAGGGAAAGCATTAAATATGTTGAATGGCATGGGCAAAAGTCAAAAGGAATATAGTAGCTTTATTTTATTCCAAGTAGGTAAAACTAGTATTTCCTATCCTCCCTTATATGTGCCAAGCACTGTGCTAGGTTCTTTATCTACTCTATTAGAGGAGAAGTAGACTGATTTGATTGAAATAGAGTATTTGAGTCAAGGAGCATTCAAAACATTAGGAACATGGTGTGGAAGTATGAATTCCTGCAATAAGAGTTTGAGGTATATTGGTGGGATTTGAGTAGGGGAGTGAAACATACACCATTTTAGGAGCTAATTAGGTAGCATAAGGAAGAAAGACAGGAGTACAGTTATATTGGAGGATAGAAGACCAATCAAAGGATCCTTGCAATATACCAGATCAGATATAACAGGACCTAGCCTCACTAGAGTAAGTGCTGTGTGGAATGGATAGGAATGGTAGGACATGAGACTGTCAAGGCTATGCATTAGGGAAGAAGGAGAAATCAAGGATGACCTCAAAGTTTCCTACCTGGTGTTAGAGGAAGTGGGGAGACAACAAATGATGGAGAAGGAACAGTCTAGAAATTGGTGTAAATAATTAACTTGCTTTGCCATGCCCCTCTTCCTTTTTCTGCAAACCCTCATGGCTAGGAGCTTCTGAAACCTAATATTAAATTCAGTCTCTGTGGACTGGAATCACTAAGAGAGGAAATGTTGAACCAGATTCTAAGCCTTCCTGAGCTCCTGCCTTTTGTGTTCTTCATGTATCATAGTATTTAATAGAAGGGGAGCTGTGCTACCTAATCCCCATTCCAATTTGCTGTCCTCATGGAGAATCTTATTTTCATAACACCAGCAGTTGTAGACCTTCTAAATTTGGAATTTCCCGACTCCCATTAGGATAAGTGATACCTTTAATGTTTCTTAAATATAATGTTTGGGCATTTAATTATATTATGCAAAATTAGTAAACAGCTATTTCAAGATAGGGCTGATTAAAATGAATCTTCAAGGTGTGGTATTTATTAGTATTTTATTTTCAGAACCAAGTGATATAGCATCCTAGCTCTTGAAGTTGAAAGATGAGTGGCGCCTAGAAAATGATGTAACAAGGACGTTGGCTGGTGTTTAAGTTTCAATGAAATAATTGTTTTGATGACTTGTAATGGAACTGATTAGTTCCTTGAGGGGCTGACTGACAGGAAGACACCTGTACTGTCCTTTTCTCCTTTCTATCATTCACATAGCCCCATGAATATTCCTTACCTGTTCTAGACTTTTGCTCTTTTTCACATTGCTAGATGTCATGTCAACTGAAAGAGTTACCAACCAGGGAAAAATCCCAGCACTATGGGTGTTGTAGATGAAGACAGCTGTAGACAAGATACTGCGGGATTGTGGAGGAATGATGCATGGAAATGTTGAAAATAAGATACATCTTTCTGTTGCTCCTTCAGCTAAAGCCATGGTGATCACCCTTTATGGTTTATTTTCAACTGCATGCTTGGCTCCTTGAAATCAACACATTTTCACCTTTTTTTTTTTTTTTTTGCTTTTTGTCATCCCTTTCCTTTTTTTATCCCAGTATTTTTCCTTTCTTCCTAGTCATTCAGCTATATTCCCTGTGCCTGCCCATCCATGTTTCATCTCCATTTCCCACTAGTAAAGGCCTTTGGTTAAATTACTAGCTGATTATGTGCTTTTCACTGAAAGGGACATAAGTTACTTTTTGTCAGTTTAACATCTTTTCCTTTTAGGAGCTAGCTGCCTTTCCCCTATGTGGTGGGGCTGTTCAATCACATGGCCTCACCTCCTCTGGTACCCAGCTCTGGCCGCCCAAAATATCCCACCCCTTTAGCTTGAACCCTGATTGATTCAGGTGTGGGCATGGGACCCAAGCCAAGCCAATCATAGTCCTCTATAGAATTTTTGTGAGAACTTTTAGAAAAGTGGCCCTTTCTTACACTTCCTTTGGGATTGCTAGCTCTAAGGGTTGTAAAACTTAGGACTGGCAAGGACTGTCTTTGCTACAACATGGGGGAGTTTACCTAAGAATGAAGCCAGCAGAGAGAAAAGCAAAGCCAGGAGAGAGAGATGATTGTATTGAGTCCTTAAGACATGTTTGAGCTCCAAGCTCCTCGCTACTTCTTTTCAGATACATGGGCCAATAAATTCCCTTTCTGCATATGGTAGTTTGAATTGGGTTTCTGTCATAACACCTGAATGATTTCTGGCTGAAATACAAACATAAAATGCCAGTCATAAGATAAGGAATGCCACCTTAAACAAGAAAAGATCTCACCAGCCTATGACTAGAAATATAATTTCACATATATTAAGTAATAAATTATGAATGAGAGGGGCTAGATTCTTGTCATCCAGGAGGTGAAGACAAAATGTCCTGTTATGTTGGGTCCTGCAGTGTTCTCTCACCAGTGCTCAGAAACGGGTCCCTCAAGGAGGCCTCTAGCATTCTTTATTCTTTCTCATGCTGCCACACCACTTCTTCTGACACTTTTTTAAAGCACCAGGACTCTGTCTCCCTCAGGTCACTGAATGAAACATCAGTCTGGCCTTATGAGGTGGGGTGGGTAGCTGCTCTTCTCTTTATCATTTGTTAAAAAACAAATTTCAGCTGAATACATTTGAGGATCTAATTGGCTTTATTCAACAATCCATGAATTTGGCAGCATCCCATCTAGCAGAGAGAGAGGAGCCTCAAGGAGCAGCACAAATGGAAAGATTTATAGGCAGAAATGGAGGAAGGACAAGGAAAGAGCAGATTTTTTCAAGGCAAGTCTCCTTCCTATGGGGGACAGAAGGGGTCTGTTGGGTGAATTGCCTCATTAGTGCTGACCAGGTAATTCCAGATTGACTGGATGAAGGTTACATTTCTGGGACAGGCTGAAACTGCAATTAGATTAGGTATTAAGTTTTGGTTTACTGATGCAGGGCTTAGCACAACTTCACTTTGGGGCTATTGACCCTTTTTTTCAACACATTCCTTCTCAAATCTGAGAGAAGTTTCATCTCTTGATTTGGACGCCACATCTGTGAGCAGAGCATAACTTAACAGCTGTGTTTTGATTGGCTGTACTCAGAGCCCACTGGCCCAGATGTGGAGAGGCCAGGCAGCTCCATGTTCTCCAAGTATGCCTAGCCCTCAGAGCCAAGGCCCGGGGAAGGGTTGCACTTTCTAGTTCCTTTAGTCTAAGGGCCACCTCTCCAAACTTTATTTCCTGTTCCAGAAGCAACCTGTTTCCTAGACAGTTGATGGTGGAAATGCACTCTCCATGTAGGGAAAGCCTGCCTTACCCGAGAGAGTATGGCGTTGCCCAACGGCACCAGCAGGATAATGACTCAGCACATATTGGCCAACACCAGTGCTTTCAGCCTACAGTGACACCTTGTGTGGAAGGGCCCCAGTCCAGTCCTGCTGAACTGCTTCCTCTAGAGCTTTTGTCCCAGCAAGAGGTAAAGATCACTGCTTGCCATGTGCCATAGCCTTAATGCTGCCTAGTTAAGACACACCCCTTAACACTGCCTGGAATTAATTCAAATTCTGACTCTGCAGCTAAGTAGCTACATCACATTTCAAAAATTACTTAATCACTCTGAGCCTCATTTTCTTCAAATGTAAGATGGAGACAAAGAAAGATAAACTGAGACAGTATGCATCAGGCTCTTAGCCCAGTGCCTGACCCACTTGTAGTAAGTTCTTGATAATGGCAGCTGCTACTGTTTTAACTCCTACAGTCTTCAGGTCCCAGTGACCTTTTACATACAAAAATGGGCCATGCCTTCCAAAGAACAAGAGATAATGGAGGGTAAAGTGCAAGATAGGGTCTGCATGGTAACACAGTTTTCTGATCCATTAACGAGGGGGAGCAAAGTACAAATACACGCTCTGCTGGGATTATAGTCAGTCGTTCAGATCACCTGGACTGCTTGGTATCGACTGAAACATCTGCCTTTAGGTAAATGATCACTTCAAAGTTTACTCAAAGAAAACTTGGTAGGTACTTGCTTTTTTTTTTTTTTTTTAATGTCAAAGCAAAGGGTCACTTCTAACAGTTCTCTCAAATCAAGAAAACTGCCTTCCTCAAAGATTAAAGCACTCTTCTACCCCTTGAGAAATGGAACACTTCTTGCAACTTTTAAAGCATTTCCTCCAACTTCTATCTATTCCAATTGCAAAAGTCTTTGCTAGGTCACTGTGTTTTTTATATTTAAATTGTTAGTGGTGGGAAAACACATGTTAAGCAGTCTTTTTTTGTTGTTGGAAAGATGGAGAGAGTTTGACAGGTAAGGTTGTTTACTGTGCACTTACTCTGCACCTGGCACTGTGTGAGGTATCAGAGTCACGTCGGGAAATAAAGCAGGCATTGTCTCGTAGTCGCCCTTATAGTGGGTAGGCAGGTAAGTCAATATGCACATATGAATGCTATGAAATGAACAGGATGCAATGAAGAGACAGTAAACGGACAGTGTACAGGGGAATATTTAAATATGGTGGTCAAGCAAGGGCTCTCGAAAGAGGAGACATTTGAGCTGGTCTTTGAAGGATTAGAAGCAGCCAGGAAGAGAAAGCATTATGTTCCCTGATGTGCAAAAGACATTTTCAAGGAAGTAAGGGGAAGCTGAGTACAGAGGGAGAGAGGAGGAATGGCAGAGAGGTAGGCAGGAATCACATTATGTGAAGAGTTTATAGATATTCAAATTTTATTCTAAATGCAATAAGAAGCCATCGAAGAGTTCTACACAGGTCAGGTACTTAATCAGATTCATACTTTTAGAAGATGAGTTTGGTTTCGGAATGGAGAATAGGTTAGAGGAGGCAAGATTGAAAAGAAGGGAGCCTAGCTAAGAGGATTTTGTGGTAGTTCAAGTGAACGATGATGGTGGCTTGGCTAAGTTGGTTAAAGAGAGATGGAGACTGATTTGAGATGTATTTTGGAGACAAAGGAGAAAGTTTGATTGATTGTAGGGAGTGAGGAAAAGAGGCATCGAGAATGTCTCCTAAGTCTCTGACTTATACCACTGGATGGAGGCGGTACCATTCACTGAGATGGAGAAGAATGAGGGAGGAAAAGCTTTTGAGAGGAGGGGGTCGGAATCCAGAGTTCAGTTTTAAACGTGACAGCTTTGAGATATTTGCAAGATAGCCACATGTAAATATCACATAAGCAGGTAAACGGACCAAACAGCAATTCAGAGCCTACAGATAAACACTTGGGAAAGGTCAGAATTTTGGTGATCTTCAAAGCCATGCAATGGGAATGGGATCACCAGAGGACATGGTCATGAAGAGGCCCAGGATAAAGCCTTAAGAATCCCAATAATTAGTGGTGAGGTAAAGGGAGAGGCTTGGCCAAAACACAACTATGGAGGAGCCATTGAGGAGGAAGGAGGAAAACCTGAAGAATGCAGGGTGGAAAAGGCCAGTGTGAGAATCCCTGCAGAAGGAGCGCTCAGCTGTAAGAGATCTGGGAGAAGTGATCAGAGAAGTGAGCACTGAGTTTTGCTTTGTGGAGGTGATGGATGACCTCCACAACAGCCATTTTGGTGGAATAGAGGAGACAGAAATCAGAATGGATCGGAGTGAATGGGAGAGGAGGAAGTAGAGGCAGTCTACAGGGAGGACTAACCCAGGAACATGGTAAAGGGAGGCAGGGAAAGGAAGTAGTTATTGCAAAGGAATGTGGGCCTTGAAGTGTTTTGATTTTCTCAGATAGGAAGTACTAGACAGTGTCTGTTCTAACATGCATTCGTTATTATTGTATCAGTAGGGAAAAGCAAATGAGGACTCAGGAGAATGAGAATGACAAAGGGAACAAAGTTCTTAAGGGATGAATTCAAGAGTGGTGCTTTTCAAATGTGAGGGTCCTTGTTCATGTAAAACTCCTGGGGGGCCTGTCCCATGGCAGAGTCTGGTTCAGCAGGTCTAGGGATGGGCCTGAGACTGTCCATTTCTAACAGTTTCCCAGGTGATGCTGATGCTGCTGGCCCAAAGACTCCTGTGACTAGCAGGGGTGGAACAAGAGGGGATCTACATTTATTTGAAAAAAAAAAAAAAGCCATTTCTTCAGCTGTGGTAAGAGGGAGGCCTACCTGGATTGCTCCTTGACAGTTCCTGGTTTCTGAGTAAATTATGAGAGTGAGGGAGAAGGTTGAATAGGAAATTTGAGAAGAGAACAGAGGGCATGAAAACCATCTCTGAGAGTGGAAAAGTAAGCCCTAAAGAAATGTGGTTAGATTTTTGGGCAGAGCTGAGGGCCCATTTGAGGTTTCCAGCTATGAACTTAATGTCAAACCACTCTACAACATTGGGCAGCTTGGATGCCCACAGGAGAAGGGAGATAGTTGGATTTCTAGAGTGTTGGGGTTTTGCCAATTGAGTATGAGAGTGGGAATAGGGGTTAGAGAGGGAAAGGTCTTTTCAAAACTGATTGTAATGATGACCATGGACTCAAAGCTGGCCAGGAATGGAAGTGGACTTACTGTTCCCGCTGAATGCATGTCAGTTGAGATAACGATGTTAATTTCTATGAAGAAACATGTCAAGGCCATCCTGGAAAAAAAATACTGGCTCATTATATGAGCACATGCTATTATCTTAAAAACGCACAGATTCTAATTGAGAAATGAGAGCTGTGGTGTTCTGTGATTCCTGTGTATTTGTTAGGAACATATTCAGCTGTAAGAACAGGTTACTCAACAAACAGTATCCTAAATAGTATCTAATATAACAAGAAATCTAGAATTAGAATCATGGTTATTCTTTAAACTGCTCAGCTATGCCATTTTGGTTTCAGTCTCTTTGTATCCTTTTTGTCCTCAGAGTTATTACCTCTGGTATACAAAATGGTTGCTGCTACCTAGACAGCCCTTCCATGTTCAAGTTAGGAAGAAAGGAGGAGGGGATGATGCCAACTGCAATTGCCTCTTTTTATCAGAAATGCAAAAGCTTTCCCAGAACCCCCTCGGCAGACTTCCACTTACATTGCATTGGCCAGAATCTCATCACAGATCCTTCCTGCAAGGGAAGTGGGTAAAATGAATATTTAACTTTCCTACTCCCCATGATAGAAGTTTACAAAAGATAAAGGGGTGAGGAATGGGTCTTGGCTCTGCCCACCTACAATATCTGCCTCATCCAGAGCTGGCCGGAGGGCTTATCCAAGTATCTCTGTTTTAGAGCAGTCAGTCCACCGACAGTAACCTATTATATTAAATACACTGTGCTCAATAGCAAAGAACTGTCTTCTCTTCCACTTGATTCTCCTTTTAGTCTCCGAGAACAAGAAGGTCTGAGTTTGAGAAACAATGCGGAATGTACTGACACCTGTATTCTCTGGGCTTGCAATCACTCTCACCTGGCTCATGTTCCCAGGGTAATTCAATGGTTGTCTAGAGGAAAGATGAAGTGAAGAGTAACAACTCTTTAATTCTAGAGGAGCAGTCAACTCTGGATCCTCCACTAGCAGATGATTTGTTTAGGAATTTTCCACACTGAGGGGAAAACTACTTCCTTCAACTAAGTCCCATGCTTTCAATTCTAAGAGTAATTCATGGGGTTTCTCAGCATAACACAGAGGGAGTTCTAGTGCCTCTCAGGCAAGTTATTTGAAAGCTTTATTCTGTATTTCAGTGGGAGGGCAAGGCTTTTAATTCAAAGCCATGAATTATATGAGATTCTGAGGAATTCTGAGGAAACCACCAGAAAGCCAAGTACATAAACTCTAGTGGTATTAGCCGTGTCTGTGATAAGGTCTCTTACTCCTCTCCTTAGCAGGAGGCTGCCTGCAGCCTGGCCCCTGAGAGCCTCTCCAGCTGCAGCCCCTCTCTCGGCTTCTTGATTTCCACCCCCAGCCCTTGGAACGAGTGGCAGTTTCAGAAATGAGCTGGGCCATTTCACACGTCCTCTGTGTACGCGATACCCTCTGCTGAGAAGGCTGCCTCATGCAGGGTCCCACCGAGGAACAGAGGTGCACCTGAAAAGCTGACAGCTAGAGGTACTGACAGTGAGGGAAGGTAACTGACCTGCCATCAGCAATAGTAGGCAGCTGCTAAACTTGCCCCTCTTGGTAATTGTTCCCTTCTGTCCCAGAACCTGGCAGGGTGTCGTGGTCTTCGATGGAGGAACACGGCTCTGCCGAACCCTGGCCAGGCAGGGCGGGAGCTCTCCTCTCACCTCCTGCCTAACACAGAGAATGAGGGAGGCTGCAGTGTATAGAAGTCCAACTTCCGGGCTACAGAGCACAGAGAAGGACCCTAGAAATTATGCTGGGCATTCTCCACGTGCCCCTAAAAATCCAATGCCCTTTCTCCTGTTTGTTGTCAGAGCAAACTCATGGACCCTATTAAGACCCGTGTAGCACATCCATTATGCTGTCACCTTTAACTACCCCCATGCCCTTCCTTCGAATCAGCCTACACACAGCCATACCTTTCCTGTGACACTTATCACTTACCATCATGTTTATGATTTAATAGGTTAGTTCCCCCAGTAAACTGAGATTTTGAGGTCAGAGACTCTACCCTATTTATTTTGGTGTATGTATTTTTGTATTCTCAGCCCTGGGGCCTATTATCTGGCATACAGTTGATGTACAATGAAAGTTTGCCAGGGGCGCCTGGGTGACTCAGTGGGTTAAGCGTCTGCCTTCGGCTCAGGTCATGATCCCAGGGTCCTGGGATTGAGCCCCATATCAGGCTCCCTACTCAGTGGGGAGCCTGCTTCTCCCTTTTTCCTCTGCCTGCAGATCCCCCTGCTTGTACACACGCTCTCTCTTTCTCTGTCAAATAAATAAATAAAATCTTAAAAAAAATCTTCTCCCATTCTGTGGCTGCCTCTTTGTTTTGTTGACTGTTTCCTTTGCTGTGCAGAAGCTTTTTATCTTGATGAAGTCCCAAAAGTTCATTTTTGCTTTTGCTTCACTAGCCTTTGGAGATGTATCTTGAAACAAGTTGCTGTGGCCGATGTCGAAGAGGTTACTCCCTATGTTCTCCTCTAGGATTTTGATGGATTCCTGTCTCACATTGAGGTCTTTCATCCACTTTGAGTTTATCTTTGTGAATGGTGTTAGAGAATGGTCAAGTTTCATTCTTCTGCATGTGGCTGTCCAATTTTCCCAGCACCATTTATTGAAGAGACTGTTTTTTTTTTCCATTGCATATTTTTTCCTGCTTTGTCGAAGATTATTTGATCATAGAGTTGAGGGTCCATATCTGGGCTCTCTATTCTGTTCCATTGGTCTATGTGTCTGTTTTTGTGCCAGTACCATGCTGTCTTGGTGATCACTGCTTTGTAATATAGCTTGAAATCAGGCAACATGATGCCCCCAGCTTTTTCTTTTTTAACATTTCCTTGGCGATTCAGGATCTTTTCTGATTCCATACAAATTTTAGGATTGTGTGTTCCAGCACTTTGAAAGATGTCATTGGAATTTTGATTGGGATGGCGTTGAAGGTATAGATTGCTCTGGGTAGCATAGATGTTTCAACAATGTTTCTTCCAATCCATGAGCATGGAATGTTTTTCCATCTTTTTGTGTCTTCTTCAATTTCTTTCATGAGTGTTCTGTAGTTCCTAGAGTCTAGATCCTTTAACTCTTTGGTTAGATTTATTTCCGAGGTATCTTATGGTTTTTGGTGCTATTGTAAATGGAATTGTTTCTCTAATTTCTCTTTCTACAGTTGCATTGCTAGTGTATAAGAAAGCAACTGATTTCTGTACATTGATTTTCTATCCTACCACATTATTGAATTGCTGTATGAGTTCTAGTAATTCTGGGGTGGAATCTTTTGGATTTTCCACATAAAGTATCATGTCATCTATGAAGAGAGAGAGTTTGAATTCTTTTTTGCCAATTTGAATACTTTGTATTTCCTTTTGTTGTCTGATTGCTGTTGCTAGGACTTCTAGTACTATGTTGAACAATAGTGGTAAGAGTGGGTATCCTTGACATGTTCCTGATCTTAAGGGAAAGGCTCCCATCTTTTCCCCGTTGAGGATGATATTCACTGTGGGTTTTTCATAGATGGATTTTATGACTTGAAGAGTGTTCCCTCTATCCCTATACTCTGAAGAGTTTTGTTTTTTTTTTTTTTTTTAAGATTTTATTTATTTATTTGACAGAGAAAGACACAGCGAGAGAGGGAACACAAACGGGGAGTGGGAGAGGGAGAAGCAGACTCCCTGCCGAGCAGGGAGCCCGATGCGGGACTCGATCCAGGGACTCCAGGATCATGACCTGAGCCGAAGGCAGTCGCTTAACCAACTGAGCCACCCAGGCACCCACTCTGAAGAGTTTTAATCAGGAAAGAACAAAGAGGCAACCCACAGAATGGGAGAAGATATTTGCAAATGACACTACAGACAAAGGGCTGATTTCCAAGATCTATAAAGAACTTCTCAAACTCAACACCCAAAAAACAAATAATCAAGTCAAAAAATGGGCAGAAGACATGAACAGACACTTCTCCAAAGAAGACATACAAATGGCTAACAGACACATGAAAAAATGTTCATCATCATTAGCCATCAGGGAAATTCAAATCAAAACCACATTGAGGGCGCCTGGGTGGCTCAGTCGTTAAGCGTCTGCCTTCGGCTCAGGTCATGATCCCAGGGTCCTGGGATCGAGTCCCACATCGGGTTCCCTCCTCGGCGGGAAGCCTGCTCTTCCTCTCCCACTCCCGCTGCTTGTGTTCCTGCTCTCGCTATCTCTGTCTCTGTCAAATAAATAAATAAAATCTTTAAAAAAAAAACACACATTGAAATACCACCTTACACCAGTTAGAATGGCAAAAATTGACAAGGCAAGAAACAACAAATGTTGGAGAGGTTGTGGAGAAAGGGGAACCTTCTTACACTGTTGGTGGGAATGCAAGTTGGTACAGCCACTTTGGAAAACAGTGTGGAGGTGCCTCAAAAAATTAAAAATAGAGCTACCCTATGACCCAGCAATTGTACTACTGGGTATTTACCCCAAAGACACAGATGTAGTGAAAAGAAGGACCATATGCACCCCAATGTTCATAGTAGCAATGTCCGCAATAGCCAAACTATGGAAAGAGCCGAGATGCCCTTCAACAGATGAATGGATAAAGAAGATGTGGTCCATATATACAATGGAATATTACTCAGCCATCAGAAAAGATGAATACCCAACTTTTACATCAACATGGGTGGGATTGGAGGAGATTATGCTAAGTGAAATAAGTCAAGCAGAGAAAGTCAATTATCATATGGTTTCACTTATTTGTGGCACATAAGGAATAGCATGGAGGACATTAGGAGAAGGAAGGGAAAAAAGGAAGGGAGGGAAATCGGAGGGGGAGACGAACCATGAGAGATTATGGATTCTGAGAAACTGAGGGTTTTAGAGGGGAGGGGGATGGGGGGATGGGTTAGCCCAGTGATGGGTATTAAGGAGGGCATGGACTGCATGGAGCACTGGATGTTATATGAAAACAATGAATCATGGATCACTACATCAAAAACTAATGATGTATTGTAGGGTGACTAACATAACATAATAAAATAAAATTATATTTTTTAAAAATCTTAAAAAAAAAGAAAAAAAAGTTTGCCAAATTAAGAAAGATGGCAGAGTATGAATTACAGAGGCCTCCAAAGACCAGTCTACTGAAATATAACTCTATCAGCACTCCTTCCAAATAACAGAGACTGCACATTCACCTGGATGAAACGTCAAATGTTATATATGTAATTTGTAAGTCCCAGGCTTCACACAGTGCTGATTATACATGTGTCATATTTGTAGTCATAGCTGGAACCTCTGTGCTCTGAAGTCCCTGCCTGCCTCATGGGCAAGATATCTGATCTTCTCCTATGATCCTCTCTCCCCTAGTGGCAGAGAATCTCTGAGTATGTTACAGGTGTCACCTGAATGTCCCTAGTTCCCTTCTTGCTCCTTCCTTAGGATCTAAGGGTACAGAATAGAGTCACCCCTCCTCCAAAAGATCCAGGTTGGGCTTTGTCTCACAGGTGATCAGGGCCACCATGTGCAACTTTGCGGTCCCTCTACTTCTGCTTTGACCCCTTCACTTTCTTGCTGTCACTTGGCCATGGGTACATGGCCCTTGCTGCTGGCCACACTGCTGCCAGTTCTCCTCTGGGCTGTCTGCATCTACACCACACCAGGAGCTGGGGCTATCCTGCTGACCATGCCCAGTCTGCCCTAGAGACCACTGACCTTCCTGCTGCCCACGGATCCTGTTCACACAGTTCATGACTCCGTCTAACTCACCAACACCATTGCTTCTCTTCCCTGCCACTGCCGAGGGAGTGCTTTCTGCCTTGCCTGACCAGAGCTCTCAGGAGGGCTTCCTGCCTCAGAGCTGTGGGGTGTCTAAGGACAAGTTCTCTATTCCACATCCCTCTCTTTAACAAAGATCTCAGGCATTCTGGGGTCATGATGGGTTGTACCTGGATGGGCTTGTGAGGATGTTAACCCCTACTCAGAATCAAAGTCTCAGCCCTTCTTGCTAATTTGGCCACAGTTGACTTCTTCTCTCAAGGGAATTTTTCTCCAAAGGTTTAATTTTCATTTCCTATAGCTTTCTTCTTTTTGAAGATGCCTAGCCCATCCAATGGGTCTGTAATGTCTAAGGCCTATTGCACATAGAATTCGAGTTCTTTGATGTGAGTCTCCAAAGTCCCATAAAAATCAGGGGAAATTAGTGGGCACTTGTCTTAAATATCTTTAAGTTCTCAGGTAATTAAGAAATTCACTGAACATCTTTGATAGGAGGGAACCCCAGTTAATTACAACCCAGATTTTTAGGGAGAAGTGCTGTTTAACCTGACAGTTTATCTACAGTCTCACACCCAGCCCAGAAAGGATACCCAGTGACATCTGGAAGGGACAGCACTTTTTAAGCCTATATATGTAACCTTAATGATTTTATTTGTTGGCACAGTAGGCCATGCCCAGGCCTGTTACAGGCCTAGTGACATGGTAAGTGATAGAACTCAGAAGTAGGACTGGGGCCGCAAGAAATTTCTTACACAATAACAGGATGGCACTTACCTGTGGATCTGGCCCAGCCCAGGCACTGCTATATTATAAATCTGTAAGCCTGCCAGGTCCTTCAACATGACAGATTCTAGTTGGACCACTGACTATCATGGAAAGAACTACTCACTTTGTTTTTTAATCACATGTATGTTATTTGCACTTCTTGTTTGCTGGTTTGGTGGGAAAGAGAAGTGAAAACCAACTTAAACGGAGTCAGATTCATTATTCTTGCCCAGTTTTAAAACTGGCTTGGCCCTTCTGGTGTGACCTGGCTTTGTCATTTCCTGTTGGCTTCCGTCAAGTCTCTAAAGCTCTGTGGTGCATTTTGATGAGTGAAAGAGATCATAAATATTCAGACATTTGGATGCTTCTGTGCAGGCCAGAGCTCAGGGGTTAGGATGAAGCAGTGGAAAACCGCAGGCCTTGGAGTGCACAAATATCCAACTTTGTGACGTATCTCTTTCATGACGTATGATGTAGGGAGAGAAGCATCTGCCCTTCTTCCACATTTCAGGCTTTCGATGACTGGTGATCCCTAAGTGAAAGGCTATAGATACGCTTTGCAAAATATAGACACAAGTGTAAGGATGACCTGGGGACATAAACAGTACAAGAGAAGGAAGTTGGAGAAAGGGATTCATGGCATTAATAACGCTAATCAGAGGCATTAATGAGCAACTTTGACTATCCCCCAAGCAAGACTGGCAGCATGGGGAAAGTGTTAGAACATGGTCTTGGTAGTGAGATGAGTGTGAGTCACAACCGATCCTTATTATAGATCGGTGAGCAAATTAATTCCTCTAACCCTCCCTTCTTACATTGATTGAAAATATGTCCTCTAGAGGCTTTGCTTGTGTGAGGTAGGGGATATACGGGAAATCTCTGTGCTTTCCCCTCAATTTTCCTGTGATCCTAAAACTGATCTAAAAAAATTGTCTTAATGAAAAGAAAATCTACTCAGAAAGATTTATTAATGATATTGATGATATAAAGTACCTGACAAAGGATAGGTATGCAGTGAATGATCTCGGAGGGAAAGATACAGTCTTCTCACATTCTCCACTTCTCCAAAAGGAGACCTTTGAAGCTCTAGGATCAGAAACGTCTCTTTTTCAGCAGAGACAATAAGATGAACGACAGTATATTAATTCATCTTATTATCTATAAAGACAGCACATAAAGCAAATGTGCTCGATGCATAAATGCAGGAGACTGACTGCCTGGGTTCAAATCCCAGCTCTTCCATTTGCTGGATATTTGACTTTGGGAAAATTACATAACCTCTGTGTGCCTCAGTTTCTTCATCTGTAACTTCGAAATAATGACTGTATCTTTCCTAGAATGTTGTTTAGATGAATGAATGACTTAATAATACATGTAAAGAGCTTAGGCAGTGCCTGGCACTTAGTAGACCATCTATAAGTGTTTGCTCTCACTGCTACTACTACCATCCTGATTTATTATTTATATATATTTAATGTCCAAACAGTGCCTTGGACATGAGAAGCATGCAATACACATCAGTTGACATGTGTTCTGAAGGAAGGAAGATGAGGGCAGTGAAATGGTAGGTGATGGGATGTGACTTGTATTTATTAAAAGTGATACCAATTTTGAGCCCAAGAAGCCCGAGTAAAAAGCCATACGTGAATAGAATAGAGAGAGTGTCTTCTTGCCTACTGACTTACATGATAGCCATCTGTATTCAGAGAAATTAAATCCCAAGTTCCCACTTGCTGGATCACTAAAACCCTCTAGGGTGGTAACTTCTGTGCCTCCAGCCCTACACCTGCTTGGATGCTTGTCTGGGCTGCTACTGTGGGGAGAGGAAGCCTATGGACAAGACCCACTGTCAGCTGCCTTACATATTGTGGTTTCACTGCCTTAAAAAGTTTTTTGTTTATTTGTTCGTGTTTTAAATCACTGCAGTAGATGAATCAAGAGAATATGCAGCTACCATTTAGGATTTCTAGTTCTGCTGGCCGAGACCTAGCACATGATGCCATTTTCTGGTAGGTGTGAGTAGAGTGACGTGTGAATTGCCCTCTGAATTGGAAACCAAGTGAATGACATGTTCCTCTAAAGACCCTTCCTAGCTCCCTCTCCTCACTTTTTATTTCTTACTGTCCTTTTGTCTACCAGTTATGCTATGCATTTTCTTTTTATGTTTTTATGGCTGCTGGGTTGCTTTCAGAGGGATACTATAAGACAGCAGAGAAATTAATGCATCAAGGGACCTCAAGCAGAAAAATCCATCTGACCTGGTGACAGTTGGTAAGCATTAGAGAAAATCTCATTTACTTGAGAACCGTAAGTTTGGCAATTTCATTTTGGCTTACTTCGCTGCCCTTCCCAAAGCTCCGGTTCAATCAAAGAGAAGAGGAAAAAGTAACCTTGCTGAATTTGGTCAGAGAGAGAACTTTGAAGCCCACAGGAAGGCTGTTCAGAGGAAAGGAACTGTAAGAAAAATATCTCATTGTTGTTGGTCCAAATCTGACTTCCTGATGCTCTATTGCATTTTAATGAAAACTTTAAGCCATGTCCCAGATTTTCCTTTTCAGCTGATGGATGGGGAGTATTGCTCCATAAGAAGGCACACATTCTTTCTGCCTTTTTCTACTTCCAGCTGCTTTATTGGGTGCTTTATTTCAACCACTTACAGTTGTTTTATGATGAAGGCTGCATTCCAGCTCATCTTGAAGTGGAATGTGCTCTTCCACATGGGCAGGGCTGAGGAAGAATGTCTTTCTCAAAAGAGGAAAAGGGGAATTTGTCAGTGATGCAAACCAGACAGGAAGGGAAGGGAAGGGAAGAGAAGGAAACTGGTTGTTCACAAAAGGATACTAAGACAAAGAAAAGTAAGCCCGACAGACTCACTCAGCAACTGAGGTCATCTGCCTGCAATTCAGCGATCTTGTCTCTGAAACACAGAGCAGATAGGACCAGGGACTTTGAAGGTAGTGACAGACACTAAGGGTTTCATCGGGCTGAGTGATGAAGCCTCTATCTCAGGAGGACCTTTGACCGGGGTCATGTTCTTTGTATCTGTAGTCTCCCACCTGCCCCAAATTTAACTCTTCCAAACAGGCCTGAGAAATAATTCTGTCCTTCTGAATCTAATCAGTCCAATTTAAGAACTCAAATGAGAATGAAAACAATTTCATTCCTGTGAGAAAGTCCATTTTAGCTTCACTCTCCTATGATGTCACTGTCTCTCTGGGATATTGTACTTTCCTGATCAGTGTTTTCCAAAAAGACTTTTAAAAGAAAAAAGGAAGATTTTACAAGAAATAATATGTTATTTTGCATTACCTGTGAGGCTATATCTAACTGGGGCGGGGGGGGGGTGGACTAAGGTGGGTTCTGTCTTTTATTTTTTTTTAATGTGTGGTTTGAACTTAAGAGTCAATTAATGATTGATTGTGTGATTGTGTAGCTCTTAGGTACTTAGGCCTATTTTACTTATGATGGTACCAAAAAGTTTCAATATTTTTTGTTTGCAAGAAGTTTAACATTTAGTTGAAGAAACAAAATAATCTCAGGTAGTAATTAGTGAGAAGACAATGTGATAATTAACTATATTTTATGCTGACAAAATAAAGTGTAAAAGAATCAAGTCTAGAGAACAGAGTTGGGTAGAATGAGGTGTTAATTGCATAGTATAGAATAAAAAGGCAAAACACTTATAGAGAGACAAACATGGACCCACTTTGTTAAGAGTTACTAAGGATGCAGCTCTTTGGCAGCATCTAAAAAGTCTTGTTCTTGGTTGTATCGCATTGCTCTGAGAAGAGTTCATGATTCTTGATATCAGATCCTATTAGTTATCCTAAAGTCTGGGAGTAAAAAAAATGCTAATATTTCTGTAACACATAAGGCTGAGTTTGAGTATTCCTGGGAGGGTTTACCACAGGAAAAGAGGTGCTAATTTAAGCTATTACCAGATTTTAAGCTTTTGTCCCATTTACTAAACTCATTCTTTTCTCTTAGAAATGTCCCTAGCATTTCCTAAAATGTCTAACCATATTCACAAGGACTCATGACGGGGCTTTTTTAAAGAGTAGATTTCATTTCTGATGTCATTTACCATCCATCATGTTACTACTTTAAGTGGCATAAGGCTGGGCTCTTCATCTCATACGCTCAAAGCCCTGAGGTGTGTTAACATTTCCATGTGAGTAACAAGGAGCTTTCTTCAGCTGTTTTCAACTCTTATTTAGTGGGGAAGCTGAAGAAAACAAAGATAGCATTCTGAGTGACATTACTTTAGGAGGCTGTCCCAACCTTTTGGAAGCATGCTCATTAGTTAATGTTCAGTGCTACTGACCAGACCACCAAGGACTTATCTCTTATACTAGTCTTTTCTTAGTTTATATCTCTTTGCATCCACTTTGGCTCCAGTCCCATCAGGAGCTTCTTGGTAGACTTGGGTTTAGTATAAAGGATCTAATGGGATTTCTGTAAAAATCATAATTGATCTTACATTTCCAATTTGTGAACTGGAAGGGAACAGAGTTGGTGCAATGCTTTTGTCATCTGAAACTGTTAAAGCACATGCCAATTATTTAATGGGCTACCTGGCACCACCAGTGTTCTTTGGGTCCCATTACAAGAAACACTGCTCTGGATCCATTGATAGAATGGGCAGCATTGTGTAAGAGAATAAGCTGGGGACTTGGTGCTCGGTGGGTGGAAGAAAAGAAGAAGTCTGACCCTGCGGTTGGCAAAGGAATGAGGTGGTTGCAGTGCAATGTTCTGGAAATGGCAGAACCTCGGAGGGGAATGACTCCATACCTGTAGAACTAGGAGCCAAGCAGCATTGATGTGGGGGCCCAAGAAAGGTTCCCTTAGCTGAACTTGGTGACGGTGTGAAGAATTGTTTGAGAGACTGTAAGCAGTATTAGTTTTTGTTTGTTTGTATATCCTTAAAGGTTTGTGAAATAAGGGAAAGCCTCCATCCCAACTTGGTTGTCCTCCATATTTCTGGACGACCTAAGCCCGGGGTACATCTAAGATCTGAAAGTGGCAATGAAGCTTTGATAACCAAACTTCTTATTAACTGTAGTGAAGGAGTGTTGGAAACAGATTTAATTTTATTTAGAAAAATTAAGAAATATAAATGCTATTGCATTTCAGAAGCCATGGGGGCAATTCAGATCTGTTATAAGTCTTCAACAGAAGATCATTAAAAAAAGACTGACTTCTGCTGGGATGTGGATTTCGCTGATCCTGTGTGGGAACTGGTTTCACAGACAAAGTTAAAAAAATGCAAACCAATTAGGAATTACCTAAGCCATGCTCCCATTTGGGAAAATGAAAACAAAAAAACCTAACTAAACTTGTAGTTAGTGGGATTTATCACTATGTCTAAGCAAAGGTAACTAGCAGCACTGAATGCTTCTCTGGAATTTCAGTAACTGAATTTGGGCCATTTTAAAGACTTTTAGCCCTTTTGGCCTTAATCACTCTTGTGTACTTCCTACTCACATCATATCAAGCATATTAAAATGAACTGACAACCCACATTTAATTAAATGCAGACTGAAATATAGAGTTGAGTTGTAGTCACAGGTTCCAATGTTACATTTTTAGAAATAAAAGCATTAGTTTTAATTTTGTGATTTTCTTTTTTATATTTGGAAGCAATCAATTTCTTTTTCCACATCTCAAATATTTCCACAGGCCCTTGGAAATCTTGAACATTTCAAGAGATTGTACCTATGGTGCCTAATGGATTAAAGGACCTGCCAAGATGGCAAGCTAGTGGTCAGGTGTATGCTTTCTATGGCAACTGACTTGTCCTCCTGCTCCTCACGAAAACAGTTTACAATGGGAGATGACTTAGACCAGTGTCAGATTCGATCACTTAACATGATGTAATCCTTTGCCTTTCCAGATGAACTGCAAAAGTATTTTATTTCAGTGGAAGGAATCTGAACAATTTTGTCCCTGAAGTGTCTTATAAGGCTAAAAAAAGTTTTTATAATGGTACAAATAAATTTAACCAGTGGTTATTTTTTTATGGCTTCTGAATGCAAAGACATTATGATTTTTTTAAAGATTTTTTAAAAATTTATTTGACAGAGAGAGAGCGTGCCCACAAGCAGGCGGAGCGGCAGGCAGAGGGAGAAACAGGCTCCCTGCTGAGCAGGGAGCCCAATGCAGGGCTTGATCCCAGGACTCTGGGATCATGACCTGAGCTGAAACCAAGTGTCAGATGCTTAACTGACTAAGCCACCCAAACACTCCATAACTTCCATTCTTTATAGTAAAAATGTATTTGAGGAGACTTCTGCTTCTGGTCAAAATGGAATAACAGGGGGCAGGTTTACCTCCCACCTGAAACAACTAAATATACAAATAAATATATGAAGCAAGCATTTTCAAGATTTTGGACATCAGGCAACAAAGACCAGTAACACCTGAGAGAGGAAAAAAATGAAAAGAATCCTACAGTTGCCCCAGCTTATTGCCCAGAGTTTCCATATCTTTCTAAGCAATAAGTTGGGGAAATTGTAGGGTTTGCTTTGTTTGTTTTCAGATGTGGTGCAACAAGGGGGAACCCCAATAGAACCTGGAAATCTCCTTAAGTTGAGGAAATAGAGCTGGGAGTCAGGGAGGCCAGGAAATAGCTACAGAAAGAAAATTCTACTTCCAAGATTCAACTGAGTACTGATCAGTGCATGCATGTGAGGCTGGGGAAAAAGCCATCTGAAAGTGTTAGAGGGAACATGAAGGGCAGGGAATAGTGCTTCTTCTCACCACTCAGACCTCATGATTCACTGAGGATCAGGTAGTCAGTTGGGTATTGCTTCAATAGTGGGAAAAGTTAGCCCTAGACTACTAGTAAGACTAAGTGCTCTGGCCTCACCTAACAAAGCTTAAAAGCAATATCTGATAGGATCAGTTATTTCCAAATAACTGCATCCCAGAACAAAATTCAAGGAAAAAAAAATATATATATATATGGCACCAAAGTAAACAAAGTAAATTTATAATTTCTGGTACCCAATCAAAAATTACCAGGGCGCCTGGGTGGCTCAGTTGGTTAAGCGACTGCCTTCGGCTCAGGTCATGATCCTGGAGTCCCAGGATCGAGTCCCGCATCAGGCTCCCTGCTCAGCAGGGAGTCTGCTTCTCCCTCTGACCCTCCTCCCTCTCATGTTCTCTGTCTCTCATTCTCTCTCTCGCAAATAAATAAAATCTTAAAAAAAAAAAAAAAAAGAATTAAAAAAAAAAAATTACCAGGCATGCAAAGAAGTATAATGAGGAGGAAAAAAATCAATTAAAACCAATCCAGAACTGACACATTATAGAATTTGCATTGAACCAGTTATTATTACTATACTCCATATGTTCCACGTGCCAGAGAAAAGACTAAAGATTGTTGGTAGAGAAGTGAAAGATATGAAAAAGATGCAATTTGAACTCCTAGAGATGACAACCACAATGTTCAAGGGAAAAAATACATGGGGTAAGATTAATGGCAGATTGGACATTACAGAAAGAAAAGACAAACAAACCTGAAGACAGAAGTAGAATCAATCCTAAATGAAACATAGAGGGTGGGAAAAAAAGGAATTAAAGTAATAAACAGAGCTAAAGTAGTAAACAGAGCTTCGGTAATTAATGAACAGAGGGTTATGGGAAAACTTTAAGCAGTCTAATATGTGTGGAATTGTAGTCCCTGAAGGGACAGAGGAGGAGACAGAGAAAATATTTGAAGGGATAATGGCTGAAAATTTTACAAATTTCATGAAAATATATGAAAATTTCATATATAGCCACAGATACAAGGAGCTCAAAGAAAGCACAAGAAACAGAAATAGAATTAAGGCATATAATAGTCAAGATGCTTAAAACCAGTGATAAAAGTATTAGAAACAGCCAGGGAATAAAGACACATTACATACAGAGGAAAAAGGATAAGGGTGACGACAGATTTCTCATAGGGAACAATGCAAGTGAGAAGACAGTGGAGAAATAAAGTACTAACAGAAAACACTGTCCACTTAGAATTCCATACACAACAAAAACATCTTCCAAAAATAAAAGCAGATATACCCAGGTATAAAGAATTCAATAGTAGACCACAGTAGTTGCATACTACAAAAAATATTAAAGGAAGTCTTTTTGATAGAAGGAAAATGATAGGCAGGAAGACGGATCTACACAAAGGAATGCTGAGCACCAGAAATAAGTACTACATCGGTAAGAATATAACATTTTTTCTTATTATTTACATACCTTTAATAAATAATAGGTTATGTAAACAGAGTAATAATAATGTAATATGGGGTTTTAAATGCATATAGAAGCACAGTGTATGACCGCAAAAGCACAAAGCCTGGAAGGGAAAGATTTGAAACTATGCTGTTTTTAAAGTTTTCATATGTGAAATGGTATTCTAGCAATTCAAGGTGGACTTTGACAAGTTAAAGACATATACTGTCAACCCTAAAGAGACTCCTTGAAAAATGAAACATATATCTAGATAAATGAACATGGGAGATAAAGTGGGATCATAAAAAGTAATCCAAAAGAAGGCAGAAAAAGGGAAAATAGAAAACAAATAGTAAGATAGTAGATTTTAAACCTAAACATTATCAATCATCACCTTAAAATAAGCTAAACATTTCAATTAAAACGTAGAAATGATCAGATTGGATAAAACAAGCAAGGCCCAACTACATGCTATTTGTAAGAAAACAACTTTAAATATAAAGACACAAATAGGTTAAAAGTAAAAGGGTGAAAAGATATGGCATGTTAATATGAAGTAAAAGAAAGCTGGATTGGCTGTATTAATATTAGACAAAGTAGATATCACAATAAAGAATATTACCAAGGATTGAGAAAAGGTCCATTTCAAAACGGTAAAAGGGTCAATTAAAAAGAGAATATATTCTAAACCTTTATGCATCTAATAACAGAGCTTCAAAATATAGGAAGCCAAAACTGATAGAACTATAAGAAGAAATAGACAAACCCACAATTATGGTTGCAGATTTCACTACCCTTCTCCCAATAATTGATATATCAAGTGGGCAGAAAATCAGCAAGAATACTTGAACACCACTCCCAACCCACTTGATTTGACTGACATTTATTAGAACATTCCATTCATCTACAACAGAATACACTGTCTTCTCAAGGGCACAGAGAACATCTGCCAAGAGAGACTATATTCTGGGCTATAAAACAAGTCTCAATAAATTAAAAAGGATTCAAGTCATATACAGTGTGTTCTCTGACCACGAAGGAATTAAAATGGAAATCAATAACAGGATGATATCTGGACAATCTCCAAATATTTGGAAAATAAATAACATGCTTCTGCATTACCCATTGGTCAAAGAATTCCAAAGGGAAATTAGAAAGTATTTTGTCCTGAATGAAAA